>NW_003852412.1:16253065-16264674 GCF_000181295.1 Otolemur garnettii
GGGGAGTCTGTGGGGGGAGTGAGAGGAGTCACTGCTCACAGACTGAGACATGGGGAGTCTGTGGGGGGAGTTAGAGGAGTCACTGCTCACAGACTGAGACGGGAGGAATCTGTGGGGGGAGTGAGAGGAGTCACTGCTCACAGACTGAGACAGGAGGAGCCTGTGGGGGGAGTGAGAGGAGTCACTGCTCACAGACTGAGACAGGGGAGTCTGTGGGGGGAGTTAGAGGAGTCACTGCTCACAGACTGAGACAGGAGGAGTGTGTGGCGGGTGTTAGAGGAGTCACAGCAGAAGTGTGAGCGTTTCTGACTCTTCAGCTATTTATAAACCAATTCTTATTTTTGACCATCTTGTTCTTTAAATTCAGCCCACCAAGGTGGGTTCTTCACCGCCCAGCTGTCTTCCTCATAGGCCACCCTCACACCCCAGGATCTGTTTGCCTCTTCCTGTCTCCTATCTCTTCCCTGCTCTCCAGCAACCTCACAGCACTCTTATCTCTGAGCAACCTCACAGCACTCTATTCTCTGTGGTGGAGCACGCATTAGCAGAACACTTTATTCCCCCTCAACTGCTTGTGTTCCTAATGATCCTTGACTTTCAGGCCCCCACCTTCTACCACATGTACTATCCTAAAGAAAGATGGCTTCTTTTCCAAGAGGGATTATGGTAGAAGCTCTTTAGGTAATATTAAAAATTTTTTTCCTATACTTAAGTACACTCATGGTTTTGGAAAACAGAAGCATAATGAAATCATAAGTTTTGCAGACTCGGTGTGGTGGTCTCCATATATTAGGCACTTGATATGTATTTTAGGCATTAATGAATGGTTGGTTTTTATAGTGAATATCACTCTGCTATGGACTCAATATTTGTGTCAGAGAAACCAGCTTGCTTTTATGCCAGAATCAGAGTCCTGGATATCAATAATGCAATAAAAATATTGTCAAGTGCAGTTCAGTGAGCTCTGCTCATCCCAACTCAGGTTGAGTTAAGGAGGTAAACCTCAGGGAAGGGTTTCTACCCCCACCAGTAACATTTTTATTAAAAAGCTCTCTGATCTCATAAACCATTAGTGTGCAACTCCTATTAATCAGCTATTTAGAACTGTGTTTCTGTCTACTTTGTGGACAGAAATTTGATAGAGTTTCTGGGAAATCCTATGCGCTTATGAATGAGAAAAAACTCCCCAAGGGTAGGTCTAGAGTAAGTAGTTCCTACTGGACTTGTGGCTTATATCATTGACCTGACACATTCTCAGTCTCAAATCCAGACCTCTCAGCAAAAGGAAGAAAGGGCTTCATCTGCAGTGGGGATATTTTGTTTAATGAGTAAGAGACATGTTCATGATCTTGGAATAGAACTTTAAGGAAAACCCACAGCTCAGGTAAGATTTATGGTGCTGCGACAGGCTTGCAGCCCACATCCCATTCCTGTCGATGCACTCCACCTCTTTCTATTACAGAGATGTGGTGACTTCAAAGTCAAGAGGAATTGCAATCTAATTTCAGAGGAATGTCTATCTTGTATATATTAGTGAGCATATATTTTAATATATGATAAGTACGGAGGGTGCCAAAAATATATGCATTTTAAGAAAGAAAAAAAACTGTATTAAAATTGTAATACTCAATATACACCAATAACATTTACCTTGTAGATTATATCTTGTGTCTCTTATAATTGCAGAAGTCAAATGTGACTTGAGTATTACAATTTTAATAGGTTTTTTTCATTTCTTAAAATGTGTATACATTTTTTGGGGAAAACTTCTGTATAAGTAATTTATGTAGTTGTATAATAAAATTTGTGAGAGGAAAATTACCAAATGCAAAGGTACATAGTAAGACTTTAGATTAAAGTAGACCCTTATATTTCTCCCATCACAAATCTGAATTTTATTTGTTGAGAAGAGACATCTCTGAATTTCTCGTCAAGTTTGGCATCTATCACACTATCCTTTTGGACTCTTGTCCTTTGAAATATGTATAAAACTTGGCTATTTCTGTTTCCTGAGGTTTCACATGAACTGACAAGCAGTTCTTCAAATTGAATCCCCTGGGAGAATCCCTCTCAGAGCACCTGAGGAAACATTTCCCTGTCAGGATAGGGGTGAAAATAAAAGAAAGTGACAGCTTATTCGTGAGGTTACCTAGGAGCACATGCAGACATAAGAACCAAGTAATGAAAGTCCAAGCAAACATCAAGAGTGAAACAAGATGTAGAAGCCCATGAACTGCGTGAAAGAGATGTAGGTCCTTCAAAATCAAGGTCTTTTTGTTGCGTGGACAACCCAAGTAAAACAATGAAAATGGCTACAAGGGCAATGAGGACAAGTCTCCTCAAAGGCATTAACGCAAATGGGATTGCTGCATTAATAAAGAAGATAAGAAAGGGAAAAAAGTGGACAGACAAGCAAGTGACCCATTATTGAAAATTTCAAATATTTCCTTAGTAGAGACCACCAGATTGTAGGTCTTCATTTCCCCCCACCATTCCCTCATCTTGCTTCTTTCTGCTCAATTAAAAAAAAAAAAAAAAGAGTTCCCCTCCTGGCCACTAGAGGTCTCTAGAGAATCACGGATCAATGTCTGCAGCCTGATAACCTCTTGGTATCAACTACTTGAGGAGGTGGAAATGTTTATTTTTCCAATATGAATAGTCACACAGTCACAGAGATCCACAGCCTGAATCTTAAATTTCCAAAGAATAAAAAAATATGTAGCTACCTTCTCAACTTCAAGCTGGCACTGACCACCATCCCACAAATATGTCCCTTGTTACACTGATGGCAGAAACTATTTTATAGAGCACGGCCTCTACTAAAAAGGCAAATGCTCATGGAAGATTAATTTATACAATAATTGTAAGTTATTTATGCCTTAATATGAGTTACACCATTGGGTCTTTGCTATTGTGATTATTAAAGATGTCAGATCAGGGTTTGTGGGGAAGGAGGTGAAGAGGACGTTTACCTGTTTCACACCTTTGCAGGGGTCTGGCCCTGGGTCCTTTTCCAATTTCCTGCCCCACAGTAAGTGCCTAAAGTGGTTAATCCAGCTCTGGGGTCAAGAGAACAGACTGCCCTCAGCTTCCTTCAGCTCTCCAGTTTAAGACGACGACTTCCAGACGTACAAGACTCTGACACTTATCACCTCTTGAGTCCTTAGTGTGACTGTTTTCCTGGTCGCATGAACTGTAGCTATTTTGGGCATGACTGACATTTAATGATAGTTCTGGTGATGACAAGCATACATTTCAACATTCCGTTATTTAGAACTCTCAAGTAATTATTTGTAATGAATCATTGATGACATCTGGAGAACAATGCAGTCCTCTCTTGATGTTTGGACGATTAGCTGTGGGAATTTTTTACTTTGATGATCTCTCATTTTCATTTCAAAAAGTTTGGATGTTATCTCCTGATGCATTCTGGTGTACTATCATTTTTCCTACATTGATCCGTCCATACAACATTTACTGAGAGTCTATTAATTTCCACTTACCCTGAAGGCTCTGTGAATGTAAAGATGAATTACAGTAGGGCAGGGCTCTCAGGAAGTCCATCGACCACTGGGGAGACAGATGTGGAGAGGCAGTTACAAAATGTGCCCAAAAGTACGAAAGCCTTTGGGACTAGAAAAAACAATTCTGGAAAAGTAAAGTTCTTTATTCTCAGCTTGTTTGAAAGCCACCATCTGTTGGGATTGTTGTTTAATTGGGGAACAATAGTTCTTCCTGATAGCTCACCTTGATATCTTTGAATTGTGCTTTAAATTGGTTGTAGCTCTTTTAAATGGCACTGACTATAGAGCTGAAGTGTACAGTGTATGATTTATTTATTCTTGTGTTAATGGGCTATTTCAGGTTTTTTTTTTTTTTTGTCTGGGGCTGGGTTTGAACCTGCCACTTCTGGCATGTGGAGCCAGTGCCTTACTCCTTTGAGCCACAGGCGCTGCCCAGTGTACTGTGTATGAAAAGCAATGTGGCCAGGGCCTGCTGGCCTAACCTGGGCAGCAGGATTAACCTCTCATCCACTCCAGGAGGCCAGTGGCTAGTGGGGTAGCCTGTGTTTTCACAGTTGAATATCGTGCAAGTCCAGGGGTCAGTAATGCTGGAACTAGAAGATTCTCTACTGAAGAGGATGTTACGAAGTACATATGTGCTTCATTTCTGCCTTTTTTCAAGTACTGTGGCCATCTTTCAGCAATCAAGCCTTCTTTGAAAGACTTGCTTACCAAGCAATTAGGTGAGTGGCTGAGAGGTAGAAGTGGGTATCCACCAAGGGGAAGAGAATCAACTGTGTCTTAGGAGAAAGCTCGCCCCCTCCCACTATTCTCAGCAGGCCGTCTCTTCTGCTGAGGAAACTTTCCTGCAATATGCAACGGATTTGTCTTATTTCTGACCCAAACAACATTTGTAGTCAATTCTCTTCATGTGAGAACGGGGTGAGCAAATCTGATATTTTCATCGTGTCTTGCACAAAAGCGCACATGTATTTATGGTGAGCTAATCCATCTGGCTCTTTACTTGTAGGTGGGCATAGACGTCTATTGATGCCAGATTCTCCTTTTTCCTTGGAGAATCCTGTTCATTCTTTCTTAAATTAAGTAGATCCATCATTCTGTATTTTCTTAGCTCCAATACTGTTCTTGGAAAAAAATTATTTTTCAAACCTTCAAACCACAAAGTGAAACAAAAGGGACCATGCTCCTACATCTGGGAAGGAAACAGAACGGGCATGTCCTGATGTCTGTTACACAGTTTGCTGTGGACCAAGCTATTAATAAATAACCAAACCTAGATGAGGACTGTTAAGTAGCAAACTCACCAACCAAGAATTAAAAACAAACAAAAAGCATTTCTGAATCCAAGCTCTAACTTATTTGTAAAGCACTTCTGCAGGATAGTTCACATTTATCGCATGTCATATGTCCCAGGCATTAGGAGACAAGATGATGGAGAATGTGGGCATCCGAGATTAACAGCTGCCCAGATAATGTTTTTATGTTCCCTAAACGGAGGAGGGGTTGTTGAAGTCGAAGGCCCTTGCATCCCTCTTCCCGTCTCTCTTTCATAATTAGTATGACTTAGAAATCCCGGAGGCTTTTTCTGTGCCTTTCTGTTCCTGTGTTTCAGGACACCTTATCACATGGATGCCCAATAAGGCCCAGAGCATGGAATTATATTTGTATCCTGTGGACATGTATTTACATAGGTCGGATCCTCATTTTTCTTATCCTAAAGGGGCTTTGGAAACACATCATCATTAAGAATACACGGCATCATCTTCGAGGAACAATTTTTCTCTCTAATGCCTTTGGATTGGGGGTCCTTAGAACCAATCCATCCTGTGTGAAAATTATAAGATCTAGTTGAGGGGGATATGAGAATAGAATGAGCCATTGGCAACTTAATATTCCAAGAGAGAAAGTGATTTCAGAATAGCTTTTCTAGTTTTGAGCATCATATGTCCACCCAAGTTCTGGAAAGAGTGGCTCAAAGGTTGCATGAAGCTCAGGCAACATCCCTTGATTTGAGGTCCCTCATCCTGGCCTCTTGTCTCCCACGCCTCTGATGTGACTGGGATAGAGAGAGGGGGAGTTGAGCTCAGATCAGCCTGTGAAGTAATGCTGTCCTCACACTGTCCTCTGCTTATGTTTACTTGGGTTCATTACAGGGATGGGGATCGAGGGCCGTTTGCCTCGGGCCCACGATTGATGAAGGCCTCACAGTTTGACTTCTGAAACTGTCTCCCGAAGAAGATCTGCATATGGTATCAAAATTATTCTTGGGTCAAATGCATTCATTGCTAAATGTAAACATATGAGAAATACTGTAACTTCTGTAGCAGTATTTTGGCATTTATTCATTTTTTAAAATATTGAAGGTTTCCAAATATGGAATTGGCTCAGACCTCACCCGGCCTTTGAGAGGCCCTGAATCTACCACCAAACAGCGGCCAGCATTGGAGGTCCCCGGGCTTTTGTCCCATGCCAAATGACCCAGCTGGTCCCTCTGCTCATAGATGCTAAGAACAGATTAGGTTCGCCACAACTCCTCTTTCTTATATGAGTCTGTACTTCAAAGTGGAGCTTTTAGCATTCCTTTTAAACTTTACTGTGCATGCTTATGAGACGCCAGCATTTTTTACTTATGAGAATTAATATTTTACCAGTACTCTGATTGGCGATATTCCTAACTATTTAAATTGAGAGGGAAAAACATATTGAGATTCCCCGTGTGCACCAAGGGAGAGGGAAGTAGAGTCTGGCAGGATGTGTTAGTCCCGCACAGGACTGTGGACGCCCAACTCAGTGTTTGGGCTGTGCTGGTGCGTGGGTCCGTCTGCCTATCTGTGTAGAGTTGGCACATCAACCCCAAACAGGCCTTGTGTGGCTGAGGCATATGTGTACACAAATGGAACTAGTTCAGGTGGTGGCCTCCAATTGCAAAAAATTCTTTATTTTGCCTTTCCCTTGGCAGAAAGTACTGCCAATAATATCTGAGCAATATCTGAGGCCCATTTCCATTTGGATTTCAAGAGTCAGGACTCTAAAACTTTCCAAAAAAAGAAAAAAAATGTCCAATTGGGCCAGTAGGGGAAGTTGTGATGCAATCTTGGCGTGTTTATTTGCTTTTTGATTGCTGTTTCCTTCAGATATCTCTGTTCATACCCTGAAAGACATAGTGTGCTTAATTTTATGATGTATGCTTTTTGATTTTAATTTTTCTGGCTGTGAAATAATACATGCTTTTTCAGAAAATTTATAAAATATAGAAATGTATTTCAAATAGGACCTAAAAAATCATGCATAATTTCAGCAAGCCCTGTTATTTTAAGCTAACTTAATCCAAAAAGGAATTTTTAAATATTCGTATTAATTCTTTACTGATTTCTATGCAAACCTTTTTATTATGACTCTAAAATACAACGGAGACCTGTTGCGATACCACCTAAAGTCCAGATGCTGTATGGTACATTGTCTGAATGTTCTCTTTCTATTTTAAAATGATGGTGATGGAGAGGGACTTTACCTAACAAATGCAAGCAGTGTAACCTGGTTCTTTGTTCCCTTGATGAATCCCCAACAATAACAAATAATAACAAAAAAATAAAGTGACAGTGATGGGCTGGGTGCAGTGGCTCACGCCTATAATCCTAGCACTCTGGGAGGTGGGTGCATTGCTTGAGCATAGGAGTTCAAGACTAACCTGAGAAAGAACAAAATCCCATCTCTATTAAAAATAGGAAAACTAGCCTGGCATTGTGGTGGCCACCTGTACTCAGCTACATGGGAGGCTGAGGCAAGAGGATCACTTGAGCCCAAGAATTTGAGGTTGCTGTGAGCTATGATGCCACAGCACTCTACCCAGGGTGATGGAGTGTGACTGTGTCTCAAAAAAAAAAAAAAAAAAGACAGTGATGGTTAATATTTATTGTTGCCTCTTTACTAAATTCTTTACATGAATCAACTATTTTGATACCTACCACAACCCTAAAGGAAAATGCCATTTTTGGATTCCCATTTTACAAATGGAAAAACTGAGAGAAGAAGGTTATTAAGCGAGTCGGCCCAGGTTAGAGGCTACTAAGTGGCAAAGGTGAGCCAGGGCCTGTGTTCTGGAGACCCTCAGCATCCAGCCTGCTGAACTAGAAAGCCTTTAGTTTCTTACAGGAATAAGGGCACAACCAGGTCAGTCGGGACATCTCTGGGCACGTGAAAGGGCAGCACAACAAGTCCCTTTGCTTTGATTTCGGTAGACACACGTCCCCTTGTGTTAAGTGGGGACAGGCTGGAAACGCGTGTGTGGCAGGCAGGCCTGTGAGATCACATCCGAAGCCGGCTGGACTCATTTCAGCCCTTTGGAGTGTTGATTTAGACGAGGGGGAGAACAGGCGAACCCCTCTTCTTTGGCTTAGAAGATTATGGATCTGCAACTTCAAAAGCTGTTTGCAATTTTATATTCGCGTCTCCGTGCCAAGGTGCTTGTCTTATCTCAAGTCGGTTGGCTGGGGCTGCTCTGAGTAAGCCGACGGTTTCCTTCTGCATTTGGAAGGAAGCTACGGGGGCAAGTACCGGGGTGGGCTGCGGAGCAGTGAGTGTGGCAGGGAGGACTATGCTGGTGGGGAGGCGGGGCAGGGCCAGGCCGGCGGGAGGAGGAAACGGCCGGCCTGCCCAGGGTTCTGGCTCTGTGGTTTTCAGGCCTGGTGACCTGGGTCCGCTTGCTAGCCCTCGGAAGCCTACCTGTCCTCTCCTGTGCCTCTGGCTCTGTCGTTCCTTGCCAGCCTGGGACTGTCCGGCGGCCCGCAGTGCTCCAGGCCCAGGTGGCCGCAGAGCGACGCTGCAGACCAGGATAGGACTGGGGCTCAGGCTTTACTCTCTTCACCAGCAAGCTGACCCCGGGCAAGACCCAGAGCTTCTGTGACCTCCAGATTCCCCATCAGAGAAAGGAAATAATAATTCTCACCCTTCTCAATTCAAAAGGTTTCTGGGGTGGGACTCAAAGAAGATTAGGTATTGGGAAAGACTTTGTGAACCTACAAGGGCCATACAGGACTATTCTAGGAGCTGGGTAGAGGTTCAGCTGAACACAGAACGCCGGTGGACGGCTTGGTTCTTACTCCGGGATGGCAGAAGGGCTCTGGCTCGTGGGCCAGCTCCTGCTGACTGGTAGTGGCTGTCTGGACCTCCCCATTGGGGAGGATTCTGGCTTTGCCTGCGTTCTGTGGGAAAGAACACTGGTATTGATTATTAATGTCGCAAGGAGGAAGGAGGAGCGGGGTTCTTGTGCTGTGTGTTTGTTCCTTCTGCTCAACCCTAGTGATTTCTAAGTTTGGCCGATTGTTTCTCAGATTCACCTGGTTAAAATGCCCTACTGTGCAGATTTCTCATTTAGTAGGTTATGAGTAAGGCCAAGGGTGAAGGCAGAGAATCGTCACTTTTTTTAAAGAAAGTTTTTCTTCGTGGTTATTCTGAGAACTGTGCAGGTTTGGGCACCATGGCTAAATAACTAAGGGGAGGCAGGGCAGAGGTTGAGTCACTTGGGAGCCTTGGGTGGGTGGCATGGAGCCCTGAGGATCAAAAGAACAAAGCACAGAAGACTTAAGCAACTTTTCACGACATGGTCATAAGTTTAAAAAATGTAGATCAGGCCTGTGGTTTTTAGGAGGTTGCCTAACTCTTTCTCCATTAAACAAATTGGTTGTAGTGTCTGTTCTGATGATTCTGTCTCTGGCTTGAGGCCAGATTCCTTCTCTGCGTGGTTTAGACAGCTGCTCCAAAGGGGCCAGATCCCGAGTTCTGTTGCCCACTCCTGCTCCCTGCTTTGAATCTACATTAGTTTGCAACTCGTAGTTTCATACATTAGAAAAAAGGGAAAAAGAAAAATGAATTTCTGTGTTAACTAGAGGGTTCCGAAATTTCTGTTGTACGCTAAATCATTTTGACTTCAGCTTTTATTACAAACCAAACTTGTGAACATAGCATTGCAGTTGTGCTTGCACCCCCCCACCCCAAGATGCCGAGGGGATTAGCTGATATTTCATCATTTGAGGACAGAATTGCAGGAGGAAACAAATAAGGAAAGGGTTGCCTGGGTACCATTCCTGGTAAATCTCTGTCATCTGAGCTGACAGATGATCACCAGGTTGGCTGATAAGACCGTGGAGAGAGGGGACATTTTGAAACGTCACTTGAAAATCCCAATTCCTTCCCATTCAAGAGTCAAAAGAAAGAGAAACTACAATGGTGGAAATTCTGGGGCTACTGTCAGGCATTCTGATCACAAGACATGGACTAGCGTGCCTTGGAGCTCACGTCGTGGTGGTCCCAGTCCTAACACAAGCTCCTGAAAATAGGAGCAACTACAGCTCCGGTTGTTTAAGGATTAAACAGATAGGGCTGCGGATGCTGGTACTACTTCAGGGTATGCAGAATAGAGATGAGGGCATTGCTCAAAGCATTTGCTACTGTAGGAATCTTGATTTATTACCAAGAAATAGAGAGGCAGGAGGCCTTTTTGTTTTGGCAGAAGAATTCTTTTAAATTCTGCCTGTAGGAACATGTAAGCTGTGGGTCTGTGATTTTTTTTTTCTTTGTTGTTTCTTCTTCAATCTGGTTTCATCTAAAAAAACAAAAACTGTACACATGTGCCCCTAGGAGAGGAAGGAGAAGGCGTATATTCTCTGTGTGTGTGTTTATCTAAACGGGACTGCTGACTGACTGCCATGCCATGAATTTTTGCCCTCACGTCTGCTTTGTTTGGTGAGCACGAAATTTTGAAATGATACAAATCCACGTAGGAGTCTCAATGATAAGTTTTTAGAATGTATAATGTGCGTTACTAAAGGCATCGGGGTTAGGGATCTGTGGGTTCCACATTTGTTTGTCTACACTTTCTGAGATCTTGTGTTAGAGTGACCAAAAGCAAAAGCAAAAACAATGAGACGAATCCGCACGCATTCTGATCTCTGCTGTCCGTGACTCTGAGGCAGTGCCTTCTTTTATAGCTTTACTCCTAGTAAGGGGCACATTAGTTATAGCAAATGGGCGTTCAAATTCCAGATGCCCCAGGACGTGTACTGAGTCTAACGTTGAGGGCTTTAGTTTTTAGTCTTCTTTTGTTTTGTTTTTGAGATGGCAGGGAGAGGAAACGCAGGTGTGTGTGGGTAAGTAGGCAAAAGGGCAAGAGTGATTGATGGCCGCAGAAAGTCCTGACAAATTTGTGGTCAATATTGTTTGTCTAGAGATGCTTGTGTGACAAAAGAAGTGTCAGCAGCCACCTGAAGTCTCATTCTTCAGGACTGGGCCTCCGAGTTAGAGTCGGGGACTTGAGTGAAATGGCGGTCATGCTTAAGTGGAAAAATCACTCCCGATGAGTGAGAGAGGCTGACAGTTACGCATTATGAGGAGAATTTAGTGTGTCTCAGAAGGTTGATAGAGGCACCCAGCATGACTGGCTTTAGCTTTTTCCCTATTAGGAAGGCTACTGGGAGGATAAAACCCAAGTTACTGCTTCAGATTTACAAGCACTTGTAAAAGACTTCCAGCCTCATCACTTTGATTGTCACCCCAAATCTTGGCCTTGATTCTTGCATCTTCTTAGGGTTTCATTCTGTGCCTGCTTTCTTAAATACCAGGGACAAGTTCCCTGAGCATAAAGTGGAGGAATTTGAAATGATTGACTGTTATTTGTTCTCTGTGATCCCCTTGTCTGTCTCTCTCTCTGAATGGGAATGTTTGTCTCTGTGTGCGACGGGTCACCAACATTTCCAGCCATGACTTGCAGTGCACAACAGGCTAAGCTCACGGTCATCTGGTAATTTATCTGTCAGCGTCTCTCACAGTTAAATGATGTGGCTTTGAGAGAACTGTGGTTCCTCATCCAGATGAAGAGAGCCTGTGATTCTAGAAGAGCTAGAGAGTTTGGAAGGGGAGGTGGGTAATGAGTTCTCTGAGCTCCCAGGAGCCTGCTGTTTCAGGCTCATCACCACTGACCTTCCTGTGTGTGGCTACAATCTGGTCATGGGTTTCTTAAGTGGAATTTTTATCTTCCCATTGTTTGCCTTAGCATTTTTCTTTGGAATCCCACTGATTTTTTTTTTTTTT
>NW_003852412.1:16265283-16304072 GCF_000181295.1 Otolemur garnettii
TCCACATCCACGCCAGCATCTCTGGTTTTGGGATTTTGTGATATAGGCTAATCTCACTGGAGTTAGATGATATCTCAAAGTAGTTTTGATTTGCATTTCTCTGATGATTAAGCATGGTGAGCATTTTTTCATATACCTGTAGGCCGTGCACCGATTAATCCCACTGATTTTTGAGAGACTTCTTTGGCTTGAAGCTTCTGAACCTGTGTGGCCTCCAAGGCTTCAGTCATGGAGTTGATCTGTGTAACTTAGCGCTCATTTCTGTTGTCCCCTGGTGAATGACAAGAGGCTGGTAGCATTTATGAAAAGAATGTGGCCCTGAAGACTGCATGATTCAAAACTTGCATCATTCAGGCCATAACCCGCACTCAGTTTTACAATTCATTTGCTTTCTTAGCTTTGAAATCATCTGGTCCTCAAAAAGAATTTACATTTGAGGGATTTACATTACTTCAAATTTTAAGCATGCGGAAACTTAAAAAAAATTTATGTTACATTTCAAATCTGCGGAAAATATAACCACACTAGAATATTCTATTGGGATTATATCTGGTAACTCTTATACTTTTTAGAAGTATAATCTAAGTCATAGGGCCAAGAATCCTAAATCTCACTTGTAGAAATATGGGTCTACATTTTTTGTAAGTGAGAAGGTAAGCTAACAGCACTTATTGTGGGGTAAATGTTGGGGCTGTTATTACTACCGAGTTATTACCAACTTAGAAAGGTCTCAAAAATAAATCAATTTAATTGAATTCAATAATGATTTATTCAGTACCTACTAAGTGCTGGGCAGCAAAGCAGACAGGGGTGCTGCCACGAGAAATAGGAGTCGACGTGAAATCAGTGAGTTGTCCAAGAGTGTTAAGTTAAACCAGCCCTCTGTGACTCTTACCGTTGTTTCATCTGATTCTCGTATCTTTTTATCCTATTCTTTTATAAAGATGAATATGGCATTGCCAACGGAGGTAAGGAGAAATACAAAAGTATTTGGGGCCTTTGGGAGATGCCCAGGGAAGGAAGGCAACATCTCTATAATTTTTTTTTGAGTTTTAAATATAAAGCTTACTTCTCACTGTTGAAAATTCAACTGCATACCTCTTCCTAGCTGTGTGTCTCTGAGCAAACCATTTCATCTCTCTGTACCTCCATTTCCCCTTCTGTTAAAATGAAGCAAATGAAAGTATTACAAATAATTGTTGTGGGAATTAATTGGTTAACATTTGTTAGGCTCCCAGGACATTGTGACATAGTCTAAATGATGATCTCCTTTAAAAACATTCAGTTTTGGGGGGGGGGTTAGTGTATGTGGTAGACTTACATAATGGAATCTTTGTCTATGATACAGGACTATTTCAATGTCAGCTCAATTTTTATTGTCCAGAGGGCAGCTATAAAAGTTCTAGAAAGTAGAATTTAATGTATACTAAGTGTAGGACTCAGTCCAGAAATCAGATTGTTTGGGTGAGATTTATCTCTCTGGTCAAAGTATGCTGCAGAAAAAGTTCCAATGTTGGTTAATGCAGTTATAGTCAAAGTTTAATTATATTTCAGAAATGTAGTATTTTAGTGGCGTTTGCAGTATCATAAATGCTGAGCTCCATGATGGCACTGATGTCTTGAAAATATGTTTTTTTTCCCAGTGCTTTTGAAAAGTGAAAAAAATGTGGCTAACGTAACTATTCTTTACTCTGTTTCTTGGAGGAACTTTCGTTTTCTGAAAGAAACCTCTCCTTGAGCCTGCTGGTACATATAAATATGGATTCACTAAATATGGGTTTGCTTAAAAACAAGATATGCCAAACTAAAGGAAACTTCATTTCCTTTTTTGATACAGCAGGGCGACTGTGGGAGGGGAAATGTCACAGACAAAATGTGTCTGGATTTCAGGAAGACGTTTGATGACGCCCTTGTGGGAAATGAAGATATCTGAGCTGGGTGATAGTTAAGCTGGGAGGACTCATGGCCAGTTAGACAATGATGGACAAAGGCACTGAATTCCAATTGGTGCCACTTGGGTGGGAGGCTTCAGGGCTCTGTGAACTGCCCCTTTTTGATTGACATCTTGATCTGGATGATCTCAACAGAGAGGAAAAATTAAGAAATCAGAACAAATAAAAATATGAAGTTTAAAATAAAATTCTTGATTGTGGTGAAAACCTTTAATGTGCATTTGTGCTGGGAGATGGTATCATTGTCCACGAGAAACAGGCTGAGTGTCGTTGGCTGTGAGCTCCATATGAATGATCAATGTGATACCCTCATGTGAGCCCTTGTAAGAATTGAGACAAGCCACCTGTTCATTAGAAACCCAGTTTTGATAACAAGAAGGCAATGGTCCCACCACGCCCTGCTATAGTCAGACCACATTTAGAGTGCTGATCAGTATTACATATGGCGTCCAGGAAGAGGTCATACACAAGCTGGCAGGAACCTGGGTAGTGAAAGGCCTGGAAAATGACTTATAACACAAGGAGCAGTTAAAGGACCTCGGAAATGTGTAGCTTAGAGCAAAGATGACTGGTAAAGAGAGCCAGTGACCAGATATCTGGTTTCAAATATTTAAAGAAAGGTCAAGTAGAGCAGGAAGTTAAACTTCAGCAACACTCCAGTGGACAGAATTAGGACCAAAGGGTACAAACCACAGTGTAAAGGGAACTCTTTAAGCAGTGACAGCTGGTAGATAATAGACTGATTTACTCACTGTTGTATGAAGTCAAGGAGAGGGGACAGGAAGCCCATTTAGGAAAGCTGTGGATGCCGTGTATTAGGAGGGCTAAAAGCACTGATTGAGGAAATGAACAGCCTTGTTTGAGTTCTGGCTTTGCTAGTGGCAGTGTAACCTTGGGTAGTTTGTTTGATATCTCCATGAACTCAGGTTTCTCATCTCATAATAACTCTTTTCTCCTGTGGTGGTTGTAAGGCTGTAAATTAAATAGTCCGTGTGAAATGCTTACATCATCTAGAACCTACTTAGTAATAAATGACAGTTATTACTATTAGTAGTCCTGATGTGAGGGAGGGCTGAAATAGATGCTGTCCTTTCCAAATCTTACATTTTCTATTTTGATCAATATAAGCATTAAAAGGGACAAACGTCATCTGAGTTGTAGTCCTAGGAAGCCTTTAATTACATTCTTTCCTTGGCTTCTTGTCAATGCTCTTTTTAACTTCTTTTGGGCTATATCTTAGGGAACAATGTCAATCTTCTTTTTCTCAAATATATGTCATCAAAAATAAAGTGGCAGTGGCCTTGGGAAGATGGCTTACATTCTGAGGACCTGGGGAATATGTTTTTGCTCATTTTCTTGGGAAATGTGGTCATATTATACAGAAACCAGAGAAGGATATGCCTAAATTAAAATTGTGTTAGAGATTTCTACGCCTACCAATTTGTTATTGTTCTACGACTTGAATTAACATAAAATGAGTTGAGAAAATATTGAAATAATCTTGCACTTAAAAAAGAATTATCATTAGAGAACAAAGGGCATCCACAACAGGCGTAACCATGTATTATGTTTTTACCCAACTTCCTGATCGAATCTTGCCACAGTTTGCTGACAGAACACCCATGCTACATGTATTGGGAGGAAAAAAAATAGTTTTCCAGGAGTCCAGCTTCTCTTCCTTCTTTCCCACAGCCACTTCCAGCTTTTAAAGAGCATGAACACACAGCGGGAAGTCACCAGAGGGCATTCTCAGACCGTCTATGGTCAAGGAACTGCAGCTGGGAAGAGCTAGGCAAGGCTCCACTTTGGCTGCCTTTGGGGGAAACGATGGTTTCCAACCCACACTTGGAAACACTTGGCATCTGAAGGCTGATGTGTTGGATAAACTACCACCCACCTCTGAGATTCCCGCAGAGACATTCTACTGAGTCACCATAGACTTTAGGTTTTTCTGCTCCTATACTGATACTGGTGTTGGGTGTTGTCCTTAAAAGTTGGGCAGGCAACTCAGGCAGGCACAAAGACCTCTGGCGCAGAATCCAGAGTTATGGGGATTTAGATTCCAACATTCACCTTCAATGAATTATGTTCTATGCCCTAAACCTCAGTTTTCTCATCTATAAAATAAAAATTAGGAAGAATACCTGAAGATCCTTTTGAGGTCTATCTACCAATGGACCAGTAGTTGAAGTCTTTCCTTTCTCCTCTCTCCTTTTCCCTTCCAGATTAAACTAAAGGAGATACTGGGATATACTGATACTGTGTTTGAAGAAGTCCTGCTATGACCTTGTAATGCTGAAGAGACCATCTCCAAAAGATTGATGGCACACATTGCTTATGGTGGAGTTGAAAACCCAGCACTGGGGTTTGAGTGGACCACCCCCCCACCCTCCCAACACACACACACTTTGTTCAGGCTTCCCAGACTAGGCATTTATGCCTTCAGGGTTGGAACAGCCATGGGAACAATATAGTCCAGCACCTTGGAACATTGATTCTACTTAAGAATTATGAAGATAAAATGACTTTTAAAATGTTAACTAGAGATATTATGAAATATAGATTAAAATTTTGCATGCATTTTTATTATAAAAAGTGAGACTTCAAAAATGTGGGGTTTGTAGTTGGATGTTTTGGGTTGTAGTTCTAGGATTAGAATTATTTCTTCATTTTATTTGGGGTGCATTGGAGGAAAAGTTGGGGAAAACTTAACCCTTGAGATATGATTTGAATGTGTCTTAAGTTGGGTTTCTTTGAAGCAGAGCCTGAGGCAAGCATTCAGCTGCATGTAAATTACCAAGGGCATGGCATGCTCTTTAGGGGGGAACACCTGTTCATAAATAAGAGAAGCAGGATAGGAAAGGGGAAAGAGCTGAACAGTGACATGGTCTCATGAGTGTGGTCTGATTCATGGGGTGGGGGAGTAGTTGATGAGTAAATCAAACCCGAGTTGACCTATCTGCAGCCAGGGAGCTGGGATTTTGTATTCCCTATCAGTCATTATTTACAGTCTGTCCCCATGAGAAGCCTGAGAGGTGATATTCTTCACTCAGAGGGTCCCCAGAGAGGGGAGCAGCCTCCAGCTGTGTGTCCCCCAGCTGTGTAAGCTGGTTGTGGCTCATAACAGCTCACCAGTCCTGACTGTACATTGCTTCCCAATCCCCCATTCTGTGACCTCATCCTGGTAGCTTACATTTGACCATCATGGCAGAATTTGCATCATGAAAATAAACAAAAGCTACAAATCCAAGCCTTTACACTCTGACAGAGAGCCAGTTGTTAAACATTCACCAGCACACCACTGGCCAACACTCTCAGCAGCTGGGGGCTGGTGTCCTGGCTGGAGAAGGGCATCTGGACAGGGCACCAACAGCATCTACTGTATAACAATTATAGAAGACCTGCCCACAAATGGCCTCCCAGGCAGGGTGTCAGTCGGCTGGCCGTTCCTTTAGGGTTCCCTTTCCTAGCCTCTTTCAAAATGCATACAGTCCTGGGAAGCACAGAACTAATAATTCACAACACTCTACTCAAAGTGACTGATCATGTTTTTTAAACAAGAGAAACATAGAAAGACTGAGGACAGAATGTGTAATGTGAATTACATGTAGTAAGAGACAAAGAGAAGCTCTGCAATGTCACTTTAGGATAGAATTTAGAATAGTTCTGACTCCGTAATAGTGTTTGGAAAATATTTTTCCAGAATTTATCATTTTAAACACCACAATTGACTGAGATGATAGAACGTTAGGCTTTCTACTATGAAAAAATGGTTAAGAGAAATTTCAAATGTATACGAAAGCAAACCTGTATCTGATGAACAGTATCATCAACCCTCATATACTCATCACTCAGTTTCAGAAACTATTAACCTATGGCCATTCGTGTTTCATTATATCCCTAGTCACTTTCCCCTTGGGGCAGGGCAAGTTTTGAAGTCCTGGCTAATTGGGTAAAGGTTGAATGTGGTCTAGAAAAAAGCCAGTTTGGGGGACTTCACCACAGACTAAGAGCAAGGTTTTTGAAAGAGGGCAGGCACAGTAGCACCCTCTCTGTTACGGTCCAGTCGGAACCATTGCTCCCACATGCCAGGCATCACATGGCTCTGTGTTCTGATTAACCCCACCATTTTCACCTGCAGCTCTTCCTAAAATGAAGAACCGGTAATTATATTCCATCTTAAAAGCAAGGCTTATCACTACCGTAACAAGATAAGAATCTTGACTCTTGTTTGGTGGGCAAAGAAATCTCATTAGAAAACAGAAGCCAGCTTGGATCTTCTTGGGATGGGTTTACTGTACTTACAGTGATGAATTGTGGCCCATCTGCTTTTTTCTTTTTCTTTTTTTCTCTTCACAGCCTTTGGGGATTTGGAGTCAGACGGCCTCTGACCTTTTCCTGAGAATAGCAGGTTTGCTTCTCTTTGTTTTCTGGCCATCCTCCTTTCCCTCTCACTGGTTATAATTCCGAAGATAATGTACATACAAGTGTGTGACCATCTAGAGTTGAACGAACAAGTTATGGGGCCCCCAGGAAGAGCATGTTTGAAAAATTAATAATTAATTTGGCATGAATGAATAAACCAGGGAAGAAATGGTTCAGTCATATGTTTATCACTAGAAACTTCTACCAAGGTTAGTTGGAATTGGACAAATGGCTTGAAAAATTAAACCTCTGGGAGCTTTACAAAGCCAGTGCTGAGGGAAGAGTAGCTATAACAGCGGATAAACAGTCTGTCTAGATTACTGTCTAGCTGGTTTCTAATAAATCGGTGGGAGCTACTTTATTGGAATTTTCCAAGAGAAAGCCCTGTCCTTTGTGTGTGTGGAGAACCTGAAAAAGAAGCTTCTCTGATGCTGCAGGCCAGCCCGTGAGCTGTTTATCCATGGAGGGTTTTCACTTGCTGGTTGCATGAAAGAGGTTGTTGACAGCTTGTTAGTCTGGGCCCCATGGGGGTCAAAGGAAGAAAATAAAAGATGGAATTCTTTCTTGAGGGATGGTTATCCGTGAAAACTGGAAAAGACTGTGCAAGCATCAGTTCCTACAGCTCATCTCTTCTGGTTAGGAAATCTTGAAGATGTATTTGTTGAGTTTAAAACTGACCATAGCTGGCTGAATTTCGGTTGAGGTTTGCCACAGTTTCTGGAAATCAGATTTAATTCTTTGAGTGAGTTTCTTGGCTTCTTCATTAGAACCCCCGTTTCATATTGTTTCTTTTTCATTGAAATGTCATGACGTGAAAGTAAAAGCAATTTCCAAAGTACATGAATATTTCTGACCTCTTATCCAACAACAACAAAAAGTACCTTTTACAGAACATGTGATCACATGTACCTGTATTAGCAGGAGTTGGATTTCTTCTTTACGAACAGACTTTTTGTTAAAGATTTTTCTTTTTGGAGCACTTTTAGCTTGATAGCAAAACTGAGAAGATGGTAGCCTGATACCTCTGTACCACTGTCCCCCACACGTGTAACCTCTCTTACTGTCAACATTCCCCACTAGCAGGATACTTTCGTTTTAATTGAAGAACCAACTTTGATACATCATTACCACCCAAACTCCATAGTTTACATCAGGATTCATTTTTGGCATTTTTAAATCTATGAGTTTGGAAAATGCACAATAATGTGTGTTTGCTATCATAGTAGCATAAGAAGTTCGGGGATTTCATTTTAAAAACCTAATTCTTAAAAAACTTTTGTTCTCCTAGGCTGCCAATAACCTGTTCCCAAACCAAGGAGTTTGTGTTCATGGTGACAACATGTATGTAACGACATGTAATAAAAAGTGCAATTAGACCAACATTTTTTTGTAAGACAATAAACATGCTTGGTGAAAAGCTGAGTGGGAGAGAATGTTGAAATGTAAAGCTGTAACCCTGAACACAAAATCCACTGGCAGAATGAGGACGTGAATGTGTACTTAGTCTGTCCAAGTGGAGGGCTTCTAAAATCCAGGATCCTTGTTGCACCCTGATTCTGAGTAGAGGCCAATGAAGAGCAGATCTTCAAAAACTCTTTCATGGATCTCCTTTAACCTACTTTCAAACTTCTGTGACCTAATTATTTCAAAAATTAGAAAACATATTAACCTTGGAATAAGTTGAAATCAACCTGATTTATATTGACTTAACTTTTTAAACAAGCACCAGTACTTTAATTTTCTCAAATGGCACAGAAAGTGGGATCATCTCAGGTTACCCAAGTGACCAACTTCTAAGTCCTATTTGACAGTAGTTATATGACAATGACCTTATAATCACCCTAACATTTTAACTGTGTGGTGAGTTTATGACCTAACAGCCAAGGTAAAGGAATCCAGACCCCTAATTATGTACTTAATTTGTTGTGACAGGGATAAAGGGGAAATAGGAGATTAAGATTAAATGACAGATAGAAAAATGGAGATTAGAATGGAGATTAGGGAAGTGGTGGGACATATATGTCAAAAAGCATATGTTAAAGAGAAAATGGGAACCACTACGATGTGTAGATGAGTGTTTCTGTCCATAGACAAGTGTTATCAATGCCAGTCCCCAAATGGCAAAGAGGCAGCACAGTGAAGAAAGAGCCTGGGCTTCAAGACACACCACTAGGAAGAAGCAGATGTACAACCAGAGCAGATGCATCCAGGATCTACCCGTGGGGTTGCATAGGGACTAAAGGAGGTAATGAATGAATGTACCTTGTGAGTCCCAGAGCTCTAGTTAAATACAAGTCATGATTTTAATATAAGAATTGTTGCATATTCCCCAAGATCTTGTTACAGGACCAACATGAATGAAGCATATTATCAAATTCTGAATTTGCTTATAGAGATGATGATTTCTCCAGATGACAAGGGATAAGAAAAACACAGGTAAGCTGGAGTGCTTAGGGAATGCTCCATGGACTTGAACTTGACTTTGCAATGTGGATGGGATATACCAGGAGAATAGTTGAAGTGAGGCAAAATGTTTCAGATAGGGAGAGCTTTAAGATAATGTTGGTAGAAATAGACAAGGTGTATACAGGGAACTGTGAAGAAATAGTATTCATTCATTCCTTAATTCATTCAACAATCATTATGGAGCTCAATAACAAGTACTAGAGATACAAAGGCAATAAACCAAGGTCTTTGCCCTCAGAAAGCTCAAGTCTGGTGGGCATATGTTGAAAAGTCTTGGGCAGGCCAGCACAGGTGGGGTTGGATATCTCCAGGAGAACTATTCAATGAGGGAACATTGGTTCGTATTGTGGGACTGTGGTCAAGGAGTTTGAGAGGAAAGTTGTAGAGGTGCAAATAACACTAAAGTAAAAATTAAGCTGTAGTTTCTAGACTGAGTTGTTAAAAGATAAATTTAGGCACATTAACATTTTAATGACTTTATTCAAGCAGATGGCAATTCATGAATTGGGCAGTGCCAACCATAAGCAATTCATGGTTCCATGGAAGGGATGCAAAGGGAGTGTTTGCAAAGTAAGACCCCCAAAATATTTGATTGGTAAAGTAGAAAGTCTGTAGTTTGAGGTTGGTTGATAGTTTTTATTGTAAAGTCCCTAGTTAGAGGTCAGTTGGCACTTTTTGGTTATTATAGTTAAGCCTTAAGTTTTTTTTTTTTTTCTTTTTTGTATATATCAGGTTGAGTTTCTGTTGCTTACATAGCTCAAGATGCTGGAGCCATGTCAGGCTAATGGCCTCCCAGTGAATTCTTTTAGCAGGGTGCAAGTCCCTGCTAGCAGTGGGTCCTTGGATCTGTTGCCTTACTTTTCCAATTCTTTTGTTCTTTCAACAGAGGTAGGGATGGTGGATAGTATGGCCAGTCTATCTGTCCTGATAATAACCTGTACATGCTGATGTAAGGATTTAGGGTACTCAGTGTCAAGGGGAAAGTGTTTGGAAAGGGAAGGATAAAGAATCAGGGCACAAAAGAGTGTAGAGAATCGGGAAAAACACAGAAAACAGAAGCATTAAGGAGAGTAGGGATAACAAAAAGAGGGTTCTAAAAATCCATGATGATTCTGGGGGAGAAAATAGGTCCTCCAAATAGCATGTGGCATCTGTGGTGGAATGGAAGGAGTGGGGCTTGGGGCTTTAATGTTCCCCCCCCTACTTGACAACTTAGTGGGCTTGGGCAAGTCGCAGCCTTACCTGGTCATGAACATTATGCAGTAAGAAACACTTGGCATGTAGTGAGTGCTCAGCAAATATTCAAATGCCTTTCATCTAGGAACATGTGGTCTATTTTTATTGTAAATTCAAATACTTAATGAGGTTAGTGTACAAGTTTAACAGAAGCGACTCAAAGAAAACGGAACATAGAGGAGGCCGTGAGTGGTGTAGCTGTCCAAGCTCACGTCCAGTGTTTCGCCAGACCTTGGCGAAGGGTTCTCTATTTCTTCTTTCTCCAAGGCAGTGACATTTACTGATGAGGTAAACCTAATAAACATCTACTGGGTTTCCCTGCCAGTAGCGTGCTGATGTTGCCCACCTGCTGTTTCCCTTCTGAGGTCACTTAATTACGGAGCATTTTTTATGTGACACCTCATTAGGTCCTCTGGGATGCTGTGTGCCGGAAGCCGGTCAGCAAGAGCCCCTGTGCACCCCGAGAGCGGGCTAGAAAGGCCCGTGACCCATCAGGACCCTGCATTTTGCAGCCCTTTGAAGGCGAGGTTTGTTTGGCTGCAGGCCTAGCCCTTGGTCCAAATGGCTGGTGCTGTGGTTGTTCTTTGGGTTGAGACATGAGATTCGTGAAGAGGTGTGGGTTTGAGGGACAGCAGATCATAAAGCACTGTGGCCACAGTGATGGTTTGGTAATTTATGCCTCTGTGAGTGAACCAAAGAGGCTGACGAAGGAAGAGCTGTCCGAGCACTTCACATCCGCGGGAACTGGAGGTCCACGGAGGCTGCTTCTTGGGGGCCGTGAGAGGCAGGGTGTTTGTTTCTTTTTTAATTTGAATTTTAATTAGATTGTTTTAGCTGAGATTGGAAGTCAGAAATTGAATAAATATCTCAAAACTTAGTTTGAGTAATATGAGAACCTACCCAACCTAGCTCCGTCTGGAAGGCTTGGACTTGAATTTTTTATTTTATTAACAACTTTATTCTCTGCCATTTGCCAAGCTTTGGTTCAGGCATTTTGCTGAGTTGAAAACTGTGGAAATTTGTTGTAATTGGAGGGGAAAGAATCACATGTGGTTTCTTCCAAACCTTTTTCCAATTCTTTTTTTTTTTCGGTCTGAATTCCATGGGAAAATTACCCAGAAGGGTTATTTTCTCCTTTAATGATGCAACAATGCTTGGTCTGCTTTGCCTGTTTTTATTTTCTAGCTGCATTATAATTACCTTTTCCCACATGACTTATATTTTTTCTTCCAAATTAGTAGATATAAAATTCGGATGGCTCTTTAGGGAGCTAATCTTCAGAGGTTCTCTCCTTGGGCTGTCCTTGGTGTGGGGATAGATGCCGGGGGCAGCCTGGCCCCTCTGGCCTGCTTTGTGGCAATCTATCACCCCAGGCCTTTTAATTAGAGGTTGCAGGTGAATCACTAATTGGCCCCACATTTATATACATAAGCCAGAGATTTGCAGGTTTACGGTTATAAATCTTAGTCACGCAGGCAGGGCAGAAATGTTAGCATTCATCTCTCATCCTTATAATTGCCTCATCAGCTCTTTACAATGGATTTTCCTATCTTGCTACTTGTAAGTAGATGAAAAATGACCTGCTGTATTAATTTGTTAGACACGAGGGGTGTTTTTTTCCCTTTTTGAAGAGGAAAGGACTAAGAGAAAACAAAGGAAAAGCATTTGTATAGGGCTCCTGTAGGCAGCAGCAGGGAGAGATGGGGCTTGACAAGTAATTTTTTGGTGGCATCAGCATGGTGAACAGTAGCAGAAGAGAAGGCTCTTAAGGATTTTATGCTTTTCTGAGCCACTGAAGGCTTCCTTTCTCTGGATCCATATTGATTCAGACTTTCAGGAACCTGAGAAAAATCCAAGGTTAATGTTGGGTCTATTCAAAGGGTCAGTTTATTCTCAGACCTCATCTTGACTAAGGGTCAGTCTATTCTCAGAACTCACCTGACATCAGGGTGTTGAGGTGGCTTCTTCACTGACCAAAGTTTATCATCTTCGATCTGGAGGCAGAGATGCTCCCAGCTTCTGGTCATTTCTAAGAACATCCCAAATGACAATTCAGCGAAGGACATATTACCATCATCAAATACTAGTTACCAAGGAAACATATGTGTCAAGAACTGGACTGCTCATGGGACAAAGCCTATACTGATTCCGAGTCCTTGGTCTGCCACACAGCAGGGTGAAAGTACCAAGGCAAATGGTATGACAAATGCAGTGGCTTAATTAATAAAGAGCAAGCTCTCAAAAGGTCTTTAGTTTCATGCAAAAGATAATATCAACATTTACTTTTAAGGTCCTGACCATGGGCCACGGTGGTCTCTGGCTAAGACAGGGTAGAGATTAATCAAGTAGATATGGCCCAGTAGTTGCACAAATGCCTACCTTAAACTCCCACCAGATAATTTCTGAGACTATTCTTCAAATGCCCCTTCCTCTTGCAAGCAAGTGAGCTGAGGTGGCTTTTATTTTTATTTGAGATAATCACTGTCCTCTATTTGGACTTTGAGGAATACAGCCTCTGCTTCTCTCCTTGCTGACTTCATGGATCACTGATGGTCACGTTGATTTTGTTTCTTAGAGCTGCCTCCTTTGGTACAGCATAATGTCATAATGGCACTTGTCCCACTATTTTCTAGGTAGTACCTTTTTTTTATAGACAGAGTCTCAGTCTGTCACCCTAGGTACAGTGCTGTGGCATCATAGCTCACAGCAACCTCAAACTCTTGGGCTCAAGCGATCGTCTTGCCTCAGCCTCCCCAGTAGCTAGGACTATAGGTGCCTGCCACAATGCCTGGCTAGTTTTTTTAAAGATGGTGTCTTACTCTTGCTCAGGCTGATCTTCAACTCTTGAGCTCAAGCAATCCACCCGCCTTGGCCTCTCAGAGTGCTAGGATTACAGGCGTGAGCCAGTATACTAGGCTCTAGATAATACCTTTTCTTTCCTCCAACCAAATTAATTTTGTGCTGCCAATACCAATTTCTCTCTTCTCTCCTAAAGAGGCAGAGTTCTTGCTTGTTAGAGATACAGAGAGGAAAAGCAGAGGGAAAGCAGAAAAGTTGCATCATGTATCAGCTTTTGCAGCAACAGGCTGTGTCATAAACACCACCAAGCTCAATGTTTTACAAAACCAAGTATCAGTATCTCACTCACAGGTTTGTGGTTAGCACTGGTAGCTTTGTTTCAGACCCTGGGGTCAAGTTCCTGTCTGTTCCAGGTGTCTATCTCAGGACTACGTGGGGCTTTTTTTTATTATGGCAAAAGGTGAGCAGAAGTGAGCAAAAGAGACCAAGTCAAGCTACAGGAGCACATTTAAAGAATCTGCTTGGTATGGGCTTGTAGTTACTTATGGCTACTCTCGGTACTTTGGTCAAAGTGAGTCACATGGCCAAGGCCAATATTAATGGGATGCAGAGGTAGATTCTTTCCACGGAGGAAGGGTCAGAAAGGAGAAAGTGTGTCAATAATATAATCTTCTATTTATGGCTCTGTTTTCACAGAGGATAATGAAAATTAGCAATTCTTAGCCTCTGGGAGTGGTTGTAGGCTCTAAAGAATTGAGAAAAAGAAAAAAGAAGGAATGACATTTTCTTGTTGCATATTGTAAGTGGGGTCTTTTAGAAATACAAGTAAATTATTTGCATTAATTTTAGAAGTTATTTTTGGTTTTTGGACTTGTTTTCTTGAATGTAGTGTACTCTACAGTTATATTACATAGATCTCCTGGGTTTATGGGTTAGACACATATTGATTAAAATTTGTTGGCAGACTTATGAAAGGTTTGAAGTAAATTGCTGCTGTTACCAACTGGTTTTTGAATTTTTTTCACTGATTTTCTAGGTGTACGCTACTTGTTATTGTGCCTATTTATTTACTCCTTGGAAAGGGTATGCATTTTTTATTTGCGCATCAATTCAGATGTCTCTATGGAGCTCTGCACAGCAAGATCACTGGCAAGGTTCTGATTTCTCATTAGCTTTGTTTATCAAACAAGAAAAGCACAATTCTACTGGACTATTGGATATATGGGCTGTCAAGGGTTCTTTTAAAATCAGGGTTATCTGGCAATCTTAGGGGCAAAGAGGAGAGTTTCTCTTGGCCCTCTGAGGGTTCACTGGAAATGCAGCTTGCAAAAAAAAAAAAGATTAAATACAGACATACAGTTTTTTTTAGCATGTATACACAAGAGCAATCAGAGCAAAGATCCAAAGATGCATGGGGAAAATGTCAATTTTTATGCTTAGGTTGAACAAAATATGGACAGTTGTATGGAAATATAATTGGACAAGGATGATATGATCTAATACTAATAGACTAAGTGGGGAAATGCAGTAAGTTCTGTCTAGATTCTTCTTGGCCTCTCTGAATATACATTTCTTGTTTGTAGACATTGGGCACAATCCTCTCTGGAACAGGGTCTTATGACCTACAGTCAAACCAGGTAGGTCAGATAATTTCTTTATGGCCAGTTTTTACATAGTGAGGTGGGGCAGAAGTTTGAGTGATGTTTTTATGTTTTATGGCTAGCTTTAGGGCAAAGGGGTTCTGGCTTCTAGGATCCATCTCTTAGAGAAGAGGGATTCTATTTTCTGTGGCCAGCCTGGGGGAGAATGGGATGAGAGCCAGGAGGGCAGGAGAAGATCAGAGGAAAGCTTTGGCTTCTGAGCCCTTCATTTTGGAGTATTGTTTTCTGAGCCTCAAAAAGTTTGTCTCCAAACAAGATTAGCCACCTTGAACAAAATATTCCCCCATTTTACTTAATTCCAAACATTCAAAATATATAAACACAGGGTGTCCATAAAGTTTGTGTGCAATTTAATAGACAACTATTTTAAATTGCACATGAACTTTATGAATACCCTGTATTACCTGAGATATATATATATATATATATATATATATCCCATATATATACCGTATATATATATACCGTATATATATGGTTTTTTTTGCAGTTTTTGGCTGGGGCTGGGCCTGAACCTGCCACCTCCAGTATATGGGGCCAGTGCCCCAGTCCTTTGAGCCACAGGCACTGACCATGATTATAAATTTTTTAATTTAGAAGTTATTTAGCACAGCAGAAGAATTGGTTAATATTGCCTATAAATTGATTTCTTTTATACCAAGTATAAATGATGGCTGACTTTATGAGCTAATTCAAATTGCTGTGCTGTCACTGTGGGGGACGTTGGGGGTGGGAGATGTTTCTTTCCCTCTTTGCAAATTTTTAAATTAAGAACAGTGATGCTTTGGATGTGATATTTATTTCCCATGAAGAAAGCACATTTCTTGATAAGTAGATTTTTTTTTTCTCCAGCATCAAACACCCTCTGCTTCAAATTAAAAGAGGTTTTTTATTCTATTCTGTTTATTTAGTAAAATGATGGAGTGGAAAGAAATTTTAGTGAGTCAGTTAGTTCTAATAGTCAAAATAGTAGGATTTGGGCTCATAAAAATCTGCATTCCTCTCCAAATCTCCTCCTTTGATATTGCATATTCTTGGTAAGTTGACTTCATCTCTCTGAGCCTCGGTTTCTTCCTCTGAAAACCAGGGCAGATAACAATGGTTACTCAGCAGGGTTCTGGCGGGACTAAGTGAAGTTGTGGTTGCAAATTACTTAGCACAATGCCTTGTGCATAATAATCAATCAGCATTACTTATTAATATTATCAGTAATATTGTTAGTGCGGTGGATAATGAATGGACATGTGAATCTGATAGACTAACATTTGAATCCCCAAGCAATGGAGTTTGCATGGGATTTTAAATCTCCTTTTTCTTTGAAAGAAAAAAGATTAGTTTTTTTTATAAACCTACACTGAGAAATGACAACTGTAACTTATTATGGACCATTCCATATAAGATAATTTTTGTTCCCCTTTGGGTTAGTACAAAATGTTAGCAAGTATGTTTTTTTGCCTTTGTGGAAGTTATCTGAAAATCCTATCTGGAACTTTTGAACCCATGGAAATTGCAAAAGCTCTTTGTGCCTAATTCACGCTCTATGTATTCACTTTTATTCTGCTCTCATTCCTATCGTTCAAACTAGTGGTTCTCAACCCTGAAGGTACTTTAGTTTTTACATTATTGTACGTTGACAATTTATTTATTTTTTTTTTTTTTGAGACAGAGCCTCAAGCTGTCCCCCTGGGCAGAGTGCCGTAGCATTACAGCTCACAGCAACCTCCAACTCCTGGGCTCAAACGAGTCTCCTGCCTCCGCCTCCCAAGTAGCTGGGACCACAGGCGCCCGCCACAACGCCCGGCTATTTTTTGGTTGCAGCCGTCATTGTTGTTTGGCGGGTCCGGGCTGGGGATTCGAACCCACCACCTTAGGTGTACGTGGCTGGTGCCTTAGCCGGTTGAGCTATAGGCGCCGAGCCGACAATTTATAATAGTATATAGACATACTTTAGAATTGCCTGTGTGGCTTTATAAAATTTCCTGATGCCTGAGCCCCAACCCCAGATATTGTTTATTTGGTCTATGTTGTTGAAAACCTCTGGACTACGCGTCTTTTTTGTCATCTCCCAAGTCCATTCTTCTCTCTTCTTTACATCAGCAAGTCTCACCTTCTCTACAAAGCCATCTCTGTCAGTTAGGAGAGCTGAGGTTATGCTGTGGAACCAACTCCCAGATCGCAGTGGCTTAAAGGAACGAAGGTTAACTTCTCTGTGCACTATACGTCCCTCCCACCTCAGTGGAGGCCTTTCCTCCTGTCACCTTCACTCCAGGGTCCAGGCTGGCAGCAGCTCCTTTTTCTGGAATGTTGGTTGCCAAGTCAGGGGAAGAGAGTTAGGAGAGTCTAACAATGGCAATTAAATGCATGAATGGAGAAGTGATACCTGCCACACTTCCTTGGTTAGAACTGGACATCTGGCCACACCTCGCTTAGAGGAGAGAAAACTTGCCAGCCTGTCATGTTCCCAGAAGAAGAAACCAAACATTGGTGAGCGGCACTGGCATCTGCCAAGTTAGACTTCATCTTGCCACACTTTGCTCCCCTTCTCTGAAGCCTGTTACGCTCATCTCTACCACGCAGGGAATCACACTTCACTGTCTGCTATTTTAAGCTTCAGATCTGGAAGAGAACTTGGAGATCATGTGAACTAGCTTCCTCGAAGACTTTGCTTCTTAAAATCAAGGTAAATTCCAATTTATTTTTAATCAAAATGGCCAAAACAACAAATGTCGTCAACTCGTTTTTTCCCCTCCATGAAAAAAGCTCATTGTTGGACAAGGGAGGTACTGGGAGGAAATGCCTTTCTGCATCTGGCTGCACTATGTGCTTCCCTCATTCTGAGGGCGCTGCATGTTTGCAGAGGCCTCCACATCCGCAGAATGGTTACCTGTTCCCTTTTGACCCTGCCCTTACTCGCACTTTGGCGACATTACTATCTATGAAGGTATGAAGGAAATAAGGCTTTGGAAGAAAGAGATATCTTAGCCCTCCCAAAGTTTTTTTGACTACATTTTTACCATGGAATAGCCTTAAGAGATAAGTGGGCTAATAAACCAGACATAATAATCACATCATGTATATGGCAGAAATCATGCTTATTCCCCAGTGAAATAGGACTTCTCAGGCCTCAGTGGAGACAGAAGAATTTATCATTCTCAAACAGCAGGGTGGGTCCTAGCCTGAGTGGTAAGCTTTGTAAATACAAAGATTCCAAACTCACTTGGTAGAGTGGAGTTACTTACTACTCCACTGTAGTAATTTAGATACAGTGTTAGCAGCCGAGGATCAAGGCAAAAAAGAAAAAAAAAAATGGGGTGGGTGAGACTTGGACCCTTTCTCCTATAAGGAAAAATCTTCTTTTTTTAAAAAATTCTCTCTGTCTCTCCAGTGTCTTTGGCCATCTGCAAACTCCATGATGCTAGCCCATACCTTACTCTGAGAACCCACCAATCCTTTTGCCATAAGGTTATTTGACCTCTTTCTTTTTAATTTTACAGTGTCAGTCTTTGAGCCGAATAATTTCAAACAGATTTGCCTCCCAAGATCCCTTTTCTTTGTGGAGCAAACCATGAAGAAACCCTTGGATAGTGGGCGAAATGACGAATACCCTAAACCTCACAAACTATTAGGAATCAATTTCTCAAGCATCGGACCTAATTATTCTCCCTCCCCCAATTTCAGTTCAGGAATCCCAAGGTTAAAGAAAAGCAGCTGAAAAAACAGTATTCTTGGTGGAGGCTCCTGGACTGCCCATTTTTTGTTTTATGTAACTGTAGAATAGGAAAGGGTGAGAACGTCCAGTATCTGCCCCATTAATTGCCAAAGAAGACAGAACATGCAGAGAAAGAAAGTTTGTGCTATTATGCAGAGATAATAGAGTGGTAGAAATCTCAGGAAGTCCTCTTGTTTAAAGGTTCTCAAAATGTGGTTCTCGTGGGGTCTCTAGGGGTTTTCTGAGTTGGGGAGAAATGAAAGAAAGAAGTGTTGGAGGTCCAGCTGGTGTGGTGGCCACATGGCTGGGAGGGAGAAGCCAGGTCAACGGAGGCTTCCACAAAAAGGCAGAGAGCGTGGAGGTGATGTGGGGGTGAGTGGTGAGTGCTCATGTCCAGGCCTGAGTGATGCCCTGGGATTTGTATGTGTGGACGTGCAGAAGCAGCATGATGACAGCCAATGGACAGTGTTGGAATTATTAGGAATATTATTATTAATAATAATTTCAGTGCTCAATAGGGTGGGTGCTTGTCAGACCATTTTAACAGGTCCAAAATTTGTAAAAGAAATAGAGAGTCATTTACTGGTCTGGGCCTTGCTTTGGGTGTAAAATTATTCAAGACAGTCATCTGAGGTAATTTGAAGATCAAAAGTATGTTCCACGTACACATTTTGCAGCAGGTTTAATGTTTGAGCACTTTATTTTATTTATTTATTTTTTTTAAGATGGAGTCTCACTCTATCGCCCTGGGTAGAGTGCTGTGGTGTCAGCCCAGCTCACAGCAACCCCAAACTCTTGGGCTTAAGCGGTTCTCTTGCCTCACCCTCCCAAGTAGCTGGGACTACAGTTACCTGCCATAATACCCAGTTAAGTTTTTCTATTTTTAGTAAAGACAGGATCTTTCTTTTGCCCAGGCTGGTCTCAAACTCCTGAGCTCAAGTGAACCTCCCAACTCCGCCTCCCAGAGTGTTGGGATCACGGGTGTGAGCCACCGTGCCTGGCTCATCGTGTAACCCTTGCTGAAGTCTAAGACCATTTTTCTTGTCGGGTACTCTGGAGATGGGGAACCCCTGATGTCAAGACATGTTTTGGTTGTTAGGGACACAAGTCCAATATGCGTGCCAAGGATGGAACTCACTGACAAACACAACCAAACCGTGAAAAGGGCATGGGTCTGGTCAACCTCCAGGGTCTGGACGCAGAGCCCCCAGAGCTACGCCATCTCTCTCTTCTCTGCTTCTCTCAGTATGTTGACTCTCTCCTCTCAGCCTGCCTCTCTTTATGAGAAGCAAACAACATTCACCAGAAGCTCCAGACTCCTGCCTCCCACCAGAGCTTTCTTCTTAGTTCCATAGCAACAACATCCAAAGGCAGGATTCTGGCTGACCCAGTTTGGGTCATGTCTTTCTTTGTGCCCTGGAGGTGATGGCAGGCCTTAGAGGACCTTGTTTGTGGGCCCAAGTTCCCCTCTCCACACAGAAAGTGCTGTTACTGTTCATTCAATTGATGAAAATCTTTCTTTTCAACCAGAAAACTATCGTGAAGTTATCTGTTGGGCTTCAGTTTCCTAGAGCAGTAGTCTGAAGAATTAAACTGGTATGGATAGTCTGATTATAAAGTCCTTGAGGGCAGGGACCATGTTTTAATAATACTTCCGTGTCCTTTGCTATTGCTCAGAACAGTTTTGAACAATGTGCTAAGGACTGACATGAAGAGATTAGTTGAGATAATAGCTGGACTCACAATATTAACAATAATGAATGATGGTGCACGGGCTGCATATCCCAAACCTTGTTAATTTAGTTCCCCTTCAGATTTTGTTTTATAGTTTGTTCACTAAAAAGGGATGGCAGGGGGTGGGGATGGTTGTGAGTGAACTGAGTGGTTTGGGGAAAGTTAAAGTTTTGCTTATATCTTAGGATGTAAAAATTTTGTGTGTATTTTGGAGGGAGTGGTTTTAAAAATTTTCTTTAGAAAACAGTAAAATCTTGGATTTTTGGATAACTTATATTTCTGCACAGTGTATCTACTTAAGATTTTTAAGGCAATTTTTAAAAGCATCTTTTGTAATTTTTCCTAACTTCGTTGTAGGGATGGATGGTGTTATTTTCAACACTACTAACTACAACTGATACTCCCTCACCACCATAAATTAAGGTCGCATGTTAGTTAAAGCAAAGCTTGCTGGGATCAATGTGTCAAAAGTACTGATTTACAATCTTGCTACTCACATTTCTTACACACTGTAGTGTCTACCCTCTTGACAGCTCTAACAACTTTGAAGAGCACAGGGAATGAACCAATATGGTAGCTCCTGTATCCAACTAATCCTGTTGAAGGTGTTTCCACTGGAAGTATTTGAGAGTAGGATTTCTTCTCCCGGTGCGGATTTATGTAAACATTTGCTCCATTCACCAATAGCACCTTCATGTCTAATTCTGGAAAAAAAGAAAAAGGAGGAAAAAAAGAAAAACCCTTTCTGCCTGTCTAGACAGAGCCTTATTAGTGTATGTACTCATGCCGGTAGTATTAATTGGTGGGAAATGAGCCAAGGAAAGACAACCCTATCTACCAATTAAATTTACTGAGCTTACAGGGTGGTTTATAAAGTCAACATGCTGGGCAAGGTTTACATCTGACCAGGGAAATTGCTGTTTTCTGATCCCCACTTGGCCGTCGGCCACCTCAAACATAAGACAGATGTTGGCTGTGCCAGGGTCAGGGTTATCACAGGGTGGGGTGAATAGTCATTGGCTCTGGGGTTTGCTACTTTTCCTTTGTTGGTGAATAAAAGCAAATAAAATTATTTCCGAAAGCCTTAGGGGTGGAGGCAGGGGCTAGTTTCATAAAGCTGGATAGGGCCACCGACTACCACCATCACTGGACGAACTTCCCCTGTCTCAGACATTCTTAGTTCAGTCTGTTTGATCTGAGGAAGGCTGATTCTGTTATCTCAAAGGGCAAAGGTTAATGCCGTCTCATAAAGATAACAAGGATCAACACAAACAAGGTCTTCACTCTGATGTCTTGGTTTCTTCTCTGGGGATCAAGGCAAAAATGTGGGAGAACTGAAGACACGAGAGTTTGAAGTAGCCTCAAAGTAATTTGTTAGTTTTTGAAGTAGGAAGTTTGCATTAATGTTTTCTTCTAGTAGAACTGAGGTATATAATGGCATGAAATGAAATGAAGGCTGTGAAATGGGGAGATGTTTTTGTGTTTGCTGTGTATGGTGTGTGTAGACTGCTCATGGGATTCCTACTCACTGTCTTTGTCTTTGGAGGGGGGTTTAGTTCCCATTAGGTGTTAAGAAAACTAGCCATGCTCCAAGGGTCTGCCAGGACAAGAGCCATACCTGAGCGAGCCCTGTCCGTGGGGAGGCAGCCCTTGCCGCGGGGCAGTGAGGAACCCTGTGTGTGGGAACGTCGAGGTCCACGTTGGGTGCTGTCAGGAGACATCATCTGACACTGGAGCATGTGGGGGAGAAGCAGGAGGCTGTGAGTTAGGGAAATTTTTTGTGTACTTCTGGGAGAGAAAAACACACATGCAACCGTTCACAGGGCTGGAAATATATAGCTATGTTGATATAATTTATTCTGGGAATTGCATATTAAATTGTATTCCAGATACCAGGTTTATTTGGTGGTTGACTGGAAAATGGTACATCGTTTATCTATTTAAGGCAAGAAAGTCTCTAAGAGATTGCCTTTTAAGCCTACAGTTGCCCATGAAAATAAACAGATGTCCCCTCCACCCCCTTGCTTGAACAGCCTTTCTCGTCTGCTCCTTCTGCAACGCTCTTATAAAAGTTATCTGTCTCTCCGGCCACATTTATCTTTCAGACTCTTTCCTTGGTCAATGGCAGTTCCTCTCATCACCTCATCTGCTTTGTGCTCCAGACTCGGCCTCACTCTGGCTTCATTCGGGCTTTCCAGGGCCAGGACTCATGCCCACCCTCGGGCCCTCCCGGGCACTCTGATGCTGGGCGTGTGGTCACCCCCGGGCCAGGCCTCCTTCCCCTGAACACCTCCTTGGTCTCCCTGATGGCTTCCCCAAAGTCCCTGTTGTCTGCCCAGCTTTGCACCGTCCCCTTCCTCAGGATGCCGCCTTTGCTCCCACCTACCCAGGGCTCAGTAAACCCGGGGCTCTTCACTTTTGACCTTTCCCAGCGGGAGTCTGGGCTTGCGTGCCCAGTGCCCATTGGGTGCCGTCTTCTTATCTCTTCCCTCATCACTCATGATGTTTCGGGAACATTTCCCAGTATTTTTCCCTTGTTTTTTCTCAGCCTACACTAACATAGGCTGAGAAGACAGCACTACCGTTTATGAAATGCTGCATGTGCTGTGTGCGAGGACCCCACGTGGGCCCCTTCCCACTGGGGCTGTGCCTCTCACCCCAGGGGAGTGTGCACAAGCCCACCCATGTGTGTGGGGGCGCCGAGACAGGGAAGGCCTTGGGAACATTGTCTCTACTCTGGCCAGGCTATCTGGGAAGTCATCGTTTCAGACAAAGCTCCACCTCCGTGTGCTCCCTCACAAAATGATTAAAACGCTAGATCTGACAGTAAAATGAGTCATTAGGTTCACAGAGATGTTAGGCAGCGCAGAGGTAGTTATGGAACCCCGGGACATGACTTTTTGTCATTTTTTAAATTCTGTGGCATCATTGCTGTTTTATGGAAAATTTTCTTTCTGGAAGTTATGCGGCTGTAAGTCAGTTTCTTTGCCTGAGAACATTATCTGAGGAAGAAGCAGAGCTATATATATATATATTTTTCTAACTTCACATTTTTTCCTGCAAGGGAAAAATTTAGCTACATGTTTTGACCTGTGGATTAGATTCTGGGTTTATAACCTTCCTGATTGGGATCAGAAAGGGGAGTAGGATAGGAGAGGGGGCTTCTGTTGTGAGGCAGTGGCCCCTATTCCCAGAGGGCGGCTGCTTCCCGAGCTCTGCTGGAGCAGTGGTTGACTTGAATATGCCTGGGCCCTGGACTGCGTTATCCTTTAAGAAGCAATTTATTGAGAGTTCACTCTGTGTCAGGTGCTTTGCTGGGTGTTTGCAAACCCTTCCAGTCTTTCCAACACCCCTAAGACTGGAATTAGTAGGAATCACTATTGATTCACAGAGTTGAAGTGATTTGCTTACAATCACACAGCTAGTTATCAGAAGACGTGCGGGGCAGAATTCAGTTCTGTCTAGCGTCAAAGTCATGGTACTTCCACTCTTAAGCTACCTCTTCACGTCATGCACAACCAAAGTTTAAGTTCTATCATATCCCCCTACCTCTGCCCAATAATTCCAACCCAGAGTGCTGAATCCTGTTCTTTATTTAACCATAGAACTTAATTAGTATTTAATGCTATCATGTTTCATAATATTATAATCAAAATGATCATATGAGTACATTTTATCACTAGACCTAAGCTGCTGGAAGACACAATCCTAAGTTATCTTTAAGATTATGTCTTAAATAATAGACATATTCCTATTCTATGGAATTATCTTTATGTCTACATACAGTGCCCCACTCAAAGGAGTGGATAAGGGGAAGGACAATGGCCTTGAGAGTCGTCTAAGGCAGAAACAAAGCTCACTATTGGGTAGAATGAGCCCAGAGTTAGCCGTCAATCTACAAATGGGCAGAAAACTAAATGAACGTGATTAAAGGTTGTAAAAGAAATATAATGAAAACAAATAGGAATACATTTATAAAATGGAAGTAAAATTACACAAAATAAAAAAATTAAGAATATGTAGCTTGTTATTAATGAGGTGACAAGAGTATATTGGAACTATCCTGCAACATATTTTAATTTTGTGGTAAAAGGTTGTTCCTCTGTATGAAGTATTTCTGCCAGAATAAATTCAAATTAGCTTTAAAATTATTTCTAGAAAAATCTATAGAAATGTATTGAAAAAAGAAGAGATTGTTCTCTGTTATTTATTTCACAACAGAGTCTAGTCATTTGAAATTGATAATCTGGATATATTCAGAATGAATTTTGGTATACATGCAAAGCACATATGATGATAAAGTATTAAGCTATTTAAAAAATCTGTTTTAGATTAAATAGATAAATAATACATATTACATTAATAATTAGCATGTCTGATTCTTCATCACTATAGTTCGTGTTAATAAATTATAGCTGAAAATACTAAAGCATATTTTAAAATCATGTAATTAATATTGTTGGAATGACATTATTGCTGATTAATTTGAATAAATGATAAAATATTAAATAAATCAAATATTTCCCAAGTCCTGCTGATTAATTTGAATGAATGACAAAATTTTAAATAAATCAAATATTTCCCAAGTCCTGCTATGTGCAAAAGACTGTGGTAAATAAAAAGAAACAACTTAGCTAGGAAAGGTATTTAGTAATAATTAAACTTGAGGAACAAAAACAATGACAGTTGATGTGAACGTTGCCAAATGGGAACAGAAGATGGAAAGAACACTGTAGGTTGACTGGCTACGATTCCCTCAAAGGCTTCATGGGAAGAACTTTGAATTGACTTGTGAAGATTATAAATCTGGTTGGGTAGAGAGGTGAGATGATGGAGAGGCTCAGTACGGTGAGCACTTTGGCTGTCTGTTAGGAGAATGATTTAGCATGAATGATGTCTGGCGGTGGGAGGAGTGGAAAGGTAAACCGGGGCTATATTGCAGAGAACTTTGAAAGTTTAGGTAACTAACTTGAGCAATGAAAAGGTACTGAGCATTGCAAGGGTTGTTTCTCACTGGAAGGGTTAGCTACCTCCAGTCAACATACAATTTATGGAGCATCAGCTACTTATAAGAGGCACAGTGCTAAGTGTCACAAGGAAATAAGATGAACAATGACTTCTGCCCTCAAGTAGATTACAGTCTATGTCTATATTAGATATAAATATAGTTTATACTGGAGAAAATATGTGTACATAAATGACTATTGAGTAAGTCAGAAGATGTCAGGAGTGTAAACCACGTATTAAGATAAAGCAGGGGAAAAGGAAATAAATTCCAGCTGGGAGGATCAAGAACCGCTTCAGGAATGAGCAGGCATTAAGTTGGTCCTTGAAAAACGGGGGAAATTTTGACACCACCAACTTCTCTTCATGAGGGGGAACATGCTTTTTAAATAAGAAAACCAAGGACATGGAGGTAGGAAGTTGCAGAACAAATTAAAGGCCTAGAAAGTAGTTTAGTTTGGCTAAAACTCAAAATATTTAAGGAGGAGTTGCGGAAGGTAAGGCCAGAAATGTAGTATGAGGTCTGGACGTGGAGGAGTTTTAATGCCAAGCTAGAAGCTTGAGTTTAAAAAAGACCTTTCCTGAAGTTCTCATAAGTACACGGTGAATGATAGGAACTGTACCTTCAGGAAGGGATAGGGAAGAACAGTGGGTGGGGTAAATTACAGTGGGGGAAATTGCAGGCAGGATAAACTCCGGGCGCTGTCACCATAGTGCAGGTGGGCCTCTGATCAGAACTATTAAGTTCTTAATTAGTCTCTCATCAGCTTTCCACACGGGCAATGAGGATGTCAAACAGGAAACAGATTTCAAAACCTTTCCAGGCTATAATATAAGAGGATTCAATGGCTGACTAGAGGCAGGGATGAAGATTAAGGAGGAATTAAGGATAATTTCACGATTTAAATCTTTAAAGGGTAATGTGCCTGTTAAAATTAAACATGCAGAAAGCAGAATGGGAGAGTGACTGTGGCTGATTTCAAGTCTGCTTATACATCTGCCTTCCCCCTTTGAGCCCCTTGGAGTCACAGTAACAAAGATAGGCTAGAAATTCATGGCAACCAGGAGGAAGGGAGGCAGAGCTCATACTAGATGAATGTTTTAACAAATTTCTGGAAAACAGAACAGAGAAAGGTGAGGAGACAGAATGGGGGAGGTGGCTGACTTCTGGGCATACGGGAAGTGGAGTGGAAGGTGATCCAGGCTCGAGTTGGCCGATATGGAGTGCAGGACACAGACGCGATGGTTGAAAGTTTGGTCTATATGCAATGCCATGGGTGTATCCTTCTCTCCCCCCACGTGTGTGGCTGCCTGAAGCCCAAAGGGGCCTGGAGTCACTCGGACCGGTCTCTGGGTGGGAGCAGTCAATGTGTCCCAGTAAAAATATCACTTTGGAGATATTTCATGGTGTGATATTTCATGGTTTGGAAAGTAGGGCTTTGAAGAACTTTAAGCTGATTGAAGAAAACTGAGGCTTCTAGAGAATCACTGTCCTCCTTTTGGCAACCAGAATGCCCACTCAACGTTTACGATCCTCCCAGCCCACACTCCCTCCTGTGACCATATTGTTCATAAGTCATTCTTTCCACTCAGGAGAAGGGCCTACTAAAAATAGCGTGGAGGAAACTCCTAGCAGGTACGTAGAATAATATACTCAGGGCTTCATTCTTAAATCGGAGTGGATATTCAAGATACCAGACACTAGAGAAAAGCCAAGATAAGTAAATATATGTACGTTATATATATAAAACATATATAAACACATGTTGATGTGAGAGCAAATAGAGATAGCAGGAACAGAAGAGAACTGCAAAGGCCTATTCTATTAGTACTGGCATTCACATTTGAGAGAATACTACAGCTGTTAAACAAAAACAGGATTTTACAAAAGAGAGTAAACAAAATGAGAAATTACTGTTCTGAACTGCAAATGATTGCTGGAAAGACAAATTCCAAGAACATCAAGTAAAAATAAACGAAGTCACCAAAATAAAAAAGACAAGATCCGATAAACCTGAAAGGTCCAAAACCATATTCACATGAATCATAGAAATGCAATGCAGAGAAAAAACATAAGGAAAGAAATGAACAAAATAGCAGAGAATTTCCCAGGACGGCCCATTAAGTGGTGTAAAGGATGACTCAATTTTGTAGGTAGAGATACATTCTTAATAAAATATCAGGACATAGATATGAGTTTAGGATTTGTTTTAAGTTTTCTTAAAAAGAGAGAATCAGATCAATATGAGGCATCTCATCAGCCACACTGGGTATTAGAATATAAAAGTTATGCCTGCAGGTCACGCCTATAATCCTAGCAGGCTGAGGTGAGTGGATTGCTTGAGTTCCAAGACTAGCTTGATCAAGAATGAGACACCTTCTCCACTAAAAATCAAAAAAGTGGCTGGGCTTTGTGGTGGTGCCTGTAGTCCCAGCTACTCAAGAGGCTGAGGCAAGAGGATCACTTGAGTGCAAGGTTGCTGTGAACTGTGATGCCACTGGCACTTTACCCAGGGCCTCAAAAAAAAAAAAAAAAAAAGTCATACCTTCGAAGCTCTGAAGAAAAGTTATTTTGATGTAAAAATTTCATGCTGAATCTATGCTTCAAGTATTAAGAGTAGAATTAAAACATTTTCAGACATGTAAGGGCTCAGAAAATTTACATTCCAGGTACCCTTTTTGAAGACATTAGTCAGTGATCACAAAATGAGGGACAGTGCCAAGAAAGCAGTAGCAGTTGTAGGAATGTGAGCCAGGGTGTGCAAAGTAGGGAAGCCAGGTGGGAGTGTGAGCCAGGTGTGCAAAGTGGTAAAGCCAGGCAGGAGTGTGAGCCAGATTTGCAAAGTGGTGAAGCCAGGCTGGGCGGTGCTGTGTGGAGGCCTGGGGAGCCCTCCGTCTGCATGGGAGGAGAACCAGGACTGCAGGAAAAGTCTCCTTTGGAAAAGGTAGATTTTGTCATATGGTTGAGAGTATATTTCAGGATATGGTAGAAGTTTATGTTTCTTTGATTTCCAAGGGGAAAGCAAGATAATTAAATACCTCCTCCTCTCTGCCTTACAAACTGAATCAAATCAAAAAGTACAAGAAAGCGATGGCCTAAATATGAAGTAAACAAAAATGTGATGGGATTTGGAACAATCTAGGCCATACGGTAAAAGAAAATCTATTTGGCTGGGATGACAGAAGTGTTTCCTTGGGGTTACCTGTGTGGTGACCTGGGGCTACTAAGAAGGACGGGTAAACCGGACATTTCTTGGCTTTGCAGTAAATACTGAGATTGTCACAATGACATAAATGCTGTTGGCTGTTTTTTTAATTTTTAGAATCAATTTATATGCTGAACATTCAAGATAATTTATGGATGTAGTACAGAACATAAATGGTAAAATTAAAGTTTAGATAACTGAATTTAGATGAGAAGAGGAAAGAAAAGTAAAATAAAGAGTAGGGATGTTAATATCTTCACCCGATGCAGGGGGAAGGCACTAGGTCATGTCAAATATTGACAGAATAAAAAATAGAGGTTTTTGAGACAGAGCCTCAAGCTGTCACCTGGGTAGAGTATTGTGGCATCACAGCTCACAGCAACCTCCAACTCCTGGGCTCAAGTGATTCTCCTGCCTCTGCCTTCCAAGTAACTGGGACTACAGGCACCTGCCACAACACCTGGCTATTTTTTGTTTGGTGGGCCCGGTCTGGATTTGAACCCACCAGCTCAGGTGTATGTGACTGGCGCCTTAGCCCCTTGAGCCAGAGGTTTTAACATTTAAAATTGTATCATGTGACAGATAAGGGTAACTAATAATACATATACATAGTATAATAGTAACTAATAATACAACATACACAGTATAGAGAGAATGGGGGAGAGCTGAATTAAGTGAGCTAATGTATCATTCATAGGCTTACTGAATGAAACTGAGGGGTTAATCTGATTACGTCTGCCACATTTAGCTGCCCTGCTGGCTTATGGCAGCTTGTTTTTTTTTCCATGAAGCTCAAGGCCATGCCACTGAACGCTGTAGCTTAACCTTCACCACCTACCTACAGATAACTCTGTAAGTCACCATGGTAATAGTTGCTTCAGTTATTTGTCAGGAACTTGGAGCGGCTCCTGTCCAGTTCAAACAGGTTGAGACCATTGGCCTTTCAACAGGGCCTGTGCAAATACCAGGGACCGAGAGGTGGCCTTTTGACATCAGAGGACCAAAAATTCCACCCTCAGATCACGCTAATGCTGCCATTTTCTGAACCTATGTCCTGTGAAACGCCATGAAGCCCAACTGTGTTTGTGCAGATCACTGCTTACTTCATTTTCCTCACTGCCAATCACCTGTCTTCAGGCTTTAGACCACCCTGCTCTTCTAACCCAACCCATAAATATCCTTAAACCTTATCTTCCGGGAGGAGGATTTGAGAGCTGTTTCCCTGCCTCCTCCCTCGGCCGCCTAATGAATGACTCTTTTCTCTTTTGTAAAAACCTGTTGTCACAGTGATTGATTCACTGTGCGCTGGCAGAATGAACCTGGTTGGTATTAGTATCTTTGATAAGTTTAAAAACAAGTGAAAATAAAATCAGAACGGTTCCCTTACCTCTAGGAAATAGGTGGTGCAGGCCATTTATTTCAGTTAATAAGCAGTACAGTTTGGTAAAATTAAACAACTAAAAGCTAAAGAAAGAAAACATCAAGAATATGCAATGGGAGATAGGTCTGAAAAGTTTCTTATGAGAAAAACAGATACATTTACAGGTCTGAAATCTGCCGGTTTCCTAGGCAAGGACTAATGAAACAGATAACAGGCAAAAAATTCTAATAAATGACATCCAGAGATAAAGTTTCCGAGAATCAGAATTTTTTTCTTGAGTACAGATAAAAGCTAAACTTCAGTTGGCTGCTTTAGAAAGTATTGTATTCTGTGGTAGTTTTTAAGGGATGTGGAGCTCCCAGTGTAAAGACTGCAGAAAAGTTTCCTTTTCCTGATTATGGAGTAATAAAGGCTCTTATGGAAAATTAAAGAATCAGAAAATTACAGAAAAACGTAAAGAGGATCCAGCCTAATTAGGGTGTGGCAACTGACCACCCCCCAGTAGTTTTGCTTCTTTACTTGGTAAAAGGCGAAGATTTATAAGATCTGAAGGGAAACCAGAGTATGCTTCCTCCCTCGGAGTAACCCCCCAGAATAACTCTCACCTCCACTGTCACCAGCAGGTAAAAGCCGTTAACAGCAGTGGGCCAAAAAAACAGTAGTTAAGAGAGGTGAAGGAGCTTAGCTGACTTACGGAATTCCCTAGCCACCATCCAAACTTTCTCAAGTGCCTGTCCCCATCCCCACCTCCGCAGTGACACTCCAGTGGTCACCTGAGTAATGTAGACTCAGGTATCACCATCCCAGCACTGATGTGGTAAATTAAATGCTTTGCAAAATTTAGCATGTGCAAGAATCAGCTGTAGAGCTGCTCACATAGTGCCAATTTCCACAGCTCCAGTCAGTCAGAGGTGGGGTCTAAGAAGCCTGAATTTTTAAACAAAGGCCCTGGGAACCTGCTACTCAGGGTGGCCAGTGGGCAGCAACCTGGGCGCCACCTGAGAGCTTGTTGGAAATATGCAGACTCTTGGGTTCACCCCAGACCTACGGAATCAGAATGTGTGCTTTAATAAGATCTTCAGGCGGTTCAAGAAGCACCTGGCGAGGTGATTTTTACCATTGTTCCGGGGGCCAGCTTTTGTAAAACACCATCTAGTGGGTCTTAATTAAAGTGATCCACTCGGAATGAGTAGCAGTAGCTTCTTCCCACCACCTCTTCTTCCTTCGTCCTTTCCTCTTTGGACTTTAATCTTCTCAGGAAGATTTTTTTTTTAGGAGACAGAGTCTTACTTTGTTGCCCTTGGTAGAGTGCTGTGGCATCATAGCTCGCAGCAACCTCCAGCTCCTGGGCTTGGGCGATTCTCTTGCCTCAGCCTCCCAAGTAGCTGGGACCACAGGCACCCACCACAACGCCAGGTTATTTTTTGTTGCAGTTTGGCCAGGGCCGGGTTCAAACCCACCATCCTTGGTATATGGGGCTGGCGCCCTACCCACTGAGCCACAGGTGCTGCCCCCATACTCAGAAACATGTTATGTTAACTACAACTTTTCAGAAGTCGGAATCAAAGGAAGAGGCCCTGAAGACTCCCGTGGATTTTGTAGGAAGATGGGCCATCAAGAAGGGGGCTGAGAAACCATTGTCAGCTGCGTCCTCCCTTGTTCACTGCTGGGGAATGTATGAGGTATTGGTCAAAGCCAGTTCTAAGAATATTTACCCAGACCTGTGGCATTTTGTGGTGTTTTCGTACATTGCATATAGCAAGTTAATTGATTAGGTAAATTAGCACTTATTCTTAGGTCCTAGCCGCAAGAGAAAGCAACCTGTGAGCAATTACAGTTCAAATTTCACAGTGTGGGGGTTTTGGTAGCTGTTCATACCTAAATATACGAGGTATGCCCTCTGGGACGTTGATTATTATGGGGAAGAGTCACGCAGGCCAGAAATTGTTTAAGAGGACCTAACATTTTTGAAAACTATAAAATAGAAATTTCTCAAACTCTTTGATCTAGTTTTTTTTTTTTTTTTCAGGATCAAAATTTGGATTTGTGTTTTCTGTATATATTTTCCTTTCTTTGAAATCTGATTGAAAACAGTCAGTGGGGGTGTGGATATCAAAGTTGTATTTTATTCATTCCTTGCTTTTCTCTTGTCCCTCGGCAAAAATGTATGTGGGGTTCATCCTGTCCACCGATAGATTTCTTTTTATACTCAAAACATCCTTCTTCAGAATGGACTGTAGACGTTATTGTAACATGTGGTGACTCAGTTGCTTAGCGCACGGTTCACTCCCTGGGCTGCTGTGCTTGTTTTGGCTTTGAGCCAAGTCTGAGCCGCATCTGTCTGCTCCGGGCTGGCCCGCGGTGCTCCGCGCTGGTCAGCACTGCCTGTTACTCTCCTAGTCATCTTTTTATCTTTCTGGGTAATCTCAGGCTTAAATTGGTTCCTGCCTTTAATATTCCCATCTGGCTTCTCTCTCTTTTTAAAAAAATATCTGTCTGAAACTTACATAGTCATCCTTATGACTACTTGGTTATTTAGAGTAATGATTCTCTTCTGTGTGGAGCTGGGGTCCCTGTTAACTCTTTACATAGATCCCAGAAGAAATTGGCTGCACCTTTTAGGTAGCTCTATAGACATCTCAAGGACAATCAGGTCATTTTCTTTGGTCTCTCTGGTTGCTACCTGTTCAGGAATCTAGCTTGAGGAACAGAGGGTTTGTCCCACCCCAGGGCCATTGCCTCTGAAAATAATATAGTTGCATAGGCACTGGCATCAAAATGATAGGGATTAAAGTTAAGACCTATATAAATTAAATGTTAGATTACTTTTCTGGAGTCTTTTTATAATCTGTGCCTTTGTCATTAAGTATCACTTCCCTCCTGAGTTTTCGTAGGTCTTGATACCTTTATTGAGAGGTTAATTCAAGTGATTATGATTTCAGGTATTGGAGTTTGTCTCTTGCTTGCTTGGTTTTAACATCAATGGCTGAATTTATAATATCAACCCCAGAGCTTGCTTTAAAGCATAACGCTAAGTAAAAGGGGCATAGGGAACTTTCTGATGTGATGAACACATCTTGCACATTGATTGCAATGATTACAGACTATATGCATTTGTCAAAACTTACCAAATTGTACACTTAAAAGTGGGGAATTTTGATGCGTATAAATAATACCTCAGTAAAGTCGATTAGAAAGAAACAAAGTACAAAATAAAAATTATCCAAAAATGAGATTTTCTATAATGTCTTATCATTGTTGTCCTCCAAATCACCTAAAATTATTTTCTCCCCTCTTAGATATTAGAGTCTTGATATCACTGCCCACTAATGATCACAGGTGATAGGTTTGCAGGGGCTGGAGAGAGTCACTGGATTTGTGCTTGTTTGTGTTGAAGAGATTAGGGAAGGAAACTGGCCGGAAGTGGAGCTTGTTAATTACTTCTCTTGCTAGCTGCTCTGCTAGGAATGGTCAAAGGGGCAAAGCACTCATCAGTGATCAAATATTTGCACGTATTCATTCACCAGGTAGTTGTTAAATGTCTACCGTGAGCCATGCTGAACGCCAATAAATGTACTTCATTTGCATTTCTTGGGCCCTAGCTCTTTAATCCATGGTGTCCCCTTATTTTCTCGAATTAAAGTAGTCTGGTTTTGCATTTCTCATTTGTCTTTCTGGAGTATAAAACCAAAAAATAAACAGAACCTAATCTTTTCAAAAAAGGTGCCTGTGTATTATTATTGATTTCCTTTTCATACATTTTATCTCCCGAATGAGATCTGAAGGTTTCTGAGAGCACGTACCAGGTGTCTCCCATGACAATCAGGGAAAAAAAATGCCCTGTGCAGAGCAGGTTTTCAATCCCTCGTCTTCCCCAGCACGTGCATCTGTCTAGTAGAGCATTTACCACACCTTACTAAAATTATCTGCTTGGGCTTGTGACTTTGTGAAATTACGAATTCCTAAGTCGCCCAACTGACTGTATTTTTTTATTCATTATATTCTCAGCATATAGCTCTGAATTTGGTAAGAGATCCAAAACCTTATTGCCAAAGCAGAATTATTAATAAAAGGGATGATGAAAGACTTAACTAACCAAAATATTTCCCCTTTTGTCATTTAAATGTACTTGAAATGGCTATCTCTCATACTTCATACTTCTGTTTTTCTAATTATGCTGTGACCCATTGGGACTGTATGTTCCGTGAGTGGAGTAAGTGTGAGCACTAACAAGCCTACACAGCCAGATTTAATCTTTGGTTCAGTGTTTCTCAGATATTTTTGGATGGTAATCAATTTTAAGAAAAACATTTAATGTGAAATGAGGAATTATAAATATACATATGTTACATATGTGAAGACACACATGTACACAACAGCCATACTTACCTTTATAGTCATTGGTTACTATGATACATTCTGATGTTTTATTCTCTATTCTGTTCCATTCTATGTCTATATTCAAAAATACAAGTTATTATGAGGTACTTCTTTGATTTCATGGCTCACCAATGCAGTTTTTTATTTTTTTGAGACAGAGTCTTACTATGTCACCCGGAAGGGTGCGACGGCATCACAGGTCACAGCAACCTGAAACTCTTGGGCTTAAGGGATTCTCTTGCCTCAGCCTCCCAAGTAGCTGGGACTACAGATACCCGCTGCAATGCCCGGCTATTTTTTGTTGCAGTTGTCATTATTGTTTTAGCTGGCCCGGGCTGGGTTCGAACCCGCCATCCTTGGTGCATGTGGCCGGCATCGTAACCACTGTGCTATGGGCGCTGCTGAGTTGCACTGATGCAGTTTAAAAACATTGGCTTGGTTTATTGCATTATCTACTGCCATTATCACACTCTATCCTAGGTATTGAGAAAAAAAAAAGAAGTTTGAAATACAAATATGGACATTGAATGTTGCCAGGGGAGCAATGTTCAGCAGAAAAAGACCCTGAGCCCAGGATTGGGTGAAAGAGGGGCGTTCAAAGACCAGGGGCTATGAGGAGAGGGGTACCTAACATGATTTCTCCTACGTCCCATTACACGAGTATTCCAGTGTACACCTATCTTTCAAGCTAGGTGTGGATCCTCCTAGAGCAGAAACTAAACAGTATTCATCTTTATATAACATCTTCATTAACAAACAAGGGTTTGGGGCTTGATAAATATTTGGTACATTGAGGGTGAAACAGAGAGCTCATCTGTTTCAAGCACTTATGGTGCACTCTCAAATCCCCTTGCCTGCTCTGAGGATGGATTCTTAGCACTCACATGTACCTTCTTCTCTATAAAATTACCATCTGGCTCTTCTGTCCCTCCCTTTTCCTAAATCTCTAACCAGTGACCAATGGCTGACTATCGAATGCAAAAATTAAGCCCTCTGCGTCAAGATGGGACCAGCCTGCAGTAGGGCTCATGCTGACGCTACTCTCCAGAGGACCCATCCTTCCCCTGCTCCATTCTGCTTCTCTTACTCCTCAAAAAATCACGTCCACAAGAATTCCCAGCTTGGGCTGTGCTTCTAGGGAATCCATCTGAAGGCAACATGGTTCCAAGCAATTTACAGTGTTGTTGATTTAGTGATCAAAGCAACCCTTGGAAATAGCCATTTACAGAGGAGAAAACACAGGTGCAGGGAAATCAGATCACATAGTGGTGACCTGAGACTCACACTGAGGCACCTGACTTTGGGCCAAAACCCTTACACCTGCTGCATCTAGGGTCAGGTTTGCACCCGGCTGATGGGACATGTGGTGATCATCTTGATGGACAGGCACAGAGGTGGTTGGTGCCTTAGCTCTGCACAGTGGTTTCCTGGTTAGTACTATTGAAGTTCTGCAGGAGATAATTTAAAATTTTGGTAAGTACAACATAGAAATATTTATTAGTTTGTTGTAGGTTGTGTGGGTAGAAAAAGGAAATATCAGCTTTTCCCCTACCAACTCAGCAACAGAGAATTTATTTTAGAGATAAACTGACATGATAGATGCCATATTTGTATATTCTCAGTTTTTCGTTGAGTTTAATCCACAGATGTTTGGTTAAAAACCTGCTCATGCTGGTGTTCAGGATCCAATTTGCAGTAAGTAACTTACCGCCAAGGCTAACAGTTTCTGAGCTACAGAGACATGAGGAAAGCTTTTGGAAACAAAGCGTTATCATTTTTCTCTTTTTGAGAAACTTGACTTTGGGTTCTTATGGTGCACGTATAAGCTCTGCGGTTGCTGCTACCGGTTATGCTATAACTAGATTATCATTTAATGTGCCTAGCACCAAATATACTTATCATGGTAAAGGACCTTTTAGGGTTTCATTTTTCATATTGAAATATGGATTATGGGGCCCTTGGTTAGTGTCTCCAGTTAATAAGAGAAGTAGCGGTTAAGGACACTTTTGGTATTGGACCATGTTTCCCTTGTTATAGATGTGTTAGGCATGGTATTTCGTATATCTGAGCTCAGTACAAGTAATCTTTGAAATGCAAGTGCTAATACTTTCTGCTTCGTAGGAATGTGGTAACAGTTCAGTTAGATAATAGATGTCAGGTCTTAACATAATACCTGATAGCCAGTAAGTACTCATTAAAAGCTAGCCCTCCTCCTCCTTCATGTTTATTGTGTTTTAGTCACCATCGTTCCTCCTTTTTCTTTTGTTAACATTACCTTGATCTCCTTTGGGGGACTGACTCTTCTGCTATTGTGGGTAGTCTTGGTGGGATCATCAGTGAAGGCGACTTGACCTTCCTTAGCTAGGGGTGGGTACCTGTGCAGAGGGACTATTAGACTCTCTATTCTGGGGCTTTGATGCCTCAGAGGAACAATGCAAGGCAGGGGCTAAACAAACATGAAATTGCTGGAGGTTCATCCACACTGCAGCTCTGATGAAACGCGAGAACTCAGGAGCTGTGGTCCCCACCTCCCTGTACCTGTTTCTTCAGGCCTCTAGTTCTCTGAGCCACACATTGTCTTTGCAGTGAACTACCATTTACTCAAATTAGAGTAGGGCTCTGTTTCTTGCAACTAATGAATGCACAGTGAAATAAATGTTAATTATGTAGGTATGATTAAAGCCAAATTTTCAAGGCAGAAATAGAATTGTTCTGTGAGTCTGAAATATATTATTTCTTGGACCTGCTCTTATTCCTACTATAGGTATCAATGAGCAATGCATAGGACCTCCACTGTGGTAAGCTTCCCACTCTCCTTCACTGTTGTACTAAGTATAGGACATGCTGCTCAGTAAACATTCACTCAGTCAATGGAAGAATAGCGCCAGCTTGCTTTCTTAGCTTACAGCATTTTTGCAGTTAGAATGGTGTTCTAGTTCTTTAATGGAAGTAGACCTTTATTATATGGAACTCTTCTGAGGATGGAAATAAATGTATTCCTCCACTAATCCACCTGGTGATTCCAAGAGGTAGGTATTTTTCATTTCCACTTGAGATTAGCAAACTGAAGCTCAGGTAATTTAAGAAAATTGCTTAAGGTCACACACTTAGTAAGAGGCAGAGCCAGGGACTGAACATAGCTCTGCTTGGTTTCTAGATGTGATGGCCTTTTCAGTACATGTGTAAACCTCTAAATTATCTTATTTCAAGCTCTTTTGCTTCCTATTCTTTTCATTAAGAAAATTATCTGGTATCCTATATTTTGCACTTCCTTAGGATAAATATAATACAAAGAATGGTGTTATGACTGTGAAGTCTCAAACTGACATCTAAAGAAGCATGTTAAAACTTGTATGTCCAAATGAGTACTGCCCCTTTGGATGTGGTCATCTTGGGAAGCTGTACCTCTAATGCTTAGTACAATGTTTATAGGTTTGCCTCCCCTTCTCCTGAATGCCCTTAATGTGGCAACTGTTATGTTCTCTGAGGGGGGATTTGATCTTTAAAACAGCCAAAGGCATTTGGAGGGCATTCTAGAGAAGTCATGTTGGAAAGAATCATTTTTAATGGAAAGTAAAGTATGGATGTAAGAGTTGAGAGTAGGCCAGTGTGTGGCTTTTAAATTGTTTTGAAGGCTGCTCTCCATTGGGGAGCTCTGATGTCTTTTCTTTCATCTAACAAATGTGAGGCCTGGAATATACGGTGATGCGCAGGACAGGCATAAGCAGCGAACACAGATACAACAAACTATGGGCTTTCATCACATTTGTGACACATGTCCTGAGGAAAAGCCCCAGGCTGTGATGAGAGCCTGTGTGCAGGGAATCAGAGGAGGCTTCCTGGAGTAACTGTCATTTAAACTAAGTGGCAGGGGAAGAGATGGGAAGGCAGACCAGGTTTTCCCAACCTCCACACTATTGTGATTTGAACTAGACAGTTCTTTGTCATGGGGTAGGGATAGTCCTGGGCATTACAGGATATTTAACAGCATCACTGGTCTTTACTAGATGCCAGTATCACCCTCTAGCTGTGACAACATCAAAAGTCTTAAGACATTGCTAACTGTCTCTTAGTGGGCAAAATCACCCCCAAAGTGAGCCAGGGGTGGGGGTGAAGCAAGGAGTGACAATGTTTCACGTAGAGTGAAGCACAGACAAAGGCCCAGGGTGGGAAGGAGGAAGATGGGCATTTTGGAGAAACAGAAAAAATGCTAGTAAATTACTGGTGAGACAGTTGTAATGTTGGGATGGTTTGTAATCTCTCCTTAATAAAGATAGTCACTGCTGTCCCATTTAAATAAGGAGTCCTACTCTTACATTTTATACTTAGCCTCCGCCCTTATCTTTCCTTTCTCCTGTTCTTTTCTTCCTCACTCCTATATTCTCCACACCCCCCTCAGGTTTTGTAGAGGCTATTAGGGAACTTAGATGACAAGAAGAATGCCAGGTCATTCTAAATTCATTTATTGAATGAATTATTGAATATGCAGGCAAGTTTCTGTATAGTCTCCTCCTCAACTGGTTTGTGGTCTTCTTATTATAAACCAGGCTAGCTGTGGGAAAAATCCCTTTAGGGAGAGGGAGAGTCTAAACCAGAGGTCACAGTATGAAGTAGGCCTACCCCCTGAGGTCATAGCAGGAAGTAGGGCTGCCCCCTGAGGTCACAACAGCAAGTAGGGCTACCCCTCTGAGGTCACAGCGGGAAGTAGGGCTACCCCCTGAGATCACAGCAGGAAGTAGGGCTACCCCCTGAGATCACAATAAGAAGTAGGGCTGCCCCCTGAGGTCACAGCAGGAAGTAGGGCTGCCCCCTGAGGTCACAGCAGGAAGTAGGGCT
>NW_003852412.1:16304181-16376837 GCF_000181295.1 Otolemur garnettii
CCCCTGAGGTCACAGCAGGAAGTAGGGCTGCCCCCTGAGGTCACAGCAGGAAGTAGGGCTGCCCCCTGAGGTCACAGCAGGAAGTAGGGCTGCCCTCTCACTGCAGTATGTTTACCAACATCACTGGCTCCACTTGCTGGATGCTAATAGAAGGAGAGTATTTATAGTTTTAACACAATGAAACAACTTGTTGATGTTAAAGGGGAAAAACAGCCACCTCTCTATGACTTTCTGGGATAAAAACAAACAAACAAATAAAAAAAAAAAAGAGGAAACCAACTGCATGAGAGTGGTGGGAGGCATGTGAATTACTGTGGGAATTGTACTAATCCCTAATCCCTCAGGAGGGGGCCTGGGGAGCCCGAGCTGGCAGGTGGTTTCCTTGGTTGCAGTCTCGTCAGGTCAGTTCACCCCAGAGTGAAGCATAAATATGACCATTATCTCAATGGTTCATATTTTAAAAAACATTAGAAGGCCATGTTAGATAACTAAGTTTGCTAGAACACTGTATAAAGTAGTATATGTTGGTCATGAATGGCCTCTTCCATTTCTAAAAGTTTTGTGTTGCAGCACCATAATTTAGCAGCTCTTAGATAAGGCTATTCTGCTTTCAGTATTTTACTCTGATATCACCCTCACCCATGAACATTTAGTTGTTTGCTGTCCCTAGAGCACTGCTTTTTCCTTACTGCCTTTGATGTGGCCCATTGCTATTTGATATTCAGGAGAATGGGATAAATTCCTTTCAGCGGAAAAATAACCATTTTAAACTTCTTTTACTAAAAAAGATGGCTTTCGAGCCTCTGCCAGAGTTTTTTTTTTTTTTTTTTTCCCTGTAGTGAGCCCTAGAGGCTGTGAGTTTTCCTGCTTGAAGTCTGTCTTTGTCACCAGAGGCTGGAAGCCTCCAGAGGGTGCAGCCATCTCTGTTCTGTCCAAGTAGCATGTGTACTATCCAGCTGGTATGTAATAGCCTCCTTGTAAAAATTTGTTGAATTACTGTGGTGCCTTAGTCTGTGTTGGTATAAAGGCCTACCTGAGGCTGGGTAATTTATAAAGATGATGGGCTATCTGGCTCGCAGTTTTGCAGGCTGTACCAAAAACATGACCAGCATGGGCTTTTGGTGAGGGCTTCAGAGAACTTTAGCTCAGACTTGAAGGTGAAGGGGAGCCAGGATGTGCAGAGATCACATGGTGAGAGAGGAAGTACGAGAGAGGGAAGGTGCCAGGCTCTTTTTCATAACCAGCTTTTGTGGGAACCCTCTTGGCTAGAACTCACTCAGGCATCCCTCTCCCAGGGAAGGTGTTAATCTATTCATGAGGGATTTACCCCTATGACCCAAACACTTCCCATTAGGCCCCACCTTCAACACTGAGGATGCAAATTTGAGCCCAAGGTTTGGAGACCAAACATTTAAACTATATCACATTGTAATTAATTTAGGAAAGTGGAAGAACCCAAGAAAAGAGAACCATAAAAAAAGTTGACAGGGAGGTGAGAGGAATTATACATATTTTTTCTTCAACTTTGGGTGGAGTCTTGGGCCTTTTTTACTTACTACTTAAAAGTTTGGCTGACTCCAGCTCCTATCTAGGTTAGATAGAGGTTAGATATGATAAGAATTTGGCCATGAGTTTATTAGGATTAGAAAATACATCTGCTGGTTTTGAATTACATATTTGTATGAATAAGTCCTGTACCACATTGTGAGAATGTGAAGTTCATGGCCTGACAGTCCACATCAATTTATTCATACATTGTTGGCTTTGCATGTAAAACAATTCAGGAGGGCTGAGTCCCCTCAGAGTGAGATAAGAAACCTCCTTCACTGCTATCAGCATGAACTGTTAAGAATGACCTTCCTAAGGTGGAAATCACCCTCCCCAGTTTGTAGCGGGGGTGGGTGGGGACTGACAGCTCCCTCCTCCTCTGCTCATCTTGAGATTAACTTTTTATCCAGTTTGCTTCTCTCCATATCTCACCACCTTCCTACCCTTTACCTCAAACCGCTAAGACAACAGAGAATCTTGGAGTCATATTACGTTAAGGATCAGGCCTGTACTAAAAACATGTTAATTTAAACAGCAGCAAATTAGCATCTTGTGAATGCAAAGTTTTACTTAAAAAGCTACAGCTATGCCATCTAAAGCTTCCCACAGGAAGGAATGTAGGTTGTGTTGAGGAGAATGTTTCTCTAAAACACATTTGCACACATTGCTGGTGGTTAGTGAATCATTCCCACTCAGATTCATGCACGCAACCCTGTAGGTTGGGCGTACTTGGGCAGGATTTCAATTTAATTCAACAAGCACGTGTTGAGCAAGAGCTGGGTTTCTGTTTTCTCTACTCCATATACATGGGGATTGTTCTCAATTCTGTGTTGAGCTAGTGAGGAGTAGAGAAATTATTTCAGACAAACATTACTGTTGGGAAATACTTGCCCTAAGTGGGTTCAGTTACCTCCTGAGAGTTCAGTGAGGTTGGAATGAAGATTGAAACTTGAGCCTGTATATAAAACAGAGAAAGAGAAACACAGAAACACAAGTCAAAACACTTTGCCAACTCTTGCATTCGTATAGATTTTCCATTCCTGACATGATTGCACTTTTTATTTCCCCAATTAGATTTTAAACCATTTGTGGGGAGGAAACTGGGTTTCTTTTAACAAGGGCTGCCAAGCACGGCTTGTAGAGTTCAGTCAGTACCTAATAGATTCTCCGTGAATCCCACTGACTGAGGGACGTGCATATGCCCAAGGGACGTGCGTTTCCCAGGGCTGGGCATTTTCCGTGAGAAGCAGACCTTGTGTTGAAGCATCATTCCTTTAAGTTGGGATGGTTTCCTGAAAGGTTTCAGCACAATGACACTGATTAGCTGCCAAATTAATTGCTCACCACCACCAACCTTGTTTCACAGACAAATGGGGCCCCAGGGTAAAATAACAGGCACACTGGAGCAAACTTTCCACCATGTGCTCCCAAACCTTCCCACTTGAATTGGGAAAGTGACCTTTTGGTGAACAAATGTTCTTTCACCTTCACTGTTTTGAGGTTGTTAACACCGGGCCAGCGACATGATTGATGCCCATGCTCTCCTCCTCTGTGGAGTAGGGTCTACTCTTTCCCCTTCAGAGCCGCCAGCTTTTTATATTGTTTTCCTTTGATAAGGTGGCTGGGTTGCCCGTAAATGTGAATGTAATTTTTAACGACCTGGCGGTTGCTGGAAGAGTGTTGTTCTGCTTGGTAGGCTTCTGGCTTTTCTTCTGCAACTCGCACCACTAGGTAAACATTTTCTGAACGTGGCTTTCTATTAATAATCTGTGTGAAAGGTTTGTTTTGTTTCTTTCTTTTCTCGGCCTGGGTTTCTTGTTGGTGGTTTAATCTGATAGTCTCAGGCATGTATGAATATCTTCTTTGCGTCTGGTGAGGACTGCAAATCTTTAGAGTAACTCCTTGGAAAGAGCTTCAGAGTTTTCGAAAGTAGAAGAAACGTCAAAAACGATGGGAGGAGCAGTACCAGTATTCCTTAGTTATTTTTATAATTTTAATATTTTTGGTGGGGGAGGATGGAGAGTGAGGGTGGGTGGTTCCTCAAAGCCGATCATTGCAGATATCAGCAAAAGGGGAGACTGAGGCAGTGTTGCAGAGCCATACAAGACACAGACCATGTGGTTAAGTGGGTGACCTCAGGCAAATTACATATCCTGTCTGTGCCTAACTTCTCCTTCCTATAAAGTGAAAATAATGATAATAAAAATGTCTACCCCCTGGGTTGCTGTGAAGAGTAAATGAGTTAATATTGACAAAGTGCTGAGGCCACAGCACCTGGTACGTCGGAGACGCTACATGGATGGGTGCTTTTACTGGTTCTCCAGCAATTCTGCGGTCCCAACGGCTTTGAAATCAAGTAGCAGTTATTTTTAAAATAATTTATTGGGTGGCAGAATGAACCTGATGAGAATATTTTTATCTTCATTCCATTTAAGATGAATATTTGTTAAGTTTTGCTATGAAAATATCACTGCGTCTGATGGGGGATGTTGTCCTCATCTGCTGGGGGGTTACAGACGGGTAGTACATGCACCGTCTTACATTTCTAACATTAGAAACACTATGAATTCTCAAACGTATTTGATCTCAAGGGTTTCAGATAATAACCCTGTGTGTATGCTGAAATAGTTTAATATATTGGCAAAAGCACTTGCTGTTTATTATCTGTCTTGCTTCTTCTTGGTAATGTATCTTGGTGTTTTCTCCTAGGATTAAAGATGAATAGAAGTTTCTCAGGCTATTCACGTATTTATGAAGTACTTACTGAACCCATACTATGTGCTACACAGCCACAGGCCTCTACTTCCAGGAAGCCAACTGGCTAGTGGTAGTTATACATTATTGAGGACCTACTGTGTGCAAGACCTTAATCTGGATATGTGATTCATACCATCTCTGAATTTTCTTAATAGTTAGTCCCCTGAACTAAGCTCAGAGATATTAAGTAACCTGCTCAAAGCCGGCAAAGGACTAAGCTGGGATTAAATTCCCATCTGAGTGGTTCCGTGGCCCGTGTTCTTTCTACTTTTCCACATTATCTCTTGCTAAGAGCCTCAGAACTAATGGCTTTTAAAACAGATCTTGTAGACTTTAATCGTATGGTGTGCCATGTTCTGTGAGGCCTGGCAAACAAGAAAGGCTCCCCAGCGTGTTTGACCCCCCTGGAAGGATTGTGTCACAGGGAGCAGGGGCCTTGTCTGCAGCCAGCGGGCAAGTCAGGCCAGCCCGCTGGACATGCACTTATGAAATGGGGCACACATAAAATACTGGCAAATTGCAAAGTCAATTTTGAATAACAATCATTTGCAACACTTTTCTGGTACGGCCTGCAAAACTGTGAGCCAGGCAAACCCATTTTCTTTGTAAATTACCCACAACAATTTACACCATGACAATCACAAATCTTAAGTGTCTAATTCAATGAATTTTGGTAAGAACTTTACATCTGCTTAAGCAGCACCCCGGAAAGATTCCTTGGCCTCTTCCAGTCAAACTTACCCCAGAGGCACCCCTTTTCTGATTTCTCTCTCCATAATTTGGCTTTATTGTTTTTTGAGTTTTAGGTAAGCGGGATCAAACGGGACTCTGACTGCGACTGGCCTGTTTTGAGCAGTGCGCTTATAAGATACACACCTAAATTGTCGTGTGTATCAGCAGTTCACCATTTTTCTGTGTAGTATCATGCTGCATTGTCTGAATATACTACACTTTATTTTCCCATTCTTCTGTTATTGGATGTTTGAGTTGCTTTCAGTTTGGAGCTATTGAATAAAGTCACTATAAATACTATCATACAAATATTTTGGGGATGAAATTTTTTTTATCTCTCCTGGGTTCATATCCAAGATTGGAATTGCTGGGTCACAAGACAAGTGTATATTTAGTTTCAGGAGAAACTGCCAAGCAGTTTTCCAAAGCGTGCGTGCACATTTCACACCACCACCAGCCCAGGGTTCTTCCTGCTCCACATCCTTAACAATCAGGTCTTATCAATATTTTTAATTTTAGCTATTCCAGTGAGTGTGAAATGATAAATTATGAGGGTTTTTGTTTGTATTTACTTGTTGATTAATGTTGCCAATAACCATATTTTTGTGCGCTTATAGGCCATTCGTATATGTTTATGTGTAAACTCTTCAAGTCATTTGTTCATTTTTCGTTGGGTTGTATTTTTCTTTTTTTATTGAATTTAGGAGTTCTTCATGTATTGTGATACGAGGTCTTTTTCAGATATATGCAAACATAGAAAACTTTTTTTTTCCCCTAGGATGTAGAAAACTACCAAGTTGGATCTTTAAAATTTCCAGGTGTGGCCTGGTGGCTCACGCCTGTCTTCCTAGCACTCTGGGAGGACTAGGAGGGTGGATTGAGCTCATGAGTTCGAGACCAGCCTGAGCAAGAGTGAAATCCCTTCTCTACTAAAAATAGAAATAAAAAAGCTATCCAGGTATCATAGCTGGTACCAGTAGTCCCAACTATTTGGTAGGCTGAAGCAAGAAGATCTCTTGAGCCCAAAAGCTTGAAGTTGCTGTGAGCTATGACACTAGGGCAGTCTACCCAGGGAGACAGAGTGAGACTTTGACTCTTAAAAAAAAAAAGTGAAATTTCCTTGGTGAGATGATCTTGGGTTTTGGTGCCTGCCTTAGATTGATTATTGTATTTATTAGGACGTCATCTTCTTTCCAACTAGTTTCTTTGCAATTGGCAAGAGAAGGGACATTTGCAGAAAGAAGTTCATGTTGCTTGTGGCCCCATATTATTCCCTTTATAAACACCCCCCTGAAGTTATAATGAGAATATGTGATTCATTTTTCAAGACTTCATTTTCCCCTGTTTATGATCATACTTATTTCATTAACTAAAGTAAAAATTACTGGAAAAATTAAAAAAAAACCCAAACTACTTTTTTTTTTTCCAAAAAAGGAAATTTTACAAGTATGTGGTAATTGTTTAAAAGTTTTCTAAATTATAAAAGTAAAACACATTTTATGTAACGTAAAACGGCAAATATTTTTAAAGAAAGGAAAACTGAGCATTGAAAGTTAAAGTTAAAAATTTAATTTTAAAAGCAAATAAAACAACCCACAGATTTCTGGCTTTCAGGATTAATCCCTTTTGTACTTTTATTAGGCAAAGCATGCTCTATTTTTTTCCAAAGAAAAATGTATTAACAATTCATGAGACATCACCAGAATCAGCTCCTGCCCATGTAATCAAGCGATGTCTTTTAAAAGGCTGTGTGATAGAATTGGGCTCATTAATTTCCAACATCGAATCCAGTGCATACATGCTCCTGTTTGAACTCTCACCTAATTTAAGAGGATCAAATAACAACCTAAGGCCATAATTAGGGGAAGTGAGCCTGAGTTTCAGCCAAATTTTATCCTCTTGAGTATACACTAGCTGTAGCCATGAAGGATTTTTCCCCTGTGGAATGTGGTAAAGTTGGTCTGCTGTTCTGAGAATCTTCTCTCATCCTCTGGGCTCAGTCCCTCCAGGGACAGGTCATACCAAGTGGCAGTTTTCCAGCCCAAGTTGCTTTCCCAACTTTTGGGGTGTATTCCTGTCCATTTGAGTGACTTCTTAATACACAGGCCCCTTAATGGGTGAATAAGGTCCTTCTCATCAAATCTTCTGTTGAAATCCTAACCCCCGTGCCTCAGAATGGGATTATGTTTAGAGAGAGAAGGTCTTTAAAAAGGTAAGTAAGTTAAAATGAGTGTGCCCTTATCCAATATGACTGGTGTCCTTGGAAGAAGAGAAAATCTGGATACAGATACGTACACACACAGAGGGACGTCCATATAAACACACAGGGAGAAGATGGTCGTCTGTAAGCCAAGGGGTGAAGCCTCAGACCAAACCAACACTTCCCATTTTATTCTGAACTTGTAGCCTTCAGGACGGTAAGAAAATAACTTTCTATTGTTTAAGAAGCCTGTGGGACTTCATTGGTACTTCACTGTGGCAACCCTAGCAAACTAATATGGCCTTTAATGGACTTATTCTAACACTGAATATTAAGTTCTACTAGATTAAGTCAGAGGCTGAACTAAACGTCAGGTCATGTATTATTCAAAGGCTCAGAAAATTTACATCAGTCACTTCTTTCTTTATATCCTATTTAGCATTTCTTTAAAAAACACTAATAAACACTGATTTTGTGAAGGCAAAAAATGGAAACCTAGTAAACACAGGCATATGTAAAAATAAAAAATAAATAAAAGAAAATAATGCATGTTAAAAAACCACTAATATGCAGCTTATGTGATGTTTTCATAATATTAGGTATATTCTGATTGATTGTATCTCCTTAATTCTACCTGATTTTATGTCAAATAAGCAGTCACATAAAATGTATCAAATATTTCTATGAACTTTAAGAGCAAAGGACAAAAGTCTTCCCATAGATGTTTAACCATAACATTTTTTTTATTCTTGGGGGATGTTACTGAACAATTCTCTGCCTCACTCTCGCCTCTAAAATGGGGGATAATATTAGTGCCTTTCTCATGGAACTTTTGGAGGGTCAAACATGATTTTTATTTAGAATAATGTTGGCACATGCTATCTATTAGATAAAGTGCTTGGAATCAGATTGATTTTCTAAAGATTCGACGGCTCAGGAATAAGTCCTGCATATGTATGCACACATTTATTGTTTCTAATATACCCGTGTTGACTCAACATCAGGACACAAAGGGAAAAGCTTGAAGGTGTGAGTTTCCTGGTCTGAGAAGGGGCGATCTGTTTCCCTTTCCTTTCCATCACTCTGAGTTGCTTGTCCTCAGGAGAGAGCTTCCAACCATCTATAAATACCACTGGCCCTTCTGCTGCTCTCCCTCTGGACTCTGTCACTGGAGCAAGAGGCAGGGGACACTCCTGGGGAATGACTTTTGATCCCTCTGTCTCTCCCTCCTGCTTTTTGTTTTCTAAAGTCTCCAGTTTATTAACATGGAATTGAGGAAGGTCCTCTTCTCAAAGGTCTATAAAAATTTGCTGGTCTGAGATCTTCAAATGTGTGTGGAAGCTTCTTCCTCTGCTCAGAAATGTAGCCCTGGTTTAGAGAATCCACTAGTGTTGTGTTTCTTTAAGGAGTACACAGTTTCTGGGAGACGTACCTAGTAGCCATTCACCCCTCAGAGTTCGTTACTTAAATCATATGATCCGAGGTCTTTCCCCCTCGGATACAGAGCTGGAGGTGAACTGGTATGTGCAGGCCTCTAAGGAGGCCAGAGGGGCAGGCCCGGGCAGCTGAAGTTGCTGAAGGGTGGGTGCTGAAGGGTGGAAGAGGCTGTGGGGAAGGAGAAACACAGCACTGGGGACCTTGGGAGGGCAGCAGGACAGATGTGCTGCTGGCAATATGGTTTAGGGTCCCGTGGAGGTTCGTTGTTGACTAAGTTTAACCCCCGCCCCATTATTCATTTATGGGAGCAGAGCTTGCCCCAGACACAGCGCTGCACTGCTGGGGATGAAAGCCACCCTCCTCACCCTCATGTTGTTCACCTGCCTTCCCCCATCCTGGCTCAGGTCCCACCCTGCCGGGCCCGAGCCTGATCTCTTAGTTCAGAACCTACTTGTTGTCCTACTTGGCTGGAATCAGGGTCTCACTGGGACCCCATGTGGAGACCTGTGTTCCCTCCTCTGGAATGCTGAGCCCATCCTCATCCCTTTGCCTGATTCTTCTTCAGAATCCACACAAATGTCACTTCCTTAGGAGGCTTCAGGACAAGCCATGGTGTACATCAGAACTCGTGTCAGTCTCCCTGTCACCCACCAGGATGCAGGTGTCATGTGGGAAGAGCTGCCATGGAGCTAAAGCCATGCCTGACCAGCCTCCTGTGTCATGTACCTCCTGACAGTGTAGTCCAGACTGGCCCAGTGCCTTCTTCACTGGACAAGGACACATTTATCTGTGTGACTGGTGATTAACATCTGCTCCCTGCTCTAGGCTGTAAACCCCACGAGGGAAGACACACCTGTCTTTCCCCCTTGTGTCCCCAAGCCAAGTACAACATCTGATACGAGGTAAACTGCCCATACTATCTGTTCTGATAAATGAATGAGGGCCTTTTGGAGGGCGCTTGTTATTTCCCCACATGATGTCCAAACAATGATGCTATCCTCATCTTGTAAGGAGCCATGTGTGTGAACATGAACTATAGTAATTCGGAGAAGACCACGTGATTGATCTCAGGGCCTCCGTAAAGCTCTGGCCCAGGCGATTCTTGGGGACACACAACATGGATGGGCATGTCACAGGCCGCAGTGAGCATGGGAGTAGTTCTCTATGGCTTTGCCTCCTGGTGGTCATAGAGAATGCAGCCATGGTTTATATGTTTATAAAATCTGCTCAAAGGAACAGAAATTCATCAGCGGTAACTTTGGTCATTTCCCCTGTAATTGCAACTGCAGCTTCCTCCCATAAGGAAAGACTGTAATAATCTAAAACCTTATTTGGGCTGATTTTATAATGGCTAGCAAATGATGCAAATTTGCATTTTCTTTGGATTTTGCATAACGTTAGTGTATTCATGACTTTATATGGATGTAGCTCTAAGGCTTTAATAGACTATCTTATTTCTCATTCCTGTGGTTAGTAGAAATAGAAAAGCAAAGTCTCACATACTTTCGCAGTCTGTTGTGGAATTTTGATGATTTTAAACGAATCTGATTTTATTCTCAAAGGTGAACAACTGCCAAACCTCATTTCGGTGTATCCGATGCATGAATTCTAATGATGAGAACTGCTTACATGTCTGTTTCTGACAAAACCAGTGTTAAGCATTAAGAAGCACCGGTAAGAAACCTGAGTTTTAGAGATACTTGTAATTTGGGGTGTTCTTTTCATTTTCTGCAGTTGGGAATGTCTGACTGTTGAGTGTAGAGTTGGAGTTTATAAGACTCTTTTTGTTGTTGGGGTGAGTGTTTGGGTGATGGTGATGGGTGTAAACTGAATGATTCAAGGTCTACAGATCTAATGTTCATGGAGGAGAAATACAATCACTTAACAGAACACCAGAGACCTTGCCTCCTGGTGAAAATGGATTTCATTCTACTGAAGATTTGAGCTTCACAGTCTGGCTCATCATTTTGTATTTGGGAGAGGTCAATGAAGGTAAGCCAGAAAGGTATCAGACCAGTTCCAACTCTGCCATGTCCTAATTATGTGACAATGCCAAGACATTTAAATTCCTGCGTCTTACTTTTATTTGAAAAATAGAAGTTGTAATAGCTATTCTTACCTACCTAGAGGCTTTGTGGTGATAATGACCAAATAAGGCAATGTAGGTAAATTGCAAAGGATTGTGCAAATGTAAGAAATTATTTTACTACATCATGTAATTTTCTGTTTTTTTTTTTTTTTGTGTGTGTGATATGTATAGGCCCATTTCCTCAACCAGATTTTAAAAGATGGGCCATAACAATTAGTCAGCTTCAATTAGAGAGGCAGAGGCACTAGGGAGACATAATAATGTGTGAGATTCATAGTCACAGGCATTTAACTTTACAAAATTGCAAGAGCTGGTTGGGATCTAATCTTTGTGTCTGAGGCTGGAGCTTGAAGTCCAGGGGGTAGGTGGTCTGGAAGGGAAGAGGGATGTAAGAGTAAGAACAATCCAGAAGTCATAATATAGCAGTTTCCAACCTTCTTGGTACCAGGGATCAGTTTCCTGAAGACATTTTTTCCATGACCCAGGGAGGGGCTGGAAGGTGATGGCTTTGGGATGACTCAAGCACACTGCACCTCCACCTCAGATCATCGGTTGTTAGCTTCTCATGAGGAGCGCACATCTTAGATCTCTCACATGCATAGTTTGCGTAGGGTTCCTGCTCCTGTGAGAATCTAATGCCACTGCTGAGCTGACAGGAGGTGAGCTCAGGTGGTGATGGGAGTGAGGGGAGAGGCTGTAAATACAGATGAAGCTTTTCTTGCTCACCTACCCCTCACTTCCTGCTGCATGGCCGGGTTCCTTATAGGCCACAGACTACTCTTAGTTTGTGGATGGGGGATTTGGGTCCACAGCTGTAGTACATACTGGAACTCATGTCAGTCTTGCTGTCATCTACTGTGATGTGTGTGTCATATGCAAGCAGCTGGTGTCCCTTTTCATGGAGCTAAAGCCATGGCTGGCCCAGAAACTGGAGAAGCTTACAAAGGGCACAGGGGATGGTGGGTGCAGCATCTGCAGTCCCAGCCTCTGCCCCATGCCAATGGGTTAAGCCAGCAGATAAATGACATCGTGCATTAACTCCAAAAGCATCTTCCTCCACCTTCTTTGAGTAAAAAGAAATATGGCCACAGCTTTGCTTCCACACTCAAAGCCTCTTGCAAAAATGTCTCTCCTGGTACATCTTGGCCTGTGAAACATGCAGATGAGGTGACTACATCATTTCTGGGGCCAGTGCAAAATGTAGATGTGGAGACCTTAGTTCAAAAAGCAGGGTAACTGCTATGTCTTTTATTATGATGTTTTATTTCAGATTAATATGAGGGTACAACTGCTCAGGTTACATTGTTGGTGTTTCTAAGGTAAAGTTCAGGTTGTAGTTGAGCCCCTCATCCAGGCTGTGTGCTGAATGCCCTTATATTATTTGCCATTTGATGTCACATGCCCTAAGGCATGAGATCCTCTTATGGGGTGAATGTAGACCCTGCAGGCCCCTTGGGCCTTGCTCCATGACTCAGAACTCAGTGTGTGGCTGTCTCCAGTCTGCCATGTCCTACAGAACAGTCAACATGGGTGGAAGGGAACAATCTCAGGGAAGTGGAGATGCAGTAAGGGTTAGGACTACACACACACCAAGGCTTCAGCAACCCACTGAACTCCATGTATAAAACACTAATTCAAAGATGAAAGTAATAAGCATTTCCACAGTGAGCATTAAACTCCAAGCACAAGGCCCTGCTGCTGAGAACAGAGCCCTGAGCCATTGCACTGTCTGCATTTCCATCAAGCCAGCCCTACAGGCCGGAAGGGAATTCTGGGAAAGGCAGTTCAATCAAACCAAGAAGACATATTATAAAGACAACACACTGTGCTCACTGCCTATTGCCTGCATTTTTTTCAAAAGGTTATCACTATATTTTGAAGCAAGTAAGACAGAAGGCTACAAATGCAGCCTTTCTATCTTTCTGGCAGCCTGGCAGACAGATGCTGTGCCATATTATGACATTGCCACCAGTGTTTCCCAACCACCGTGTTCCCTAGGACCAAGACTTTTGATGTGACATTGAAAAAGCCATACAACTATTCACCTGCCTCAGTCCTTTATAACTGGTTTCAATTTACAATTGGATTCCACAGGCATAATTGTATGACAAAATCTTTCATTTTAACAACACAGTCATTGAGGTTTCCCAGATGGGATGTCGCAAGATGCACGTCCGGCATCTTGCTGGAGAACAGAGCCCTCTGGGGACCACCGTACACCTCCCTGTCTCACTGGGTATGGAAGGCATGCAAGGCCCCAGCCACTCTCTACCCGGGCCATCTCTCAAGGCTGTGTTTACATCTGGGAACCTTAAGAGATAGGGAAATGTCTCCTTCTGTGACCAGGAGTAGGTTAAAGCAGTGGCTTCCCCAAGCTTAGTGTTTATATTAGTGTGCCAGGGCTATTATAACAAAGTTCCACAGCCTGGTGCTTAAATGACGGAAATTTATTTTCTTGCAGTCCTGAAGGCTAGAAGTCTATGACCAAGGTGTGGGCAAGGTTGGTGTCTTCTGAGGCCTTTCTCCTTGACTTGTCTTCTCCCTTCTTCCTCTGACCCATCTGTGTCCAGATTTCTTCACCAGTGATGCTGCATTAGGGCCACCCTAATGACCCCATTATTACCTTAATTATAATATTAACACCTCTTTAAAGACCCTATATACAAACACGGTCACATTCTGAGGAACTGGGGGTTATGGCTTCAATATATGAATTTTAAGGGCACACAGTTCAATCCACAAGTGTTCCTTCCTATAACACAACTCACTGCCCTCCATGGCACGACCATGGGACGTGGGGGTTGAGAAAAACTAACACAATTGGGCTGTGCTGTGAGTGATAAAACTTTTGTTTCTGATCCAAGTGTTTTGTATCTTCTTCTAGCATTGGGAAAACAGAAACAGGCTAAATCAGGGGTCCTCAAACTTTTTAAACAGGGGGCCAGTTCACTGTCCCTCAGACCATTGGAGGGCCAGACTGCGGGCCCCAGGATGAGTTGGCTGCTAAGCAGGACAGGCAGTGGTGGCAAAAACACCCAGCGGGCCGGATACATGTCCTAGGCGGGCTGCATGTGGCCTGCGGGCTGTAGTTTGAGGATGCCTGGTCTAAATCATTAGATTGTAAATAGGGTAAAATATAATCCCAGACCTGAGCTACCTTGCATATGGTATCAAAAACAAATTATTTCCAATAGTCTCTCTGGTGGATCTAGATGTAACAGTGGGAGTGATTTTGAAACTACCCTCCATGTTAGGGAATGACTAATAAGTTCTGTTTTATGCCTTCTTTTCAGGGTCCCTCAATCATCTGTTCCTACACAAGGTCTTCATACTTTTGCTTTGTCCCTGTGTCCAGGGCCCCTGTGCTTGTGCACAGATGGTGAGCTGCTGCTGTGTTCCGGCAGAGAGTGGCCTCTCCTGCACTTCCCGCCTCCTTCCCATGGCAGAAGAGTTTCTTCCCTCACTGGTTACCCACACCCCCTTCTTGTCTCCTGGGTTGTCACTCCCCCTCTTCTCTGCCCCCCTCTAGTTTATCTAGTTTCTGAGACAGGAAAACTGGCTTTGCAAGCAGGAATAATAGACTCTTCACCTTGCACTTGGGGCAGCAGTTGCTTTGAATATTTGTTTTGGCCTTTGTGGAGGAGAAATAGTCTTCAGAGGGTTTGTAAAAGAAAAGAGGAGGAGGGACGTGCACAAGGACAACCAGATACATATCTCCAGCTATGATCCACTGTGCACCTCTGACAGCCTCGGGTTTGGCTAAAATGGAAACAATAGCTGCCAGTGGAAATGTGTTCCTAGCACAGCCAGAGACAAGGTCAGTCCATGGCAAGAAATGCTTGTTCTGGAATATTTACAAAGTGCACCTGAAAGAGAAACTTCAGCTCAGATTCAAGGATGCTGAGATCAGATTCTGGGCCTCTTAGAGAAAGTGTTATTAAAAAACGACCGGCTAGAATCCAGAAGCCGTTGCAGAAGTCCTTATTCTGTGAAGTGTTCCTAATAATGATTAGAAATGGTGAACAAATGAAGAAAGCATGACCCAGTCACAGAGCTTTGTCCTGTGGGTTGGGTGAGTACCAGTTTGGGAGCCGCCTCCACCCCTACACCCTATCAATGGTAGTTTGACTCTGGTTGTGATCAAGCCTGACAAGAGGCCTTAAGTCAGCATCTCTGGGGTGACTGCATCTCCATGGACCATATGCCCTGTGGAGGGCACCTGGGCTGTACAGCGAGGGCTGCTGCTTCGTTGAGAGGCTTCCCTAGTCAGAGTTAGGGAAGGGTCGGAATCCTTCTGAGGAGGGCAGGTAGAAACATCCTACATTCACAGTTTAATTCTTCCTCCCAATCCCTGAATTGTGACCTCCAAATTCATATGCTGAAGTCCTGAGCCTCAGGCTTCAGAATGTGACTGTATTTGGAGATAGGATTTTTAAAGAGATAGTTAAGTTAAATGAGGTCATGAGCATGGCCCTCATCCAGTGTGACTGGGGTCCTTCTAGGAAGGACCCTGGACACAGACAAGAACAGAGGAAGACCAGGTCAGGAAGGAAGAAGGCCAGCCGAGGAGAGAGGCCTCAGAAGATGCCGACTCAGCCTATGCCAGGATCTCAAAGTTGTAGCCTCCAGGACTTGCAAGAAAATGAATTTCTGTCATTTGAGCCACCCAGTCTGTGGTATGTTGTTGTGGCAACCCTAGTGCACTAAAATACCCACCTGCCCTGTGCACTCCAAATGCACAAAATGATGAAATAGAGCAAAACAAACTAAAAATATATAGGAATGTTTTAAAATAAGGCAAATATCTCAATGAATGAGATCTGCAAAATAGTCTGAGGGGCTAAGGCCGTGTGTCTGCTGGACATCAAGTCAGGGAGCAGGCAAAGATCACGGATGTGAATCTGACATTTGAAGGGGTAGGAATGAAAATGACTTTTTCTGCTCAGGTGGGGACCAGAGTCAGGCTCACTCCTTGCTAAGCTGATTCTCTGGCCTATGAAGAAAAGTGGTTAACAGGAACTGTTCCGGCTACTACCTTCTGCTAATTACTGCATGAGTGGGAGAGGGAGGCACCATGCATTGTCTTGAGATTGGCACTTGGCTCAGAATGTTCTGATTAGATCTGTAGCAGCTCTGGTGTCATTGAGGAATAAGAGCTTTAAATCTTCAAGTCCCCAACACTGTTAGTTCTAGACTAGGTGGTCCTGGGAGTGGGAGCTGGGTGGAGATGACTGCAAAGCTCTTCAATGGTGACAAGGAGGGAGACAGAGGAACCAAGAGCATTGCTCCCTCAAGGAGAATCTGCCAACCACAATTCCAAAGCATGTAATTAACACCTGAACTGGCCGTGGCACTGTGGCCCCTGCTGTAATCCTGGCAGTCTGGGAGGCCAAGGTGGGAAGATCACTTGAGCTCAGGAGTTTGAGACCAGCCTGAGCAAGAGTGAGACTCCATCTCTACTAAAAATAGAAAAACCAGCCAGGCATTGTGGTGGGCACCTAGAGTCCCAGTTACTTGGGAGGCTGAGGCAATAGGATCACTTGAATCCTGGAGTTTGAAGTTGTTGTGAGCTACCAAGATGCCATGGCACTCTACCCAGGGCGATGAGTCTCAAAAAGAACAAACAAAAAAACCCACACCTGACCCAATAGCCTGTACATTCAAGAATTGGAAGATTCTCTTAGTTCCTTTACTGCCTCTTAGAGTTTATGCGTGACAGTCTTCCACTCACAGTTTTAACCTTGTAGTCTGCTGGCAAGGTGAGAACTTAGGGAAACAGCGTATGGAGTTCTCCATCTGCCACCTTACAGAGCTACTTACTGCTTTGGCAAGAGGGAAGCATCTTGTGACAAAGAGTCTCATTTAAAACTTATCAGTCCCATTCCTTTCAGAATGCTACTACAGACACCTGAAGACTCATTTCCTTGTAAGTAGGCTTGACAAAGAATCATCTGACCTTGATAGCTTTTTAAGGTATTTTTTTTTCCCAAACAGTAACCAGATGCACAAATAGGAATTATTGGAAATGCTGTGCTGTTGTCAAGAGCTTTATCTGAGCCCAGTGACATATGATGACAAACACAGTCTTCTATGGCTGCCTAAGTATCACGTATATACCTAAAGCAGAGGAGGCAGAAGTATTGTCCTTGGCATTGGATTCCATGTGAGTGCATGGCTTGTGAGCTCCTGGGGTGGATACAAGACAGATTTGAAGTGAGATGCAGTCTCCACCTCAGTAAAGGGCTGGTGTCCCAGGCAGGACCACATGTGGGTTGAGAGGACTCCTTTTGCCTCTCCAGACTAAGGTCTCTCCATCGCCCTTTTTTTCTAGATTCACTCCTTATTTTACTCCTTAAGAGGAAGTGCAGAAAGTGAATTCAAACAGAGAATTTCGCATTAAGGCCTAGAATGGAGCTGGATTAAGTGGCTCACTCCATAATAATGATGTTTCCAGTGGAGAGTTGATATCCAGATTTTTTTCTTTGGATGACAGAAAAATGCCAACCCCAAATTTACAAACAGGCATGCCTTTTAGAATGGAGATTGTAAGTATTTTTGCAGAAGCCTGACTTTTTGATATGGGAAAAGCCACTTGAGTCAATACTTTTGCTCAGATAAATGTAAAGCAAATACCTATTTTGTTTTCTGATTTTGGGGAAAACTTGAATGCTTTCATGTAATATATAAATAGATAGATGCTTCAGCTATTGAATGTTTTGTTTTATAATTGGCAAAATTTTACCTCTGAAGAATTAGGTATATTTTTCTCCAAAATTTGGAATTAGACTCCCCTATGCTTGAATTCATAAATTTTGAGAGGTGGAGGAGGTACATGTGTGTATGTGAGTTTGTGTTTCATTGTATGTGTGTATTATTCAATCACTTGCTTGCAGCAAACCAGAAGGGGGACCCTGATCATGGCAAAGGTGTGTACAGGCTCTTCTTTGTACCCAGCATTGGAAGTGAGATCAAGAGGTTGACTAAGATGGTATAAAACATTCTGAGCTGGATGGATGGGTTCCCACATGGTGCTAGCTCAGATTAGCCAAGCCACAATTGCAAAATAATGTTCTCCAACTTACAGATTCCTGTAGAGTTTCTGGCATAGCCTTTGGTGCCAGATAAAAAAGTCTGGACAAATACACAGCCTCAAGTGAATGGCTATTCCCAAAGCCAAACACTCTAAGAAAAATAAGGCAGCCTTGGAGTTGGAGGAATAAAAGGATGCTGTTTTCTTTCCAAGGCCAGTGAACAGTTGGGCCCTACTTCTGAAGCATGGAGATTGATGAGCATGGAGACAGGGTGGGAGCCAGACAGGGGACTGACCCAGTAAGAGTCTCTGAGGTCATACTTGGACCTTTGGACTCTTCGGGTAATTAATTCTAGCAAGAATCGTTGGGTTGCTCTGGTACACTTCTGTTATCTTTTAATCTTCAATAAAGTCTTATTAAAAGTTACCAGCTGATCTCTGGGGACCAGGGAGTCCTGGTCCATGTCCCAGAAGCCCTGATAGGATAGAAATGATTTCCCTCCTCCTGAGGCTGGGATGGAACAGTGGAGCTCAGCAAAGAAGCCTCATGTTAGGGTGTGGTTTGGAAAGACCACACCATCTCAGGATGACAAGGAAGCTCTGGAAGAGGAAGTTGGGACTTTTGGTAGGGAAGAAATTAGTGAGTGTTCTTGGAATCTGTTAAGTAGACCTAGGCCTAGATTCCAGGAACTGGAATAATGGAAATTTATGTCATAGAAATTTGGGAATACAGAAAAAGATGTGCAACCTTATTTCCTAGTCACAACTAGTGAGAAAGGACAAGGTTACATCTACTTCTCAATTTAGAATCTCATCCCGGAAGGTCTTAGGTCTTCCAAGGGAGAGGGGCGCTTCTTTGTAGAAGGAGGCTGAGGCCCTTCTGCTTGTTCTATTTGCCTAGAACAGAGAAAAGTTGTAAAAAGGAAGGGGATGCACAGTGTGAGAGGGGAGCACTTTTCATACCTTATTTTCTTCCCACTGAGACTTTAGCTCCTAGCTTCCCTTAGCTGTGATACAGTGATACAGTTGAATCTTCTACCCATTTTAGAGCTCTTTGTCCACAGGTGACCTGAACTGGCTAATGTCGGGCAGCATGGCCACTACCCTCCACCAATTCACTCTATTACTGCTGCTCTTGGCCCTACAGCCCCCCACATCTGCCCATGGCCTGTCTCAGCCGCATTCTCTCTACCAGAGCCAGGCACCCCTCTGCACCATGGGCACAGGGATTGCCATAGGCTTACATCAAAGATTAAGTCATGACCAATCTTATTGCCTCTAAAATACAAAATTTTAAAAAGCAACCGAGCAAAAAACAAACAAAAAACCCCCTTAAAAATAAAAAATTAATAAATCTTGAATTGAAATTCCCTAAGTCTTCTTTCATTGTTACATGTAAGATTAATGTGGGGCATGGCTGGATTCAAAAACATTTATTGTTGGGTGAGGTGGGTGTGGCTTCCCAAACTGAGGGCTCCTGGACCCCAGGAGAGTCTTACAATGGGAGCCAATTTCCTCTGTCTCACTCTAAACTCTCACCTCTTCTCCGATCTTCTTCAAATTTTCCTGTCTCCTTCCACCACTCAGGTTTTTCCAGCTAATGTTAACAGCTGACATATCATCCCACAGAAAAATTATATAATAAAAGCTTGAGGAAGAAAGAAATGCATTTCTTTTCCAAGGCCAAGTCCCTGGTGCTGAGACCACTCGTCCTTGCCATCTGGCCCGGGGTGAAGCAGGTGTTCTGTTGAAAGGGAAGCAACTCAGGCCAGGGAGAGAAGTGAGAGGCTGCAGGGCTGATTTCTTCCCAGCCAGGCCCCAGTGGGCAGGATCCTTTCTTAGGCTGCACCTGCACCTTCCATCCAGCCCAACCTGGGGTCACTGGAGATTTGGAGCAACTGGTTGCTATTTGCTTGGTCCTTGGGGCTTGAACTTTCCCTGATGCCAAGAAGGCATTTTCCTTTTCCTGATCATGGAGGGCTGATTCTCAATATGTCCCTGGATAAGAAGTTTCCCAATTAAAATAATGACGCTTTATCATCAGTTCTGTAGATGTGCAGTTGCAGTGTTAGGTGTATGCAGTACATGGAACAGATGGGACTTGGAAACCGGCACTTCCTAGTCAATGTGTCTGCCATTCTGTGTAGCTCCCAGGTTCAGGAAGTGGACTCTCAAGGCTCCGTGGGGGAGGTGAGCCTACATGCTGAAGGATGCAAGGTGTGAAACATGAGCCACAGGCCAAGCCTGGCAGGGTGGCAGTTCCTGGCAGTAGACTGTTAAAGCCAATAAGCTTAATCTGAAGTACTTGAACCCAGCCAGTACTGTGTCAACACCATCATTCCAAGTATAGGGTGCTAATGCCAAAGGTTGATCGTGGTCTCTCTGCATGGCCTCCCCCCAGCCATGGCCTGATTTATTGCCCCTTTCTGTTAGGTCCTAACACTGTTAGGAGGTCAGAATCTGATGCTGTTGTTACAAGGGTCTCTAAAGATCATCTGCAGGTTTGGACCTCAGGTGATCGGAATTATGGCCACTAATTAGTTGAAGGATTTGGGGCAAAACTCTTAATCCTTCTGTGTGTAAATTTCCTAAGCAGAAAAAGTGAGCACAATAACCGTGTGTATCTCACAGAATTGTGTAAGAGTGAAATGGAGTAAAATAGGAATGTGGAAGTGAATGTCACAACTTCCTGTGCCAGGGAGCTGAGGTCAAGTAAGAAAATAGTGAACTTAGAGCTTGAAGCCCAGGGTTCTAGTTTGTGCTTTGCCATTTACTAATTGTTGTTCTTGGGGCTTTCATCTAGCTGGCGCTCTGGTGTTTCAAGAGCACAATCATCATATTCTTCAGAAGTGTTGCACGGGTTAAATGAGATCCTGATTATGAACAGGGTTTTGTCAACTACCAAGTGATATACACATGTTAGCACAAATGTTAGTTAATCAAGTAGTAATCAGTTTGGTGCCTTGCTATTTCCAAGCTGGTTAGCTGGCTTCCTTTTTTATTTAAAATGATGGTTCTTAAAGTCATGATAGGTCTCAGATTTGTTGGACGTTGGATACATAAGGCTGGACTCTTAACATTTCCCCTCCCATTCCAGGCAGGAGAGGAGACGGGACACTTCCCTGATTGCCCTCTCTATTCCCAGGCCCTCTTCCTCTCTCCCTGGCTGTGCAGCACATTCTGTCACTGCCCCTTTCAGCTGTTCGTGCAGCTGGAGGTTTGAAGGTGGGTTCCAAGGGTGGCCCAGGTGCCACTCACAAGGGAGTGCCATGTTTGGCAATGGCTGCTTGGATTAAGGGGGTTCTGCCAGAGCAATTGACCAGAGCCTCCTGCAACCTGCCTGTAGTCTGGCTGTGCACAAAATAGGGAATCAGATTTAAGGTGTTTATACAAGGAGCCATGATTTGCAGTCCACGTTGTGGGACATGGAACCTCAGAGTCCTCTGGGTGCCCTGGAATGGCTCTGCTGGAGGGGAGTGAGGCACTGAGCAGGCTCTCCCTGCTTCCTCTTCCTTCCCCATTCTCCTCCGGCTCATCTGAAGCCTTGCTGTTGCCATGAACAGTGTAGGGCAGGAAGCTCAAAATCGCTGCTCCTGCTGTTTTTCCTTTTCACCTGACTTTGCTGCTTTGGGATTTGAACGCTGCTGAATTTCAGTTCCAGATTGTTAGGGCTGCAAATGGATAACCTTGTTCTCAGATCCGAGAGGCAAAGCTCAACAAGACAACTGCCTCTTCCATCTTTCCATCTGTTTAGCTCCACAACACTTCCACAGAAGGAAGTTGCAGCCAGTTGGGGAAAAACAAAAAACAAAAACCCCAAAAACCAATCAAACCACTATTTGTCTACATGTTAAAATCTGAGAGCCCCCAGCAGCTTCAGGAAAAATATTCCCTTATTTCAGATCAACTGTTGATAAACTGGGGGTCATGGTAATAGAGTCATGGGCCATGTGCAAGTAAGGGAAAGTCAGAAATAAACAAATAGAAGTAGACATTTCCCAAAGAAAGATGGACATTGAATGCATCTGTGTGACTTGAGCAGGAGCATCAAGGAAGCAGGTCCTCTTGCCTCCTCTCTTGCTGAAGGCTGGAATCAATCCCAGAGGGAGTGAGACTGAACCGGCTCTTCTGCTTGTATGATGTATTACGAGTGGTGCGGCCAGAGTGGGTAGCGTCACAGGAGGCCGATCAGCTGCCTGTGGTTGAATGTGTTTCGGGTATAGTTTTATGTCCAGTCAATCATGTAAATATCTTAAATAATAAATGCTGAAAACAACCAAACAAAAAAAATACTAGGAAACAAGATGGGAATGAGAAGCTGAAAGATTCACAGGCTTACTGAAAACTAGGAAGGGAGGCGTTGCACGAGGAGGCCATCGCACTAGGAGAGCTTTCTCTTCTTATTTCCTTCATGGGTGCTGTTTTTCAATGCATTCAGTGTGATTTTATAGAAGAAATGTATTGATCTTTTCTCTTTGGTCCTTGTTCTTCTCCTTTTCCTCCCCAAACTGTGAGTCTCTGCAGAGGGCCTTAGGGGGCCACTCAGCATCGGGAAGATCTGACTTGTTGCCTCAGTTGGGCAGCTGCAGGCACCATGGGGAGCTGGACAAGTAGAGGCCAAGGTATTGATTCCATTCACTCCTCCTGGAAGGATGTTCTTGGAGTAAGAAATGGGAGTGGCAAGGGGTTTGGATATTAAAAGGTGTCTGCAGAACAGCTGCCCCCATCTCTTGGGTTGGACACATTTCCCTCATGACAGGCAGTGAATCAGAGAGTTGCTGTCTGTGCAGTTATGAGTCAAAGAGCTCCCTTTTTCTCTGTTACTAACAGATATAACAGAGAAAGCCAAGGACAGCTTGTTCTCCCCAGTTCTTTCTGCAAAAGAAAGAAGAGTGAAAAAAAAAAGAGCATTTTTTTCCTCTTATTGAATGTCCTAAATCCGGTGATAAAAGCAATGAAGTTTCAGGTACGGCTGCTGGCAAGGGGACAGCGGAGAGACCAGAACTCCCTTGTTGCTGCAGCGCTGCTGTCCAGAAAAGGGGCACAGTGGTAACTTTTGTGGGTCATAATATGACCTTTCTTATCTTCAGTAAGTGGCAGAGGGCAGTGCCCGGTAGTGGAACAGAGAGGCCATGAGAGCAGGGGTAGGAGCTAGCGTGGTATAAAGCATTTAGCCCGGTTGTGCAAAAGAAGGGTGGTGTTGACGGAAGGCACCGTCTCCAGCTTGCAGGACTACGGAATTCCACTCAGATCTGAGCGACTGGAAAGAGATATCTTGGTGAGGTCATCAAACTATCAGCATCATTGTCACCATCAGAATTACTCTTTGCATAAAGAGCTCTCTACGGTTGTTCTGTGACAACTACTGTCCTAAATGTTTAAGCATATTACTTCACTTTTGACAAATGTGGAAACTGAAGCATACAGCATTTCAATCCCAGTTCTTAAGGACCACCTGCTGGTCAGGCCTGGGCTTTTGCCACGTGAAATGCTACCTCTGAAGTCAGGCTGTGTAACCTTAATCAAAAGAGGGAATTGAGCGGCTTCCTCTGTGATGGATTTGGAATTTTCCAAGTCTCAAATTCCAAGTAAATTGCTACCATTTACTTATGTTCAGAAGTACAGAAGCAGAGCCCCTGGGCTGGGCCTGCACTCTGTGAGTCAGGTGTGTCATGGCACAACCTGCTGAAGGAGTATAGGACCCATCTCTGTGTCTAACTTACTGCCAAGGACACAGCGAGAGCCGGGAGACAGGAGATCTCTGCGTTCTAGCTGTCTGACTTCTGCCTCTTACTTCCATTGAGAATGGAAGTTTGTGTCTCCACAGATCCTGTTGGTTCTTGCCCCACTGTGTCTCTCTCTCTATTGGCTGTGAGTCACTGTAGCCAGAGTTGTGTGCTCTCATGTCAGTGTTCAGTCTTCTTGTGGCAAGATGAATTGCTCTCCCAGAAGCGTCTCAGTGCTGGAATGCTTTAACCCTGCGGTTAGCTGGGTGGCTATGACCTGCTCCGGAGCCTCACTCTCACTGCTTTACCGGCTGGAGACGACACCGTTGTGCTTGTACAACCGGGATTGTCATTTCTCTCCCCGGTGTGTTGTTTCTTTCAGCCCAACGCAACAACCATCTTTATCCTTAACAATTCCTCGCCGTGGCCCTCATTTATTTTGATATTAACACAGCTATGCCAGCTTTCCTTTGATTTGTATTTCCCTAATATAACACTCTTCATTTTTAAAATTTCAATGTTTCTTGATCTAATGACAAATGGGTCTGTTTTAAAAAAACAAAGGATAATCTTGTTCTTTTATTCCAACCTAGCAATTGTTTTCAATAGCCACGGTTAGGCTACTTAGTACTGACAGATTTTGATATATTTCAATCATATATGTATACTTTGTGTGTTTCCAGCCTGCCCCGTTTTCCTTTTCTTCTTGACATCTGTTATATTACCTTGACTTGATTACCTCTGCCACCTTAGAAGTTATATGGTCTAGTCCTGTTCTTACAAGGGTGTTAGAGCAACCTTCTATGTTTAGGCCTCTCCTTATATTGTAGGTTATTTTTTCTAATATCGTAGGGCATCGTATTTCCTCTTATTTTATTAGTCAGGGTTCTCCAGAGAAATAGAACCAATAGGATTTGTGTGTTTACATGCATATATGTGTGTGTGTTCTCTCTGCCTCCTCCCCATACTTATGTCAGCCTCTACCACTGTGTGAACCAACTTCTTACAATTCTCTTTCTCTTTTTCTCTCTGAAGTCCAAAATCTACAGTGTAGGCCAGCAGGCTGGTGACCTGGAGAAAGGTTGCAGCTTGAGTAGTGGGAGGCAGTCTACTGGCAGAAGTGCTCTGCTTTGAGGGAAGTTGTCTTTTTTTTTTAAGTCCTTCAGCTGATTGGATGAGGCCCACCCACACTGTGGAGGGTGATTTACCTAATTCAGATGTTAACCCTATCCCCTCCCCCCAACAAAAATACCTTCATAGAAGCATCTGGGAAGTTTGTTGGGGTATCTGGGATCTGTGGCCAAGCCAAGATGATGCATAAAAGTCACCATCACAATTACCCGTATTAGCTATTATTATTTCTGTTACTTTGTATAGTCAGAAATTTCTTTAGATTTACTGACATATTTATCATTTTTTCTTGCATCACCTTTTTTTTGGGTTAGACTCAAAGTACTGACAGAAAGTATTAACTCTACAACTTTATGTGCAGATAAGCTATTGAGGGTTACCTGCTATGTGAAGACATTTTAGCAGACATTTCAGAAGTTTACTGCTGCCAGAACTACTAAAGGTTTACTACAAGACTAAGTGTTTTGAAAATTATTCCGGGTCTTCACATTTTTACTTTGTTAAAAGAAGTCTATCTCTCCCTCCCCACCTCGCTTCCTCTATTCCTCCCTTCCTTCCTTTCTTCTTGGTAGTTCATCCATTTTTTCCTCTCTCACTGCTGTATTAAGATCTCTATGTTTTTGGTATTCTATGGTTTCACTAAAATAAGTCTGGAGATGGGCATTTTATTCATTGTACTTTGAAATCACTGTGCTTATTGTACCCCCAAATCATATTTTTGATCAATACTGAGGAATTTTCAGGTGCTATTTAGAATATTTTCTCTCCACTCATTCTCTTTAAGATCAATTATGGTGAAACTTCTCATTCTTCATGATTATTAACATCTCCTTCATGTTTTCTCTTTATCTTTCCGCTCCGCCTGTGGAATTATTTTCTCATAACTATTTTTAGTTCCATAATTCTTTCTTTGAATATGATTCATTGGCAATTTGAAACAATGATTTAGCTTTTAACTTGAATACCTTTATTTTTACCTTCTAGAAGTCCTATTTTTTATTCCATTCTACCCATTCTTTTGAGATATTTTGTAGGTTTTTCTTGCTTTTAATTTCAGTTTTATGTCTTTATCCCTTTAAACACATTATAGTTTCTTTCAAATAGTTCTAAAGTCAAGAGTTCTAGGAGTATAATGCTGGTCTTTGTTGAGCCTCCTTCTGTGGTTCATTCTAAATTGTTTTTGTCAGTGTTTTATAATTTTGGATGGCAGGAAATCCTGCCAGGCTTTTGCTTGAGGACTTTTATCTGGCCTATGTTGCAAGTCTGTCTTGCAGGAGTGGTTCTGTGTCTGTTTATGCCAGGTGTCCCAGGAGTATTATCGTCTCTGGATCTATTTATATGTTATTTCTCACATGGAAGATTCTGGACCAGGCAGGAAGTATAGTTTGAACCCTAAACCCAAGTGTGACATGCCTGTGGTTACTCAAGTTCAGGGAAGACTATTTTACCCACTTAGATCCCAGGCCAAAATAGATAAGCTTGCTTCTCATTTCCCTGGGCTAGCGGAAGGATGCTTTCTAAAATATACTTTCAGTGACTGTATAGCTCTTCCAACTCTATAGGAAGGTCTTAATTTCACCTCCCTTCCTGTCCCAGCACAGGTGTTAAACTTAAGCCCTTTGCATTCCTGAGGCTGGAAAATCATCCCCAGGATCACCGCTCCTGGTTTTACTGTGTCCTTTCACTTTTGCCCCTAAGCATTTCCTTCACCTTTTTTGTGAAATCAGACATGTTTTTAAAAGTTTTTCTATATAAAGCAGGAATGTTTGGTGGGTATTTGGTCACGTAATATGGCTAGAAAAAGAATTATGGATTATTTTCTGAGGCTACTATTGGGAGCAGGATTATGTCCCGTGTTTCAGCGCTCCAGAGGCCATGCCCTTTCTCCTGTATCTTGCCACGCAGATGCAGGTCTGTCTGTCCCTCTGCTTCTACCTTGGTCTTTATTTTTATTTCTTTTTTTTCCCCCCAAGTAGTTCATGGTTTTCTCCAATAACTGGCTGGTCTTTTTTCTCTTCTTGTGGAGTCCATTTATTTTTTTCACGTCAACGAGTTCACATAGAGCTCCCAGCCAGAAGAGTGGATCTCCCAGGAGCTCTTAGAGTTATCTTCTGCCAGAGCGGCCTTTCTCCTGCTCTTTTTTCTGCGATTCCTAAAGGTGAATTGAGCACAGTCCCCGGTGATGTCCCACCTCAAGTTACTGAAGGACAGCGACTATGACCAATTCAGTGAACAGCACAGGGAGTACAAAGGAGGTGCTGTTTGACGTGAATCTATCTTTAATGGCAAGAGAAGAGACAAATGCCCAGTTATGGTAGAAATCAACATTTAGGTCACTTGTTGCAAAATGTGGGATCTTCAAGGAATATGTGGCTTCTTTCAGGATCACGCTGTTCAGAAACTGAGCGAGTACAGAAGCCACTGGGGAAATTAGTGAATTCCGTAAGTTTTGACAGAGAGGGCAGTTCTGTTGCAATCTTTACTTTTACTATGTTAAACGTCAGGAAACGACTTTGTGTGTGCTGAGCTCTTCTTCTGTTTGCCAAGAGAAAAGTTTCACAAGCAGGGCAGATGTGTATCTACTAATTTATAGGCAAGAGGTTAAAAAGCTCAGGGACTGTTATGTCTAAAGCTCATGTTGTAAATTTGAGAGATAAGTTATCAGTTCCTATAAAATAGGAACATATCTAGCACAGTCAAGTTCTGATTCTATTCTCTGCCTCCACTTCTCCATGAGTTCCCCAGTCACTTCTTTCTATAGTAGCTGATGGGAAATTTTGTTTCAAGTCTTTCTCGAATTCTATTTTTATAAACTTACACGCTCATTCTCTAAATCCTTTTATCTTTTCTGTTTAAATTCCTTACTGCTATGTATCCTCCAGGGTCTGTCCTTCTGTTCTCCTCTTCCCTCCTCTTTTAGTATAGGAAACCCTGAGTTTAGCTCGGTGTGTGTCCCTATGACCAGAACTGTATTTCTCACCTCTTTTGAGGCTGAATGTGGCCAATGGGATGTGAGTGTAGGTGGCCTAGGCACTTTCTGGTTCATGACCACACAGAGGGTCCTAGACACAAAGGGTCCTCAGAGGTCTTGAGAAAGAGCACAGAGAAAAAGAGGAAAGACAGTCTTACAATGTAGGAGAGGAGGAAGGGCTTTACAGAGCCTTTTACAGAAGAAGAAAAAGAATTTTACAGAGTTTTTTTTGATGTATATATATACTTTTAATATTTTACATACTTTTATGTAGTATTTCCTTTTATATATTTCTATATAAAAGAAATTATACATCATTTCATCTTCCATAGGAAGGCAATTATAGTATGATGTGGTAAGGTCTGCAATACATGTATGAACCAATGCTTGGGTTCATCGTTACAGCGGGGTGGAGGTCAGCCCAGACTGTGAGGCTCAGGAAAGCTTTCTGGAGAATGAGCTTAGCCTTGAGGACTGAATAAACTTATCCTGGAGGTGTACTCAAGCGATCAGAGGAGGGGAAAGTGCTTCAGGTTGAAGGGACAGCATGGGCAGTACTTTGGCAGCCTAAGACAAGGTGGAGAGTGCTGAGAACTGCAAGTGATGCATCATGATGGGAACACAGGGTAAGAGGAGGGGAGTGGAAAGCCATGGTGTCGGACAGGGTGGGGCGCCACAGACCATGCTGAGGGATTTAAGCTCTGTACGAAGCCTGTGAAGCTGGAAAGATTTTCAGCGAGGAGGTGACATGATCGGATCTACATTAGACAACGTCCCTTCTGAGCTCATTTTTAGCCTTGTGAAGAATGTATTGAAGGACCCCCAAAGACTAGAAGAAGAATTTAAAAGATTCTGTTGCAAACTATTTTTAAGGGGAGGTTGTATCTTCATGAGAAAAAAAAAAAAAAAGCTTTGTTCATTAGATTCACAAAGGAGAGAACAAGGTGGCTGTAATGGTTCGTGTCTGCAGTCTTTTCCCAGACGCGTAGCGTGCTTGATAGCATGCTGCCGCATAATCAGAATCAACAACTTTCTGCCACCTTTTCCAGTTTATTTCCCCAAAGCTATCCCTTTTTCATTCTGTGTCATGGATTTCTTGATAAACTGCAGCCAAGTGTCTCAATTTCTTCATCCCTTTTAAGAAGCAAGGACTTTAATGTGACCTTATACATGCCTCTCTCAAAGGCATTTGGAGGGGAGTTGGGAAGGTTTTTCCTGTCTTTCTTAATTTACTGGTTGACATTATTGATGCTAGTTCATGTGCCCAGGCCCTAAGTTGTCAGTTAAATACTTAATTCCAAGATTGTCTCCTATTCCTCCCCAAATGAATCAATCAAGTATCTTATTTTGCCTTGGAAATAAATAAGGAGGTCATAGCTCCGTACATGGGGTGATAATTTGCTGAGTATGTTTTCTTTAACTAGAAAGATTTTTAGGGTATGGAGGGGGGACACTTCTTGAAATCTCTCTTGGCATTGTGTGAGCTCTGATTTATTGAATGTCACAGTTCTATAAGGGAACAAAGAACTCCGTTAGGTGGATATAATCTGGGCCTATTGCCAAATTGCTTTCTGTGCTTGATATGAAAATCAATGACTAGGGTAGATGTGCAGCATAAACAATGGCAATGTGTCCCATTTTGGTCACTAGTTATATAGTCTGTTGTGAGTATACCAGGGAAAATTCTGCCCGTGATGCACTTGCAGAAGTATAAGGTCAGTCAACAACATTTTTGATGCATGTTACCTGGCATTAAGTATGAAAACGTCACTGAATTTTTTTTTTCTTGCAGAGAAATAGTCTCTAGACTCATAATTTTGGAACATGACTTTGGTCGTTTTCTGAACCTCTGCATACAGGAGGTGGTTAGGCTGAATGATCACCCTGGTACTCATCATACACCCAGTCACACAGCAGTCTGTATATAGGAATACAACCTACGAACGCTCCCCCACCCCAAAATAGTTTCAGGAGAAGAGGAGGCATCTTGTGACTTTTATTTAGGTAGGGCACCCTTGTGACATTTCACAGGGGCATGTAAGGTCCACCTGAAGTCACAAGTTGGCAAACTTTAAAAAGCCATTTAAAAGGGGAAAGTGATTATATTTAGAAAAGGTCACAGTGTTTATCTAGGAAAACAAAAGGAGTCCTAGTTGTTGTTGGACCAACAATAGGGGAGCATGGCATGGAGAATTGCGAGGGGGGTCACTGTGTTAGTTCTGGGAGTAAAGCATTAGCCGTCTTTGCTTTAGTGGAGGTTTTTTTTTCCGCCCTGGGTGGAGTGCCGTGGTGTCATAGCTCACAGCAACCTCCAACTCCTGGGCCTAAGTGATTCTCTTGCCTCAGCCTCCCAAGTGAGAGTGTCCGCCACAACGCCCGGCTATTTTTTGGTTGTAGTTGTCATTGTTGTTTGGCAGGCCCAGGCTGGATTTGAACTCGCCAGCTCTGATGTATGTGGCTGGTGCACTAGCCACTTGAGCCACAGGCACCGAGCCTTTAGTGGAGGTTTTAGTTGAATATGTGCTTTGAAGTTCTTTGGATGGTGGCAGCTGCTTTCCTCTGTGGTGGCTTCGGGTCCTCAAAGATTCCTCAATACCAGACACAAGGCAAATATGGAAAGCTGAGATACGCTCTGGTTTGCCCTGAGTGACCCTCTTTAACTTTCGGGTATAGTAGACCTCTCCCTGTGATGCTCAGCTGTGAATCATTCCCGTCAGTAGCTTTCCTGGTAAACGGAGCTGGGGCGGGGGGCAGGGGCTGGAAGGTAAGTGGCGAGAGAAGACTTCACTTTCCTTCCACTTGGTGTTCCTTTTAAAATTCCTCTTCCACTGAGGTTGATTTTGTTGATTGATTCAGGGAAGCATTAACTGGGTCCTGCTTTGGGGAACAGATAATTTCTACAACCCAGATTCTTCCTTTGAGCTCATGGCTTCCCTCCCTTCTCTCAACAGCAACTTTGGGCAAAATGAGGTTGGCTAAGTTTATATTTTAAGACAGGCTTGCTGGTAAAGTGGCAGTTGAGAATTCACCCCTTTTCTTTTCTGTCACGATAAGGGTGGGCTTGTCATCATGACCCTGTGCCCTTCAGCACAGAATCTTGCAGTGGTACCTGCTGGAAAGAGGAGAGAGACGGACAGATGTACAACTCGCACACACACGGATAAATGAAACTGAGAATGAAGTCACATGGACACGCCGGGGTTGGGCTGGTGGACAGTCATGTGCTGGGAAGTGGGTGACTGCTGATAAGTTTGACATTTGGAGCAGAGTTTAGGGCTAGAGACACTATCGCCTTGGCAAGGACAAGCAGGCTCCTGGCTCAGCCCTGCGTTTTAGGAGTTTTTCTCTAACTTTTGTCAGTTTGTCTAAGGGCCCCTCTGGTGCCTGGGAGAGCTGGAACTGTCATTGTACTTATGGATGGGGATCTACTGAGTAGATCCCTCCATTGCCCTGCAGCGTCTTTCTTTTTAAAAATTGTGTGAAATTGGGCCTCCAGAATGGGGCTGACAGGCTGATTTGGAGTGACTCAATTGTCTATATAAACAGAGTTAGGCAAAAGCCATTTGCCTGGGCACCAATCCCAATATGATAGCCCAGGTTGAAGACACAAATTTGGAAAATCATAGAACTAGATGAGATCATCTGGGAGTGAGCGTGGATGGGAACGGAGCTCACACCGCGGGGATGTGGAGCTGGCACGGCTGCTTTCTTCTCTCCCGCTGTTCCGCGCTTGCAATAGGGACCCGCTCTAGTGGTGATGGGAGGTTCCACTTTGTCTAGCAGGGATTTTCTCACACAGATGGGCTGCTGAACAAAAATGAGGCCTTCCTAGCAAATGCAGGCAGGCACAGAAGGCCAGCTTCACATGCCTGCCTAGCCAGATGGCTTTTAAGTTTAATTATTTCCTCCCCTCTTTTAGTGTGGGTAGACAAAGCAAATGTAAAACAGCTTATAGGTGCAATTATTCGGATAAACCACACCGAGGTATTACTGTTGGGAAAAAGGGAATATGTTTTATAGGAGAAAGAGCAGGACAATGAATGTGCATGGTGGGGGACTGGGGTGGGGAGAATGGGGGCTGATACATTTAGCTTTTCCATTCACGCTTCTTATTTTGGTCTCTTTGACTTCTGTTTTCCTGAAACCTAGATTTATTATCGGCACGGACCAAAACAATTAAATAACTAACATGTTACATTTAGCTTTGTAGATAAAGAATTGGCATTTTTATCTGAGTATTTTTTTTAACATTAACCAGTCTCCCCTTCTTCCGTCAATTGTCTGGAAATTTTAGTTTGGGATCAGAATTATCAACTCTCTCCTGAATTCTTTCCTTGACTGCTCACATGAAGTAAACACCTTTCCATCTTCCTGGTTCCCAACACAGCGACTTGAACCAAGAAGTCTTCAATTTAGATTTACTGATGCTCCTTAATGCCATGGTTTCATAAAGCTCGAAGCATTAAAGTAATCATTCCCCCCATGAAGTCATAGCTGCTTGAATTAAATAAGTCAAAACTATCTTGTTGGTAGACAGTGGTTTTGTATGAGACAGAGATAATAGAACAATTTTGACTTTCGAGTTGATGAAATTGGTGTTCTGGAATAACACTTGGGGAGTTTCCATGTCAAATAAAGCACTTGCTCCTTTGAACTTTTCCTTGACTTCCTGTGTCTGTTACACCCTAAGCTTTCCAAGATGACATCTTAGCACTAGTTGGATGGGGAGATTTACTGTATGTGAATGAATCTATCCAGACCTGTCTGGGAAACATTAATCATTCCAGGACTTCTGGGTGTCCTAACTGGGTCACACACAGAAAAGATCTAATGGGCTGCTCTGAATGGAAAGACAGGCAATAAAAAGGAAAACACAGGCTCTTTTCTAAGATAGAAGAGTAAAGGCTACTTCTGACAGTAATCTGGGTATGATCATAGGCAAAGAGGGGAGCTTGGTGCTCCGAAGTCCACAGGATCATGTCCTTGGACAAGGCTAATGGAAGGCAAGACATTGGATGTGGAGGAAGGAAAGGGAGTTGGAGGGTGGGGCGGGAGGACCCTGGGATGCAGTCATGGTCAGATTTCATGTAGGGTTAGACAACTATAGATATGCAGCTTCACCTAAATGCAAGTTGAACCCAACACTCTCACGGTGGCCACAGGCTGAGGTGGTCACTGCCTACTATGAGCTTTGTGTGCTCTGCGGGACTGGTCTTGGGTGTAAGTGGGTGGCCAGGTAATCCAGTGTCCATCACCCAGGCAGTGTGCCATATGATCTCATGTAATCAAAAGTACTCCCCAGTTATCTGGGTTGCTTTGTTTGTGTATGTGTCTGTGTGTGTGTAGGGATATCTGAATTCTCAGTGTACCGACAGCCTGCAGAAGCTTCAAGCAGCATGAGGATGCCACCATCTGAGGGCCCTAGAAGGCAGCCGGGTGTGAGGAGTGGGAGGAAAAGGAGTTGTCCTAACTCACAGTTTAATCTAGGCTGGCCCTGAAACTGGGAATTGGTACTTCTGGGATGAGAAAGTAAAGTTCTGCAGCAAATAAGCCTATATTGTTGAAGACATTTTTTTCCCGAGGGTATCTTTATTCATTTTTTGGATTTTCCTTTTGTTTAATTCTCCAACTAAATTATTCTGAGTTGAGATATAAGAAAAAAATGAGGTAGGAAACTTCCAAGAGTGAGCTTGGAGCACAGTAGTTTTGCAACTTATTGAAGACAGAACTTCTGGGAATGTTGTCCTGTTGAAATAAATCCAACTCTGTTTGGCTTTACAGAAAACAAGATCTTTTCTTGAACAGATATTCTCTCCCAGCTGGTTAGAGTACTATTAGCTTTCTTTGTTCTTTTGACTGTGGGAAGGTTGTTAGGCTGTCTTTGATTCCTGGTTACTCCTGCAAATCCTAGTGGACTTTCCACATGGAAAACACATAATTTCCGAGTAGGGAATTGGGAATGTAGACATCTTTCTCAGCCAAAGAATCACATTAAACCTGGCTCTGAGAAGCTGAAGTGTAAAAACTAGGTTATGTGCCTTTAACCTTCCTTCCACATATCTTTTATGGGATATTTAGTTTTCCCTGGACAGATGATACGTTGGAGGGAAAGTTTATGGGCTGTTGATCATGAAAGGCCTGGTCTGAATCCTGACCCCATCACTTATTTCTGACATAAGTTCCTGGTTCCTAATAGAACCAGGACCAGACTTAAAGCATAAGTTCCTGGTCCAACACCCAGGCCATGGACCATGGCCTATTAGGAACCAGGCCTGACAGCATCACCACCTGAACTCTGCCTCCCACCTCATCCTCCCCACAGCCATCCCCCATCTATGGAAGAATTGACTTCCACAAAACTGGTTCCTGGTGCCAAAAAGGTTCTGGTCTGTGGCCTGTTAGGAACCAAGCCGCAGAGCAGGAGGTGAGTGGAGGACGAGTGAGCCAAGCTTCTCTGTATTTATAGCTGCTCCCTATCACTCACAGTGCCACCTCAGCGCCACCTCTTGTCCCATCCCCCCACCCCTATTTGTGGAAAAATTGTCTTCTACAAAACTGGTCCCAGTGCCAAAAAGATTGGGGACTGCTGCTCTAATGCCTCTTAGCATCTGTTTTCTCATCCGTAAAGTAGGGTTCAACACAGCTGGACAGCAAAAGGCTAAGACTTTGGACATGGACTCTGGAATCCAGCGGCCCTGTGTCCAGGACTGGCTTGATCACTTGCAAGCTGAGCATTTGGGCCAAGTCACCTGATCCTTCCCGGCCTCCCTTTCCCATTTGTGAAAAGGTGACAGCAGAACCTTCCTCAGAGGGTTGATGTTAGAGGAAAAATGAGATGACGTACAGAGAGTCCTCAGAAGCCTGCACATAACAAGGTTTTGCTGCTGTTATTAAAATAGTCCTTACGCAGGAGGTGCTCAGTGGGCCAGCTAGTAGAGTTATGATTACGCACACGGGTTCCATCTCTCTTGCTCACGTGGGTAGTGATAGCTAGTTCCCCAAGGCCTTGTTTTGCTCAGAATTTCCACGAGCATCAGTCATGGACTTTTCTTCACCCTTTGCTCCAGATCACTGCGTCTTATATTTGAATGACTTCATTTCTCCTGTAGCTGATTGGCAGTGGCCGAGGCCTTCCGTTCCAGGATTATATCATGACCGTTCTCTCAACGTCCCACTTCTGAGGGTGTGTAGGCAATAAACTCCACTCGCTTCTGAAGCCATACACTGCTGAAACATACTCCTCACCATGTATTTTGGTCTTCGTCAAAATTCTATCTCTTTGGTTGCAGCTTTGGTTTATTAAGAACTACGTAGGAGGCTAGTGAGAAGTGACAGAGCCTTCTTTTTGGAGAATAAAATGACTCAGAAGAGGAAAGGACCACTTGGAGCATTTTACAAAGGCGGAGGATGGCCCACATTTTATTCCCCGGGGCAGATCAGTTCTTCAGAAAGGTGACCTGAATGTGGGGAGAAAATGTGGAGGACAGAGGTGGGTAAAATGCACTGTATACACCGTGACAGGGGGGTCTTATCATCTCCTTAGTCGGCTTTGGAAAACAGCAGGGCAGCAAGTCAAGAAGGAAAATGTTCACTTTGAGAAAATGAAAACTCTTTATATTGGCAAAGAATAGGAGGTTACTCATTAGAGGTGTAGGCAAAGTACTCAATCCCTTTGAACTTTATTTTCCGTCTAATAAAATGAGAATAATAACATCTGCCAAGCTCATCTATTGAGAATTAAAATAATGTGAATCTATATTTAATGTATGTAATATAATAAGCATATAATAATATGTATATATACATACATATATTGTACTATATAATATATTTTGTAATATGCATACATGTATGTGTACTTTGTAAACCCCACAGTCCTATTTAAATGTGAGTATTCTAGGCCAGGCACAGTGGCTCACCTCTGTAATCCTAGCACTTTGGGAGGCTGAGATGGGTAGATTGCCTGAGTTCATGGATTTGAGACCACCCTGAACCAGACCAAGACCCCATCTCTAAAAATAGCCGGGTATTGTGGCAAGTACTTGTAGACTCTGCTACTCGGTAGGCTGAGGCAAGAGGATCACTTGAGCCCAAGAATTTGAGGTTGCTGTGAGCTATGATGCCACAGCACTCTACACAGGGTGACAAAGTGAGGCTCTGTCTCTAAATAAATAAATAAGCAAACAAATGAACAAATGTGAGGTTTCTATTTTTCACAGTGTTTTCCCATACTTAATGTGCTTTGCTTTCTTTCATTTTTTTATTCAACAGATGTACTCAGGCTGTACAGGGCACTTGGGATAGATACCATCCTGGCCTTCCAAGAGCTCACTGCCTGGTGGGTGTGGGCATACAGACACACAAAGAAGCATTTCAGTACTTGGGAAGTGCAGAGTATTGGGCTTCTTAGAATTATCTCATTTTATAGGTGGGAAAGAAAGCTTGACACAGAATGGAACTGAATTTGAGCAGATGTCTTAGCTATGGGAGGGTCTCAGTTCTGGCTCCTGTTTCCCCTTGAGTGTGGGTTGTGGAGAAGGTACAGAAGGGTAGTGACTGGCTGTAGGTCTGGGTGGGAGGAGGACGGAGGCTGGGGATAAAGTCGTTCTCCCCTAAATATCTCCGGAAGAGCTCTCAAGTGTGTCCCAGATAGAAAACAGCTGGGAAGTCTAGAACACCATGACCTCCAGAGAGGACTCTTGGCCCTACCAGTCTCTGAAAACATCCTAAAATTTCTCCCCATTTCCAGGGTTAGTAACTTAGTACCAAGATTGTTCTGAAGGGCCTGGGACAAATGCCTCCTCAGTTATTTTGAAAAAAGCAGATCCACTGGGGAGGCAGAGCTGGACGTCCAAGGTGTGGCCAAGTTGGTTTCCAGAGAGTTAAGATTCATCCCATATAGTTATTTTTCATATCCTTCTGTGTGTATGTTACAGCTTTTTCACCTGTAAAATTGGCTCAATAATTATCTGTCTCAAACTCCCCTTATCTCATCCCGAAAACTAATTTTAAAAATAAGCCACTTATTGAGATGTTCACAATTGCACCCTGACAGCATTCCTTACTTGAAACATTTAATTATCACCGTAGTAAACACTAGAAATTATGAGACCAAACTAAACTGCTCATTCTCGTTTATTGTTTAACATCACAAATAATGACTTTGTGACCATAGAGGGAAAACAAAACAAAGCCTGTGAGCAACTCCCAGCCTTACAGAAAAGCTGCCTGCGTCTTTGCTCATCTCAGAGAAAAATTAGTAACTTAAAAGATACATGGCGCATTGATTAACAATGGGGAGACATTCTGAGAAATGTGTCCTTACGAGATTTCGTCACTGTGTGAACCTCATGGAGTGTCCTGACCCAAACCTAGATGGCACAGCCTGTTGTGTCCTAGACCATATAGGGTGGCCTATTGCTGCTGGACTACAGACCTGTACAGCACGTGTCCTGTCCTGTAATGCAATAGTAAGTATTTGTGTATCTAAAAGGAAAAAGTACCCTAGCTGGGCATCATGGTGGGCACCTGTAGTCCCAGCTACTTGGGAGGCTGAGGCAGCAGGATCATTTTGAGCCCAGGAGTTTTAGGTTGCTGTGAGCTAGGCTGATGCCATGGCTCTCTACCCAGGGTGACAGAGTGAGACTCTGTCTCAAAAATATAAATAAATAAAAATAAATAAATAAAAAGAAAGGTACAATACGCAAAAATATGGTATTAAGATCTTTCTTCTTTTTTTTTTTTTCTTTTTTTTAGGGGCAGGTTGCCTCTTTTGCCCAGCCTAGAGTACAGTGATAGCTCACTGCAGCCCCAAACTCCTGGGCACAAGTGATTCTCCTGCCTCATCCTCCTGAGTAGCTGAGTATCTGGGACTATAGGCATGTATCATCACAAACAGCTAAACATTTTTATTTTTCTTTAGAGATAGGGTGTTGTTATGTTGCCCAGGTCTTGAACTCACCTCTAGCGAGTGATCCTCCTGTCTCAGCTTCCCAAAGTTATGGTGATATAGGGATGAGTTCCCATGGCCAGCTGGTATTATAATATTATAAGACCACGTCTATGTATGTGGCCTGTCCTTGACTGAAATGTCATTATGCCAAAGTGACTGTAGTTTTAATAGTAATAGAGGTGATAGCCTCATGTTTTGGATCTGAATCGGGACTGGAATTTGACAGTCCAGAGTAAATTTAGTCTTCCAATTTTCAAATGATATTTAATATTTATTAATAATAAAATGCCAAGTAGGGGCAGATCTTTTTTACATTATGTGTTCAAAATAAAGATTCCCATCCATGCGTTGTTCTAATGTTGGTATTTGAGCCTATGTAGGTCCCATCTTAGCTTATCTGAATCTCAGAAAATAATGACAGCCCTTTCAAGGAGGATGGAGGAGATCATGGGCAGTAACTCCTGAAGTTAGCATCAGCCTAGGCTTGAAACTATTGCGGGTTTGAACTTGGCACTGGGGCTGATTATTTTTGAAGACTGTTGTCTCCGTTTCTGTTTACCAGGGCTGGAAGCAGGTGCGTGGCATTTCTCAGCATCTTTTGCCAGTGGCTTTCAGTTAGGTTCTACCCACAGACGGCACTGAAGGAAATCAGAAGGCAGAAAGAAGGGAAGAGCCATCTCCCCTGATTCCAGCATCATGTCTGCCACTGGCATTAGTGACAGCAGAAGTGTCTGTGTGCCTGGGTTCCTGCCTATACAATTTTAGCAGCAGCAGTAATGACAGTTAGTCCAGCAGCCTTACAAGTGTAGTGTCTGTGGACTCTGGCCTCAGTATTAGCAGCACAGTAACTGGCAGCATTGGGCCTGTGGGCTTCTGCGGTGGAGATGGTGGGCTGTGACTTCCCGGCAAACGACAGCAGCACCCGCCCTAGCTTTGCTCAGTTCTAGCATCTCAGGGGAGCAGCAGTGAACAGCTCTGAGTATCACCCTTTTCCTTTTGCTTCTCTGGCCCTGTGGGTTGTAGGGGCTGTTTAGAGTCCCTGACCTCAGGATGACTTTACCTTCTTGCCCTCCATTCCTTTCAGAATGTTGGTAATCAGTTCCTGTATTAAATTCCTTCTGCTTAAAGTCCAGAGAGGTTCTTCTCTTCCTTCGTGGACACTGAACTGATGTCCACTGTTAGACCTGCAATAATTAGGCTTATGGTTTTTTCCTCCCATGCTCCCTTTCATGAGATTTCCAACCCAAGTCTCCTCAAGAGATTTGTTTGTGTCTGTTCTTGAACCCTGTCCTCCCCACCTCATGACTTTTTGCTGCTTACCTTTATCTGAATGGGGAGATATTCTCAATCTCTTAGACTTAGCTTTTTGCTAAGAATTGTTTCATATTGCTTTTTTTTCTTTAAGTTTCTTTCCTCTCTTCTCTCCTCCCTTCCTTCCTTCCTTTTTTTTATTGGTTCCTAATAGCACCATCATTGTTATGTCTCCTATGTTTGCATGTTCTCCTTAGAATAAAGGCCATGGAACAGCCAGGAATTGAGAACCAAGCATACCTTCTTATTCTGCCCTTTTAAAATCACTGATAGGACATGCACAGAGTTGTTGATAAGTTCTCAAATGTGACAGAAAAATGTAATAATTTTAGGCGAGAAAATCAACAAAAAACGGCAAAATAAAATTTATCAGACGTCTATTACAAAAACAATAAAGTATGATCCATCACCATTATTATTAATATCAAACATAAACGACACGTAGGAAGGCATTGTCTTCCAACTGAATCTTTCTGGGTGCCTGGTTCTGATAGCTAATGCCTTTTTTCAAGTGTAAATGTAGGAGACATAAAACTTAGAAGAAATTTAAAACATCACTTAGAAGCAACAAAGGTTTATTTTTCTCATTCCTCTTTATGGTTTTATGTGTGTATGTTATAAAATTATGATAATAAACCTTGTATATTGCTTTTTTAACTTCACGTTGCAACATAATTGTTTCTAAGCAGAATGATTTCTAATTGGTTTTGATGTGTTTGCACATATTATTTTATACATAATTTTAAATGAAGGTATAACTGACCATTGAAATTTTTCCAATGGTGGTTATTTAAAAAATGACTTCCTTTTTATTTAAAATTTAATTTATTATTATTATATTGTTTTTATTATCTATACTATTATTAATATCGTAATGAAAATCTTGGCTGTAAAGATGTTTTCATATTTTAAATTATATCTTCAGTATGGTTTCTTACATATGAATTTCTGGCCAGGACATAGAGCACCATGATCCAAGAAATGGTACTTGGCTAACAGAATATGATTCTTTCCAACATGAGGCTAGGGTAGAAAAGAATGAATATTGTGTCTGAAGCCAGGTTGTGACCTGTCTCTGTGTGACTGCACATAAGTTACTAACCTCTGTGTACCTGTTTCCTTATCTATAAAACTCTTGTAAGGTTGTTATGAGGTTTAAAATAGCTAATGTCTATAAGGTACAGAGAGTGATGTCTGGCATATAGTAAACAGTATATCATATCCATCGTCATTATTTTTTATTTATTTATTTTGAGACAGGGTCTCACTTTGTCACCCTCAGTAGAGTGCTATGGCGTCATAGCTCACAGCAACCTCAAACTCTTGGGCTTAAGTGATTCTCTTGCCTCAGCCTCCCAAGTAGCTGGGACTACAGGTGCCTGCCGTAGTGCCTGGCTATTTTTAGAGACAGGGTCTCACTCTTGCTCAGGCTGGTCTCAAACCCGTGAGTTAAGGCAATCCACTCACCTTGGCCTCCCAGAATTTTAGGGTTACATAAGCCACTGCACCTGGCCCCCATTATTATTTATATCAAGCATAAAGTACACATAGGAAGTCATTGTCTTCCAATTGAATCTCTTTCTGGTTCTGATAGATAAAACTCAAGAAGGCTGTACTAGAGTTGGGGAAGTATGGAAGCCTCAACTTATGGAGGATTTTACCATTTCCAAAGTCTTTTAATATTGATACTCACCCCTGCATCATTTCTATAAGGTATAGGGCATATTAGGTCTATTTAACAGGTAAGGTATCTGAAGCTTAGAGTTATGAAGTGACTGACCAAAACGCTATAGTTACTAAGTACTTGGAAGATCCAAGTCCTGACTTCAAATATGCTACTTTTAACAGTGATGACAATAAAAGAGTCAGGGTCTAGATAAGTTGGATATTAATTAACTTATATAAATTCTGGAATAAATGAGTGAAAGAGAGAGGTAATTTTATGAAGTATTTCTGTTTACTTATAAAAGTAGAAAATGTTGAATTTAAAAGTAAATTTTCCAAAAGATAAATTCCTGAAGAAACTTCATCCGTGATATGGCTTCCAATCAAAGCACTTCATTGGCAAAATTAATTCTAAGCCATTTATTTGATAGCCACATCATGGAATTGGTTTACTATGAGTCATATCTACTCTAATTTTTTATAGCAGAAGTTGATGCCCCCAGCTTACACAGGTAATGAAGAACTATTCATACCTGATGTGTTTTATGCTAAATTAGATACAGACCAAAGAACTTTTACTGACTATCAAAACTTTAAAACTTTGTGTCTTTGGGGGAGAATCAGCAAGTAGGAAAGCATACTAGTAATTTAATTCATTAATTTATTTCATTGACATTCACTGAGCATTTTCTAGAGAGGAAGGCGCAGCAAAAGAACTAAAGATGCCCAGTGTGGGAATTTTCTGGACAGTGAGTCAGCACATCCCACCAGATTATGAACTGCAGAGTCTATGATGGGTAACACAGCATTGGTTCTATGCCTCATTCTGTCTTTAAGCAAGAACTTAAAAATTGGTTTGGGGTGGGGGTGTGGCCATAAAGTTTTCATTTGGTTTCATTTTCCTGAAACCAACTTAATAGCGATATGACCTTTCCAGCCCTGAAATGCTGCTCCCCAGCATAGCCTCTGAGGCACGTCATCCATCTGTGTTATATTAGAAGGAAAGACCAACGTTTTTGAGCTTCCCATTCATAGGGACTTAGTTTTCAACAGAAAGGGAAGATTTAAACAAAAGACTTCTTGTAAGGAAAACTTTTTCTCCTTTATTGTTAGATACTATAAAAATATAAGCTTTTCCTTGCCTTGGTATCATTGTACTCCCACTTTTAATAAAAGAAAACAAAATAGAAAATTTAAATAGTCCTGTATCTATTAAAGAAATTGAATTTGTAATGAAAAACCTTCCCATAAAAAAAGGAAATAAGACATGACTTGATGAATTAACATTTTACTTTCAGAGACTGGTTTGTGTATTTTGGCAGTTAAATCAAATTCTGCTAAACTCTGGAACAAAATGAAGGTCCATGTAACAGTGGCTAAATGGAGATGTGGAGGTTCCCTGAATGGAAGACACTGATGGAAGCACCGTCATCATTCCGTCATCTGGAATAAGTGAGTAAAAGACAGAGGTAATTTTAGGAAGTATTTCTGTTTACTTATAGAAGAACAAGTAAAAGTAGAAAATGTTGAATTTAAAAGTAAATTTCCCAAAGGATAAATTCCTGAAGATACTTCATCCATGATATGGCTTCCAATCAAAGCACTTCAATGGCAAAATTAATTCTCTCTAAGTCCTTTATTTGATAGCCACATCATGGAATTGGTGTTTAGAACTTAAAAATTGGTTTGGTATGGGGGTGTGGACATACAATGGACTCGGCTTTACAGACTCAGCTTTCACATGGCTAAAATGGTCAACTAAAGTGTTCTTTTGTTTCATCTGTTCACTTTAATGTGTGAAGATAGTTTAAACATCCTCAGGAAAAGTGTGTGATACAAGAAAAAGTAGTAAATAGAAAGTTGTCATCTTGAACTGTGACTGAGTCTTTGAATTCTGAACCTTCACTATACATGAGATTCAGGGAAGGGCTGGGTTTGGCTGCTCTGGCAGACTTCAAAAGAGCCAACTTCTGCATCATCCACTCTAGCATCTTCTATGCTGAAGACATCCACATTTTTACTTTTTTTTTTTTTTTTTTTTGAGACAGAGTCTCACTTGCTCACCCTGGGTAGAGTGCTATGGCATCAGCCCAGCTCATAGCAACCTCCACTCCTGGGCTCAAGTGATCCTCGTGCCGCAACCTCCCAAGTAGCTGCGACTACAAGGGCCCATTACAATGCTCAGCTAAGTTTTCCATTTTTAGTAAAGATGGAGGTCTCGCTCTTGCTCAGGCTGGTCTTGAACTCCTGAGCTCAAGCAATCCTCCCAGCACGGCCTCCCAGAGTTCCACGATTACAGACGTGAGCTACTACGCCTAGCCATGTTACATGTCTTTTTTCTGTCACAATAGATCATGAAATCAAAATGTTTAAAATTGAAATTTTCATTTCCTCCCACACATTCCTATATTCTTGGCAAAAGCATTGCCATTATTCTAATTGCCCAAGTTTAGAAATACAGGCCTTGCCCCAGGCATCTCCTTTTTAGCCAACTTCCAGCCAGTTGTTAGGACAGTAGATTATACTTGCATCTCGGCCTTTGCTGGGAATAGATTCCTAAGACTTCAAGAACCTGTAGATATTCAAATATTATTATGACATATTTTTGTCCCATAAAATGTAGTAAAATTTAACTTTATGCTACAAAGGCAATTAAAGAAAATAAAAAGCTGCCCTTAGGGGAAAAAGTTTGAGCAATTAGCTGATCTCACTCACTGTCTAAATGATTGCTTCCAATATAGTGTGCCTGAGTCCAGTTACAAACTTAGCCAAATGGTACATTACAGGGGACCCTTGCAGACTTCACTTTATGGGGTTGGTTAAGTAGCATGGCCCTGAAGGTTTATAAAGTTTATTAATTTTGCTAAGCCAACAAGACAAAAGCATTTCATGAAATGACGCCAGCCAGCACTCCAGCCAGTGCAAGAACAGCTCAACTGGGGAGGCCTTAGCCTGTGGTGTGAGGATGTGCACATCAGGAATCACATGATTTGTAACAGAAATGGAGATAGAATGTGAAAAACACCAGGAGCACATGCACACATTTCTGGGAAGGGTCTAATGAAGTTGTTTCAAGTTTTCATTCATATCAGTTTTTTTAAAGGAGAAATTATGTGCAAGAGGCACATTGATGAAAATGGGATTTCGAATGTCTAGGGATGCACCGTCTCTGGGTAGTAAGGATCTATGGAATATACATCATGGCTCTTTAAGGATGCTCACAAATATTAAGATCTATAATGTTCAAAAATAAATATGGGTACCACCTATCATGTACACTCATATACTTGAATATCAATGCCTGAGTGCATGTAGTTTTCCTAGATTTTTTTGGGGGGGCCCTCTTGCGTATTGTTGGTGAAAACTCTCAGTGTATCCTGCAACTTTGCATTTCTGATACGTATCAATGTTGACATGAAACAACTAAATTAATCCTTGACCCTTCCTTTAGGCTCCGAACAATTGTAGATGTTTATTTTTCCTTGCTGGAAATTGAATTTAGCCCACCAGCACATTTCATAAAGATCAGCAGATGGTAATTGCTTCCCGTCTGAGCTGGGTTGGGTTTGAACCAATGACCTTTGAGGTGAAATCTTTTTCTTCCGTCTCATTTGCCTGGTTAAAATTTCAAAGTTGATAAAAGTTCTGTGGGTTGTTTTGTTCACTAAACTGTGTGTCCAAATATAAAATAATTTTATAGGGCAGCTTTGCTAAGTGTCCTTTTTGTCTTGATGTTTTAGAACAGTTCTTTTTTTTTTTAAAGCAGGTTTTAGGGTAGAGATCAAGAATGACTTTTTAAATGTTATGTGAAGTGGTAAGAGGAGGAATAGATGCTTTCAGTCTTGATATTTTATTTAAGCACTTTTCTCTGTAAACAATGAAAAGTTTATTGCACAGGGAACCAAGTTTCCTAAACGAAGTATGGAGTAGATCCAATGAAATTTACTGAGAATTTCAGGCCACTATGAAGTCTCAGTGTCCTTCTAAAAATGGAAATAAGAGAAAACTAGTGTGGTGGTGGTCTTTAAGTATTTTTCCTTCGGCCTGAGCACTTCCCAGGGGAATAAAGAAAAACAAACACAAGAAGACATTTTCTATGGCCTGTCAATATGGATATCAAAAGCTTGATTGATTTTTGCAAGGATCAGTGAGGTCATGCATAAAAGGCTGATGGATTTCTAGACCTTGTTGCTTCAAACTTATGTAAACCAGGTTATAGCCTTCCCCAGAAGCTGTAGCCTGTTACAATTCAAGGTCTCTGTAATTAACTCATGACCTGACACTCTTTCTGGTGGAAAGTTGTGTTTTTCCTTTTCTCAGTGAGAAAGTACTCTGGAATGACCAACTTGGGTAGATCCATTTAGCAATAAGGTCTTCAGGATCAGCTCTATACTATATTGACCACCAGCAATACTGACTCAAGGCATTAACTCTGGCGATGCTTCCTCATGGCACTTTTCCATCCTACTGGAGTCTTCCCTGAGTCTTCTTCACTTCCCCTCCTCTCCAGAACTCATACCCCTCCAGAGGTCCTGCTACCCAATCCATTGGAAGTTCTGTGGACTCTACTTCTGGTACACATTCTGGCTGGTTAACATGTCTCCATCTCCACTATCATTGCCCTTGTTCAGGCTAAGGGTATTTGCCCTTGTTTGTCCTCTGGACTGCTGCTGTACTTTCTAACTGAATTCTCTGTTTCCACCCTGTTTTTGCAATCTATACTTCATCCTTTGAAAAAAAAGTACATCAAATTCTGTCTCTCTTCTGCTTCCCAGCACTCTTAGCTGAAAACCCAAATTCCTTAACCTGAATGATTTCTATCTTGCATCAATCTGTGCCTCTTTTCTCCTGGATCACTGTGCTCTAGCCACTCTGATCTTTTTTATTTTTATATTTTGATCTTCCTCAAACACTACAGTGTTTCTCTCTGCTGGGGAAGATCCTTCTTCTCTCCTCCCACCCCTATCTCCCTGCCTCAGATTTTTTCTGTATGGCCCCTTCTTGCCATTCAGATCTTGTGTCAAGTGTTACAGCTCCAAATGTCTTCCCTTGACCACCCAATATAAAATAGCCACCAAGCCACTCTGATTCTGTTTTAATCTTTTGCATAGCAATTAATACCACATATTTTTGGTTGATCTATGTATCTAATTTATCATACATCTATTTATTTTCTTCCTCCATAGGAATGTAGTATAAGCTCCACAAGAGCATGAAACTGTCTTTAAGGCCAAGTCACTAGAACTATGAAGTTAGTACCTAGTAACTGCTCAATAAATGTTTGTTTAAAAAACAAATACACTGACAGTATCTAGGCTAGTCAGTATTTATCAGGGCTAAAAAAGTAGGTTCACTCATTTTTCTGCCAGAACCAAATAATGCTGTTGTTGCATTTTTTTTCAAAATATCTTCATTATTATCTTTTTTCTTCTTATTATTGTTATTGTTATATCATTATTATTCTTTTTTCTATTATCTTTTTTTCTTTATTCCTACTGTGTATCTTTATACAACCCTTTGTCACTTCCAGCCTGGAACATGTCCCCAGCTTCCTTCTTTGATTGTATAATGTTAGGATCTTAATTCTTCAATAGATCCTGTTCATATTGTATTTATTCTTTATACAAAAAGTTTAATTTGGGCCAGGCATGGTGGCTCACACCTGTAATCCCAGCACTTGGGAGGGTGAGGGAGGTGGATTGCCTGAGCTCATGAGTTCAAGACCAACCTGAGCAAGAGTGAGACCCCATCTCTAAAAAATGGCTGAGGGTTGTGGTGGGCACCTGTAGTCCCAGCTACTTGGGAGGCTGAGGCAAGAGAATTCCTTAAGCTTGAGAGTTTGAGGTTCATGAGCTGTGACTGCCATGGCACTCTACTGAGGGCAACAAAGTGAGACTCTGTCTCAAAAAAAAGGAAAAAAAAATAATTTCTCAAATTCCTTAATAAAAAAGGAATTTATTAAAACTATGAAAAAGTTAACATTTAATAAGAACAAGGAAGAAAACCACACTTAATCAATATTCTAATAGGGCTGTTACTCCTCTTATAATATTTATGTTCTAATCTATCCATACACGGTGTATTTTTACATGGTCGTAATATCTATACACAGAGTTTTGTTTTTTATATCTGCAGTTAATATTTCACAAGTGGTTTTGTGTTATGTCATAGTTTTCCTATTTTGTTTGTTATGGTCACATAATGCTTCGTGTGCATTATTTACATATCCAAGAAGAGGTAAATGGCTTGATTATTTCCAGTTTTTCTTAATTTAACATGGCTATAAATGTTGTTGTATGAGTGGTTTTCTTCTTTACAATTATATCTTTTGGAGGAATTACACATCTAATACCCATGGCTTTGTCCTGGAGGCTCCCATGCCAGTAGGCCCTGGAGCCCTGCCCCTGTGGCTCAGCCCCCAAGCTCCCACCCACCACTTGACAAGAACCATCCCATGGTTCAATGCTTCACCAGATACATAGAAACCTTCAGCCACCATCGTGCTTGGATTTGAGTGGAGTGAATACCGGCAGCCCTGACACCTACGACTACTGCCCAGATAGCCATGCAGCTGCCACTGCCACCTCCATACATTCATTACCTGTAACTTGCCTAGATTGGGTTTCTTCTTTTGTAAAATTTTGGTTAATTTAGTGGTTGTATTTTGGTCGTCATGTGTAGTTGTGTTTCTTAATTTTAAGTTGTAAAGTTAAATGTGTTTCCATATATTTATTTCTTTTTTTTCATATGTTTATTTCTTATTAGTATTTTCCCTCATGTGAATCCGCTGTCCAAACCTTTTGTCTATTTATTAATAGAGGTTTGGGGGTTCTTGGATATTCATGTTAATCCCTTTTTGAATTCAATTTTTGCCACATTTGTCTGCTCTTGTGTTTTCTCTAATGTGGTCCCATGTTCACTCCCCGCCCTGTTGACAAGAGCCCTGCAGCAGCTGAGACCCGCTGTGTGGAGTGGCCTGCACCAGGCTATGGCAGCTTGATGCTTATCCTTCCTGCTACACATGTTGTGATCTTGTCTCATTTGATTTAAGTGAAGTGATTTGTTTTTCTTTCTTTTTTGAGTCTTTTTACATCCACAAGGTCCAATTAATAAAGTTGTGCCTGACTTCCTCTCTCTCCTTCTATTACCACCTTTAGCAGTATAGTAGCACTTACAGGGACTTAGAAAATGTCTCTAACAAAGAGATATGTAACCATAATTAATAGTATTCTCACTTCCTCCTTCAATATTCCTTTAATGGTGGCTCATCCAGATTTTGTCTCCCAGAAATTTAGGCTAACCAGTATCAGGGGAGAACGTGTGGAGGGGATGGCAGAGGGTGCTCTGTGCAAAGGGAGCACTTAGGTTTTTATTGTTTCACACTGTGATTGTCATGATAGTGTCATTTACCCAAGGTCACAGAACCAATGCATTTGTATCACAATGTATACTATCCATTTAATGTGGTAACTGCATATTTCTAATAGGTAAAACAAAAATTTTTCCTCTGACAAATTAATATAGATCACTGGGCTGATGTGGAGAGCCAATAATGGTACATATATACAGTATATGGAGTTACTTGCTTTTCACCACTCCGCTCTTCCTTCATCCTAACTTATGTTTAACATTGGACTTAATTTTGCCTTCTTATACATGACAGAAACATTCCCCCACCCATTTTAAAAAATATATAGTATCTGCCTGTAATCCTAGCACTCTGGCAGGCTGAAGTGGGTGGATAGCCTGAGCTCAGAAGTACAAGACCCAGTCTCTTCTAAAAAACAACAACAAAAAAAACTGGCTGGCTTTGTGGCTGTAGCCTGTAGTCCCAGCTAGTCCCAGCTACTCCAGCTACTCAGGAGGCTGAGACGAGGGGATCACTTGAGCCCAAGAGTTGGAGGTTGGGTTAAGGCACCATGACACTTGACCCAGAGTGAGAGTGAGACTCTGTCTTAAAGTCAATCAATCAAATATAAAATATTGATCATTCCTTTGAATATTTAATTATAATTACCAGCGATCTGCAACCAAGACCCTTTGTTGGATTTGACAGCTGTGGTTGCTTCACCTGGTCTCTGTGTGTCGTGATTTCCAGTGTCTTCGTCCTCTTTGTCTTCTTCCTCTGGATATTCATTATCTCTCTCTCATTTAAATGACATCTTTAATGAGTAGAACCCCCAAATGAGGAATTATTCTAGTCGCAGTTGGAGCAGAACATGACATTGGTCTTTCCTCTTAAAGTCGTACAGTTGAAGACAGTTCAATAAACAATTGTCGGCACTTTCCCTGGTAAGCACCATGCTCGACACTGTCATATCCACATATATCACACCTTACTTCTCTTGCCCAGTTTACGTACAGGCACTGTGACAATAATCACATAATGATCGTATTTCCCCCATCCTCCTTCATATTGTCTGCAGGGCTGAGCTGTATAAGCTGCTCAGTAAATACTTTCTGAATATACTTTCTCAGTAAGTATTTCTTTTCTGAAATACTTTCTTAGTAAGTACTTTCTGAATACTTTCTCATTCCTCTGAAACTGTTGAGAGCTCTTTTAGAAATTGTTCAAAGCGGACTGACTGAGGACCGCACATTGCTTTCCTCATGTAGGTGGGCGTCCAAAAGGATGGATCCTGCTTTCCCAAGAATAGAACAAGAAAAGGAAGGTGAGTATGGAAGGGAATTGAGCAAAAGGTAAGTGAATAAAAGCGGGCCATTTTAAACCTAGCCTTTGACTTTTGGATTTCAAAGGCCAATCTTTTAAAAAAGACTAACACATCGTAAAAAATAAAAATTTCCTGAAAATGACCAAAGTCCGCTTTATTCGTGGAAAAGTCTCTTTTTTATTAGTCCTTCTCATTGTTGATATTATATCTTATGGTTTATACTTATCTTACCAACAACATAGAGGAGGAAGACTTTACTGACTGTACCTAGAGCACTGCGGCAAAGGGTAAATGAAATACCAGATATGAGAGGCATGTGGAAAATCCTAAGTTAGTGAAGGCTGTGGTCACCTGGCCTAGCCCTCTCCCTGAACATTTGAAATTTGAGTCCCAGAGAAGTAAAATGACTTGACATAGATCATACAAGTAGTAAGAATGGGTAGGAGTCATTTAGGCTGCAAATATCCTGACTCCCTATAATGTTTTCTGACACTGTGTTTACAGTTTTCCATTTATCATGTAATTTCTTGTTTCACAATAAAGGATGTATAGTTAATGAAAAACAATTTAAAATTCATTAATATCTCACTGTTAAAAATTTTCCAGCTATGAATGCCAGGAATATCTCAAGGCCATTTTTGGACTGGGTTACTAATGTGCTTTGAGGGTCCCTAGGGTCGCTTGACCTTCACCATTGTACCTCAGGAGACAGATAACGTTGCTACTAATGGCTTGTAAAACACAAGTGGCCATTGCTTAATAATTTATAACCTTAATTGGAAAGTGAGACTTCAATAAACTTTGTGAGGAATAATTTGCTAGATTTTTACTAGTTAGAACCCAGACACAACTGGGTGAACATTTAAAGAATAATCATCTGTTTCACATGTTTATAGAAATTTGAAGTAGATGATTGTCTCTTAGCCTGAACTGCTGGGGTTTATTTTTCAAAACCGGATCACTGAGCTAGTCATCTGTCCATGATATTCGCTTCTTCTCAGCTTTCAAATTAGATTATATAGTAATCAGGTAGATTATGGATAGTTGACAAAAGAAACAAAAAAAAATATGAAAGAGTGTTTGGATTTTTGAGAAAGTTTCGGTTAGATCTAGTTGTTGTGCAAACATTATTTTTTTTGGTTTCTAACATCAATGACAGAACTTTCCATTTTAAAAGCAAAATTGAGTATCTGAAGAACAAAAGAACTAGTGTTTAATAGATTTTATGATGCATTTCAGCCTCTCTTTCTGGACACCAGTTAGTGGTCTGAGGTACCTGGAGGAGAGAGAGTGGACTGGGATACAGTCTCTCTCTGTGCTCTTGGCACTAAATGCGTAGACTAACCTGGTACCACTCACGTACAGGGTCCAGTTTTCTCATCATTCAGCAGGGTGTGAGCTCCAGCATTTTGGGGATCTCTGAGGCAGCAGAGAAGCCAGCTCTTTTCAGACAGGCAGGTACCCAGAGCCTGAACCTCAAACTTCTGGATGTTCTGCTTCCAAATCCTGAGGCGCATTTACCTGTGGGGAGCTGAGATCCTCTACTCTGCCTCAGAGGAAGGGTAGATAATCTGATCCATTGGTCCTTTGGTTTTCTCTTGTGTCTCAATGTCTTGGTCCTTTAGATGCCAGAGCATGGGGGGCTGTCATTGTGATATTTTTCTCATAACCCAAAAAAGAAAATACATTTTGTTCCTTGGTTAATCACTGAGTAACAAACATACTGGAGATGGAAATATCAAAGTTGAGCATTTTTTCCTCCTCAGAGCTACTGACTTGTGTTTTACATTATCCTTAAGGCAAAATTTTAAGCTAAATTGGAGGAAAGAACTAGCTTTTTATTTTCACATTGTGGTTTTGTAATTTCCTTCTGTTTGTTTTCTATAGCTAAGGTCTGCCATTGTTTCAGCATCTTTCTTCAGGTTGGTTTATTAGACAGAGAAAATCTTGTTCCTCCATCCCCTCCCCCCATCCACGCTTTATACTGTTAGAAGACCTTGAACACTCTTCACTGATGGCTGGAAAAAATAGAATGTTTTTGGCATATTGTTAGCAACTAATTAGAACAGGCTTTGTTTTTAGTCTTGGAAAGGCACTAGAAATTTATGCTGCAACTTTTATTTGAAGTTACATATTATAGAAACTACAGCATTGCTCTAAAGCAGATGTTACTGGAAGGAAACAGCTTTGTGCAGCTATGAGTATAGTCTGCCATTCAAGACTGCATTAGATAGGTCTCCATGTAAACTACTTTGCCTTCCCACCTGTAGCAGTGGCAGATGCTAATAATAAAGTCAAATGTGCCTTGGGTATGAGTCAAGGTAAAGGGGGCTGGGAGGAGAGGGACATGAGGAGGTGTGGGATGGAAGTTGGAGTCCCAGGGCAATACTGGTTGCAAAAAGCTGTTATTAGTCTACTAGAGTTATTATAACAAAATACAACAGACTGGATGGCTTGAACACCAGAAATTTGTTTTGTTACAGTTCTGGAGACTGGAAGTCCAAGATCAAGGTGCCAGCAGAGTTCTTTCTTGGCTTGCAGAGTTCTGCCTTCTCACTGCGTCCTCATGTGGCCTTTCCTCTGGATGTGTGATATATAAATATATGGAGCAAGAGTAAGAGCAAGAGAATGAGCTGGTGTCTTTTCCTGTTCTTCTAAGGAAACTAGTCCTATTGGATTCAGGCACTGTCTTTATTGTCTCATTTAACCTTAATTACTTCCTTAAAGATCTTATCTCTGAATACAGTTGCACTGGGGGTTATGGATTCAAACATATCAGTGTATCAAACTGAGGGGGGACCAACTGAATCCATAATGAGGACCTACACATTGGTCTAGCCTCATGCAGCCTTCAGAAAGCTCAGAAAAATCTTCAAGAGTGGACAAATCCTGTATGATTTGGAAATCCTCGTTTTTTTCCTGGCACCTACAAGTCAGAAAGAAGGCCAGGGGCTCACCGACCATCTGAGTGGAGGTAAGCATTCTAGAGTAACCACTTGGTGTGTGCTGACCATTCATCCAGTTCATCGTGTTGCTTTCCTTCTCTGTGTCCCAAATTTGGGACACATGTTAATTTCAAATGAGGCCTTTTCATTGACACCAGGCTTTGTGAGTGACTGATCACCTCATTGAGGGTGAGGTTGAAATTTAGTAATTCACTTTGGAAGTAGATGGTGGGAAATTAATGTCTCCTTTAGAATATGTGGCAGCTAATTTATAGGAATCATTATCACCCACTGAGCTTATACGTCAAGGTCTCCTACAGCCAAGATGTTAGATGCCACTAATCAGTCTTTTGACATCTGAGAGATGAAGACAGTCAATCTGTATTTGATAATGATTACTTCAGATATACAAGGCAAGGCTTTTGTGTTTTCATCTAGATTTTTGAAATATTCCTAAAATTAGGCTGTAAAAGTGCCTGTTTTAGAAATAATAAAGCCCTATTTAGATGATATTCATTACACAGTCCTTCAATGATCTTTTGAAGCAAACTTATTTCTGGAGGTTGAACGTTTTCTCATAAAAACACTCTAAGAAATAAAACTTTGGTCAAGCATTAATTCTTTGATTTGACAAATATTTATTGAGTGCCTGTTCTGTGTCAGGCACTATGCCTAATGCTGACAAGATCAGACAGACAACTTGCTTATTCTTGGAGCTTACATCCTCTTATGGAAATAAACTTTGAGCATACAAATAAATATACAAAAGACAGATCCAACAATAGTCAGTGCTATGCAGATAATTAAAACAGGGAGGCCAAAGCATGTCTTAAATGGTTAAGGTGCCAACTATGTACCAATCAGGGGAACAGCGTGGCAGGCCAGGGGCCCAGTAGGTGAGAAGTTTCCACAGCTGGAACAGGCCTGATGTGCTTAAAGAGTTGAAAGAAGGACACTGTTGCTGGGCACAGAGGGTAAGAGGAGAGAATGGTATAAAATGATAAGTTTAGCTATAGCCTTGGAACCAGACTCTCTAGGACTTTGGAGAAGTGAAGAGCTCAAATTTTGATTAAAAACCACTTGATGTTTTTGAAACACCACTTTATCTTCTGAGAGGAGAATGGAGAAGAGAAGAATGAGAGCAAAAGCTGCAAGCCATGTTGAAATTTTTTGTGATGAACTAGGCTAAAGATAGAAATGATCTATATTGGGGTGGTGGTATTAAGGACTGACAGAAAGTCAAAGATTTAAGCTACATTTGGGTTATGTATGGATGAATAGTGGCATCTTTAATTGAGCTAAAGAAGTCAGAGACGAGGGAAGTTGAGGTGAGATTAGGTAGAAAATGGAAACCAACATTTATGTTTTTTTTTTTAATAGAAGACATTCCTTCCTATATTGTGCCCCAAACTTTGACATTTAAAAAAAATTCTCAATTGTCAATTTTCTCTTGCTTTTCAAAACAATATCTTTGCTATGCCCTGGTGTTTTATCCTCCTTATAAATTTTAAGATCATTTTCTCCAAATATATCTTGTCTCTCCCATCAATATAAAATGACAAATGAATGCCATTGAGAGCTCATTGAAAATTCAATTAGAATGATACTGACTTCATTTATTAATTTTGGAAAATTAATCTTTTTAATATGTTGTCTTCCCCTTCATGAGCATGAACATAGTGTATCTTTCCCTATGTTCAAATTTTATGTCCTGAGAAAAGATGACTGACAAGAGATAATCAGTCACCAGATTATCTCAGATAGAAGGAACAGTTTTAGATGGAAATAAGACAATGACAACAACAACATAACCCAGGTGTAATTGTGAGAGAAAAGTGCTTCTGGATTCTATGGGTAGAAGTTGTAGAGCAGAAAAAGTAGGAGTAAGATTTCATGGAGATCAACCCCCAAGGAATTTGGACTCTCATGGAAAAGGTAGCTGAGGGTGTTTATTTTTCCTCTCCTCACACCTTTGGCACAATGCAGACTCCAGAATTGTTGGAGAGCTTTTCCAACAGAGTGTGCCTTTGTGTTCCCCAAGTACCTTCAGCCCTTCAGTTTTCTTGCCCCTGGTCCCCACAGAAACATGTCCCAACATGTGCCCAGCTTACAGTGGCCACAGGGAGTCAGGAAACTGGGAAAACTCTGTGACCTCAGAGCTTGGACATTCAGGGATGGCTGCGTCTGGGGACAGGAGTGGGCAGCATGCCAATGGGGCACCTTGGGACAAAGGAGGCCAGAGGGCCAACTCTTCTCCATTCAGACTTTTCTCCTCTTCCTCTCCTTTCCCACCCCCAGCTGCTGGCTTAGTCATGGCATTTACCATGTGGATTGGCACCAGTCCTCAAAGGGATGATTGAGTTAGAGCTCTCAGGAACAGTTGCTTTCTCTCTGTTGGCATGTCCACCATACCCAGGTAGAGGGAGAGAGAGACAGAGTGGAACTACAGAGAAAGGGGCTCATACCTCTCCTTTTAAAGGAAAAAGCAGTGCTTAGACTATGGCTTCCTACTCACCAACTCTTTCAGGTGCTACTCACCTGGCTGCTGCAGGAGACCAGGACATACCCCAAAGTGGAGGGATGTTGACCCTGCTTGTTTGAGCACCCCATTGTAAACTTGAGGCCAGTATGCTTCTCCTTGGCATGGTCAGGAATTGAACTTGAGGGATCAGAGGACAGACCCACAGGCCATATCCCCTGCTCCCAGGACTTGGCTATGTCATTTAGGGACATAGAGGAGAGATTAGTGAATTGATCTTGGGAAGTGAAGGAGTCCTTGTAGGGTAGAACTGAAAGAAGAGTATGGCAAGGGTGTGAGCTATAGTGGATTCATGGAATACTCCTCTCCCCACAGGAAGGCTGCATTGTCCAGGGTGGGATTCTGGGCTGGGAAGATGCCAGCCTGTAGCAACATTGCTGGTAATCTTGGCTAATTTGGGCTGCTTCTTGTGGTCAGAGGCTGGAAGAAGATACACACAGTAAAAAAACAGGGAAAAGAAGGAAATCTACTTTCCTTTGTCAGACTATGAATCGCAGACTGCCCTGCCCAACAAGCAGGCTTTTTGGCTTGGTGGGGCCATTTTCATCCCTTCTTATTGGCTTTTGCTACTGGCCTGGAAGCTGACCCTTGACCTCTGCCTAGATAGTTCTTATGCCCACTTCTGTGGAGTCAGAAGGCAGGCCCACCTGACTCAACTCTACCCAACCTTACTCTTCTAACTCCTTCCGGTGTGGTAAAGCACAGGGAGTGACCTGAGAGTTTCAATGCCCCACCCACCTGAGACATCTGAGTGCTTCTCCTAAATGAGTAGAGAGCCAGATATAGGTCCCCAAAACAGCTGCAAGTACCACCTATTGGCAGGGAGGACAACTTGAATAGACCATTACAGCACTTACTCATTCAATAAAACAGGTGTGATTAGCTCTTACTCACAAGTGCCACCTACAGAATTGGAGATTAAACTGGGTGTCCCAGTATAATTCATACTGTTAAGAAGACTACAGAGCCTAGGAAAGATTTCAAAGACCTTCATCAACCCTTGTCAACAATAGGTGGGGAACCTGTCCATACATAAAATATGCCACTGCTCTAGCCCCCAAATAAGAGGCAATTGAGGAAGCTACCACACTAAAGATACCTATACCCAAGGAGCTTATTCAGAACCTAACTCCCCCCCCAAAGTATCCATAAGCAAAGCTAAAGATGCTTACTCAACATATGCTACAAACATATTTTTTAAGAGGGAGAGAGGAAAGAGTCCCATATAAATAAAAGAAAATCCAAAAATGAGAAGCCACACCCTGCTCCAGATGAGAAGAAATTAGCACAAGAACTCAGGAAGCATAAAAAATCAGAACTACAGGACTCCTGTCCCTAAAGGATCACACCAACACTCTAGCAATAGACTCCAACCAAAATGGAAATACTGAAATGACAAAGAAATCCAAATATGGATTTCAAGGAAGCACAATGAGATCCAAGAAAAAACAGAAAACCAACTCAAGGAAATGAAAATATTTTAGGAAATAAGTGACAATTTACTAAAGAGATGTATTTAAAAAAAAAAAGACAAATAGAACTGTTGGAAATGAGAAATTGATTTAGGGGAAATATAAAACACAGTGGAAAGTTTTCATAGTACATGAGACCAAGTAGAAGAAAGAATTTCAGACCTTAAAGACAAATCTATCAAATTAACATAATCAGTCAAAAATAAAGAACAAAGAATCAAGAAAAGTGAACAAAGTCTGTAAGAAATATGAGATTATGTAAAATAGCCAAACATAAGAATCTTAGATATTCCCAAGGGTAAAGAAGAAAATGCAAAGGCCTGGAAAACCTACTCAAAGGAATAATTGAGGAAACTTTTCCTGGTCTTGGTAGAAATTTAGACATTCAGATACAACCAGCAAAATGAACACCTGGAAGATTCATTAGAAAGGGGTATTTGCTGAGGCACATAGTCATCAGACTGGCTAGTGTCAATGTGAAGGAGGAACTCCTATTAACCTTGAGGTGAAAACACCCAGTAACTTACAAAGGAAAACTCATCAGACTAAAAGGAGACTTTGCAACAGAAACATTACAAGCCAGAAAGGAATGATGTCCTATCTTCAGCCTTCTTAAACAGAATAATTGCCAGCAAAGGATTTAAAAAATTTTATTACAATATGTAATATGAGGGTACAGATGTTTAGGCTATACTGTTTTCAATTCTAAGGTAAAGTTCAAGTGGTAGCTGAGCCCTTCACCCAGGGGACGTGCTGAACACCCTCAGCACCTTAGATGAGATCCTTAGATGTGCACCTTAGATGAGATCCCACCAATTGCTCTCCTCCCTCTTCCCTCCTCTCTTCCTCCCCTCACACTCCCTCCTCCTTGCTAGACTATATTTGTGTGTTCTCTTTCATGTGGCCATATAGTTGTTTATATATTGGTTTCATATTAGTATTGAGTACATTAGATTTTTTTTTTCCATTCTTGAGATACTTTACAAAGTAGAATGTGTTTCAATTCCATCTAGGTAAACACAAAAGATGTACAGTCTCCATCTTTTCTTATAATTGAATACTCTTATTAAAACTCAAAGCTCTTATCAAATGGTTACATAAGGGAGAAAACAAAGTAACTAAGTAACATTCCAAATAATGATTTTGAATCAGAATAGTATTTCACTTATCAATACTAACACTGAATGTAAGTGCTCTTAATGCAACCCATTAAAAGATATTGATTGGGTAAATGGATTAAAAAAGCACAACTCAGGTATATGCTGCTTACAACAAACCCATTTAAATCACAAAAATTCTCATAGACCCAATCAAGGTAAAGAGGAGGAAAAAAATATTCTTTGCAAATGGAAACCAGAAGCAATGAGGAATAGCTGGTCTCATATCAGATAAAATAGACTTTTAAAATAAATGCTGGCAAAAAAAAAAAAAAGATAAAGCTATTCATTATATAATGATAAAGAGATCAATTCAACAAGAAGATATAACAGTCCTAAATAAATGCACACCTAATGCAGGAGCTCCCAGATTCATAAAACAAATTCTACTAGTTCTAAGAAAAGACACCAATAGCAATATTTAAATGAGACTCTAAAACAAATAGACCTAACAGATCCTTATAGAACATTCTACCTCAGAACTGCAGAACATGCATTCTTTTCATCAGCACATGGAACAATTTCCAAGATAGATCATATCTTAGGCCACAAAACAAGTCTTAGAAAGTGTAGAAAAATTAAAATTATACCATATATCTTCTCAGACCACAGGGGAATAAAATTAGAAATCAAATGCAAGAGGAACTCTGAAAACTACACAAATACATGAAATTAAACAAGTTGCTGCTGAATATTACTTGGGTAAATAACAAAATCAGTATGGAAATCAGAAAGAATTTTGAATTGAATGACAAAAGTGATACAAGCTATCTGTATGGGATACAGATAAAGCAGCAGGTGAAATTTATAGTCTCAAATGCTTACATCAAAAAGACAGAAAGGTAACAAATTAACAACCTCACACCTCAAGGAACTAGAAAAAGAAGAATAAATCAAATGCCAAGCTAGCAAAAGAAAAGGAACAACAAAGCTCAGAACAGAACTAAATGCAACGAAAACAAACCAAAGACAAGAACAACAAAACCCCAAAGGATCAATGAAACAAAAACTTGCATTTTTGAAAAGATAAATAAAATCAATAGACCACTAGTTAAATTAAAGAGAAATAGAAAAGACCCAAATAAATTCCATTAGAAATGAAAAAAGAGACATCACAAATGATACCACAGAGATACAAACCATGATCCACGACTACTATGGAAACCTCTGTACACATGAAATAGAAAACCTAGAGAAAATGGGTGAATTTTTGGAAATATGCAACCTCCCAAGCCTCAATCAGGAAGAAATAGAAATCCTACAGTGATAATAAGGAGTAGCAAGATATTAACAGTAATTAAAAATTTCCCAACAAAAATAACCCTGGACCAGATGGATTTACAACCGAATTCTAACATACCTAAGAAGAAGAACCGGCCCCTATTCTCATGAAACTATACCATAACACTGAGAAGAAGCCTTCCTTAACTCTTTTAATAAAACCAGGAAAGCGGGAGGCTAAGGCAAGAAATTGCTTAAGCCCAAGAGTTGAGGTTGCTGTGAGCTGTGATGTGATGGCACACTACTGAGGGCGACATAGTGAGACTCTGTCTCAAAAAAAAGAAAAAAAAACAGCCAGGAAAGGACACAACAACAACAACAACAAAAGAAAGCTACAGACTAATATTACTTATAAACACAGATGGATGTGAAAATCTTCAACAAATTTCTAGGAAACTGAGTTCAATAGCATATCAAAAAGATAATTCATCAGAATCAGGTGAATTTTACCCCAGGAGTACAAGAATGGTTCAGTATGCATAAATCAGTAAATGTGATTCATCACATAAGCAGAATTAAAAACAAATACCATACGATTTTCATAATAGATGTAGAAAAAGCATTCAATAAAATCCAGCACTCTTTCATGATAAAAATCCTCAACAAACTAGGCATAGAAGCAACGTACCTCAAAATAATATAAGCCATGTATGACAAACCCATGGCCAACATCATATTGAATGGAGAAAAGTTGAAAGCATTTTGCCTAAGACCTACCTCAAGATAAGGATGTTTGCCGTCACCCCTTTTAGTCAACATAATACTGAGTCCTAGCCTGAGTAACCAGACAAGAAAAAGAAATAAAAGCTGTCCATACTGGAAAAGAGGAAGTCAAACTATCTTTGTTTGCTCATAATATGACCTTATAGCTAGAAAACCACACCAAAGACTACTCCTAGAGTTGTTAAATAAATTCAGCAATTCTCAGGTTACAAAAACCAATGTACACAAATCAGTAGTATTTCCATATATTAATAATAGTTAAGCTAAGAGTCAAATCAAGAACTCAATACTATTTGTAAGAGCTATAAAGAAAACTAAATGTCTAGGAATATACTTAATTATGAATGTGAAAAATCTCTGCAGAGAGAACTACAAAACACTGATGAAAGAAATCATAAATGACACAAACAAATGGAAAACATTTCATGTTCATGGATTGGAAGAATCAACATTATTAAAATGTCCATACTGCCTAAAGTGATATATAGATTCCACATAATTCTGATCAAAATGCCGATGTCCTTTTTCATATATCTAAAGAAAATAAACTTCATATGGAACAAAAAAAGACCCAGAATAACCAAGCAATCTTAAGCAAAAAGCACAAATCTGGTGGCATCAAATTATCTGAATTAAAATTATACTACAAGGCTATAAGTGACCAAAAACATGATAATAGTATAAAAGTAGAAATATAGGTCAATGGAACAGCATAGATACCCTCAAAATAAAGGCATGTAGCTATAACCAACTGATTTTCAATGAAGACAAAAACATACACTGGGAAAACATGCCCTATTTAATAAAAGGTGCTGGGAAAATTAGATAGTCACATGCAGAAGAATGAACAGGATCCCTATGTCTCACCATATTAAAAAAAAATTAATTCAGGATGGATATGTGACTTGCCTTGATTCTTATCTTGCTGGAGTATCTGACATTATCAACTGTCATCTCTAAAAATTTTATTATGGAGAATTTCTAATATCTACAAACACAGACAGAATATTATTAATGAACTCTTATGCATTCTGTTGGAGAAATAAAACAATCTTTACAACAAGGAGACACTTTTGTATGAACATAGAAGAAAGAAAGCATAGTTTATTATTGGGTAAGCACTGGCAGGTTTATATGCATAAAAGATAGCACAAAAAATGACTACAAAGCCTGGGCAGAAGTTCATACAGATTTATATGGTAATAAAGTAGGAAGAATATTTTTTCATCTCTTTAAGAGATAAATGTTTACTCCTATCATTGTCTTCTGTGTATTTCCTGAGAACTTGTGAGTTAAATTTGGAGAAAAGTGTTTACAATTCCAAAGGTCAAAATGCCCATGACTTGGCATTATAAAATCGAAAAGTTGGGTCTCTAATAGGGCTTGTTACATTTTCAAGGAAACATACTAAGGATAGAAGCATGGGAGATACCTCCTTCTCAAAGAAAATTTCATCATGTTGCCCTTAGAATCTATCATTTAGCTGCAACTACTGTCAGAGCATGGTCTAAATTATTTCATCTATACTTTTCCCAATCCTCCCAAATCTTAGACTTTCTACAAGTTTTTTTGTGTGTATGTTTTTGTTTTTTGGTAAAGATTTCTGTATGAAACTTCCAGATATTATCTAAATCTTTTACATGTAAACATGATACGATCTGTAAACTCCCTAAACATCAACAGTTCCTTAATATAATTAGATATCCTTTCAGTTTTCCCATTGGTCCTATCATTTTTGCATCTCATTCTCTGGATGATCCATTTTCCAAGGATTTTGCAGGCATTCTTGCCCCTCTACTTTTCTTCTGCTCACTCCTCTGTTTGAAACATGCTCCTTTGTCTCTTTCTCAGGTCTTCTCTCAACCTTCAAGATCTAACTGAAACATCAGCATCTCCCTCTTTCAGATAGAAAGTCCTTTTGACTTTTATAGCATCTTTGTAACAAATATGAACCCCAGTGCTTATATCCTGATAGGCAAGAAATAACTCTTAATTTCCCTTAAATTAACTTATTTCCAGCATTGAGCCTGTATCCTAGGGGATAGGCAGGAAATTCCAGCACAGTCATTATTGGAGTCATCCTTTCTCCAGTCTCCCAGAAGAGAAGGGAGCAGCCTCTTATCTCCCATCTGCCATAATCTCCCTGATGGCTTTATTGACTTGCGTCCCTTGAGGTTGAGTAGCACTCTCCTTCCAGGTGGCATGTGGGACATAGGGATTCTTGCCAAAGCTGGGAACCTGATGCCAAGATTCCTGCTCCATTAGCCCAGGAGGCAGCCAGCCCAACTGTGATCATGCTGTAGAGTACAGCGTGGATACCATTTGTCTCCGGGAGCCACAGTCCTCTTTCCCCTTCCTGTTCCAGGGGCAATACCATTCTTTTTTTTTTCTTTTTTGTCCCTAAAGCTCTCTCAATTTCACCTGCCCTTTATTTAATTTTATTATTTTATTTCTTTTCAAGAGAATTAAATCATTTATTGATTACACATGATAATGGTTGATACAAATGTTTCATTCTCATCTACAATTTTATCTGGTACCATTATTCAATTTAGATATATTACATAGGATATGCCAACAATCACCTTTATAACCAATAATTTTATGATTTTCCTTAGATGACTGCATTAATTGGTGACAATACAAAGTATTGTCTAAAACATGTCTTCCTTATAGCAGCTAGGCCCTGCTACCACTGTGCTCAGCTGAGTTCACAAATCTGTTGTAACTTGTAGCTTCCCTGTCACTTCTCTGGCTCTCCTCCCCTGCTAAGCTTTGTTTCCTAGGAGTAATTGAAACCTTCTGTCACTGCCATAACTACCACTGCTACTGGACCACAAGGGCCACCTTGGTTTTATGGTTTGGCAAAGTATTGGCCACCACCACCATAAGGGCCAGAGCTTCTGCCTCCAAAATTTCCTCCCTTCATGAGTCCAAAATGTGAAGACTGATAGTCGTAATTGCCAAAATCATTGTAGCATCCACCACCTCTACCACCATGGCTGCCACCAAAGTCACCATGACCACTGAAGTTTCCTCCATGGCTAAAGTTGCTGCTACCAAAACGACCTCCACAACCCCCGTCAAAGTCTCCAGAACCATTCTGACCTTTGTGACTGGATGAAGCACTGGCCAGCTCTGGCTTTCCTTACTTCACAGATGTGGCCATTCACAGCATAGTGTTTCTGAATGATAGTCTTATCCACAGAATCATGGTCATGAAACATTACAAAAGCAAGGCCCCTCTTCTTGCCACTGCCTCTGCCAGTCATGATTTCAATCACTTCAGTTTTCCCATACTATTCAAAGTAGTCTCTTAAGTGATGTTCTTCAGTATTTTTTTTAATACCACCAACAAAGATCTTTTTCATAGTTAAATGGGCACCTGGTCATTGAGACTCTTCTCTGGAGACAGCTCTCTTTGGTTTCATTGCTCTTCCACCCACCTTGGGGGCCTTGCATTCATGACTGCATCTACCTCCTCCATGGTGGCATACATACAAACCCAAAGGTCCTGGAGTGCTTGGTGTTTGGATCACTCATTACCACACAGTCTGGGAGTGTGCCTATTGCTCACAATGGCTCCTTAGACTTTCATCAGCCGTTTCAAGCTCAACCCTCCAATGAAGAGAGTCCACAGCTGTTCGGGCTCTTTAGGTAACTCTGACTTAGACATGACAGTGGTGGGAAGAGAGACTTCAATGCTGCTTTCTGGGTAATGTCCAGAGGCAAAAAGGAGTAAGCTAAGGAATGTATCTCTTCACCTGCCCTTTAATAACTTCTGGCACTATCTCTTCCCACAAAGTTTTAAATTACAAAACTTAACTCTTATTCTTCTTCTTCTTTTCTTTGCCCTTGCAAAAAAAAAAAAATCCCCCCAGTTTCATGGTATAGATGATCTGGCTCCATTTATGGAGACAAAAAGGAAAAACAAAAATAAATAAGTAACAAATCATTTTGCCACTCTTTGTTCCATACAAATGTCTGTGAGCTGTAGATGAGAAAATTTGGGCCTGGGTTCATATTTTCCCAATGAGTTGGTGAGGCTTCCCTTTTGTCAGCTGGGTGAGAGTTTGCAGGGAAGCATTGAAGGGATGGCTGTAAATGCAGATGACTGCACTCCAGATACTAGGTGTGGCCCCAGGGTGCACAGGAGCCACCTAGAAGAGAGTGATTTTCTTGATGGCCATCTGGTTCCTTAGAAGTCAGAGCTGAGAGCCCCAAGCATACCACTACTGTCTCAGAGAATGACAATGGGATTAATTGATACATCATGAATGCACACTGTATATCCTACCCATGGCACAGATAGGTTCAAGCCTTCCTTTTCTTTTCATACTTATCTCTTTATTGAGGCATATGTAATTGCAATCCTATCCTATGAGTGCCAAGATGACAATACCAGGAATAGCCACCATTGACCAAGCACTACTGTGTGCTGGGCACCGCTTTCAATGCTCACCATTCTGTCCATTACATATAATCAGGCGGCCATGTCATGACCTCAGAGCCTAAAACCTTGGAAAGGGAGTCCTGCTCCATATCTTACTAGCTGTGTGATCTTGGTCAATGTAGCCTAAGCTCCGTTTGCTCTGGTTTCTTCATCTCTAAAGAGACAATAAAAATGTTACTCATCTCAGAGAGTTGTAACAAAGATTAATTGAGCTAATATTTGTAATATGCTTAGAAGCCTGGCACATGATATCATGTAAGTCAATCATGTATTTTACAATCTTGCAAAATAGGAAGTATATTTCTATTATTTTATTTTAAAATGGGGCAATTTAACAAAAGACAGTTAATTGCCCAGTTCATCTGACCAACAAATGGCAGGGCAAAGCATGGATTATAATCAAGTTAAACAATTAAAAATGTCCTAAGCTAACTACTTTTATTAAAAAAACTTTAACCTTTGAGTCATATAAATAATTCAATAATTTTCCTAATTAGGTATTATAATTTTCTTCCTTGGAATATACTTAACATTTTCTTCCAAATTATTCAATCCCTTTCCATTATGTATAGGAGCTTAAAATGAAGTGAATCTAGACTTAATCACAGTCTGTTCATTTCAGGATTTTGTTTTTTGATTGAGTATTCATAAAATAGACATACTATTTTCCTTTCTTTTCTTTTTTTTTTTTTTTTTGAGATAGAGTCTCACTTTGTCATTCTGGGTAGAGTGCCATGATGTCATCACAGCAACCTCAAACTCTTGGGCTTGAACAATCCCCTTGCCTCAGCCTCCCAAGTAGCTGGGACTACAGGTGCCCACCATGACGACTGGCCAGTTTTTCTATTTTTAGTAGAGTCAGGGTCTCTCTCTTGCTCAGGCTGGTCTCAAACTCCTGAGCTTAAGTGATCCACCCTGCCTCAGTTTCCCAGAGTGCCAGGATTACAGGTAAGCCACTATCCCTGGCTAAATAGACCTGCCTTTTAGAACTAATATGGACCAGGAGGTTTTCAATTTTATCCAAAAATCTCATTCTAGTCATCAGATTTGACCAGTCATTATACTTGGTTTCTACACACAGAATAGTCAGTCTTGCTCTGAGTTTGAGGATTCCCAAAGCTGTGCCTCCATTCTGCTAAGCACTGACAGTGCCCTTGCAATGCCTTCCCCTTGTAGGGGAAGATTAAGAAGTACTGTGATTTTACCAGCCTGTATGATAAACTAGGTGTATTAGGCTTCTTAGGCTGCCATTAAAAATGTCATAATCTGGGTCGCTTAACAACAGATATTTAGTTCTCACAGTTCTAAAGGCTTAAGTGATCCAGAGCAGTGCTACCAACTGCTCTTGGTAATTCTCTAAATCAGAGGTTCTCAACCTGTGGATCACAACCCACAGGAACTGTATTAAAGGGTTCCTGTGGAGAGTTCTAAAATCATGGTTTGGTTCCTAATGACGGCCTTCTGTGTGGCTTGTAGATGGCTGTCTTCCTGTGTCCTCACATAGCAAAGAGTGATCTGTCTCTTTTTTTCCCACTTTTTATAATGCCACTGATCCCATCATAAGAGTCCCACTCTCATAACTTCACTTAATTCTAATTACCTTACTCTCATTTCCTTTCAAAGACCTCATCTCCAAATATCATCACATGGAAAGATAAGGCTTCAACAGTTAAATTTTGTGGAGGCGCAATTTCATCTATAGCACCAAGTCTCAGAAGTTTATCATTGACAACAGTGGTTCTCAACCTTCCTAATGCTGTGACCCTTTAATACAGTTCCTGTGGGTTGTGACTTACAGGTTGAGAACCACTGATTTAGAGAATTACCAAGAGCAGTTGGTAGCACTCTGTGTAACACATTTCATTGCAAACTTGCAAAATTTACATTTGAAATAGAAGCTGTATGTGAAAGGAATGTGTCATAGAACCAGAAAAATTACTTATTCATTCATTTTTTAACACATTCTTTTTGGTGCTAGGTACTGAGTATACTTAGGGGCCTGGTGGCCCTTGGCCTCATGAAGCTTATCATTTTGTTATTATCTTACATTGATTTTAACAAAACATTCAGCATTCTTAGAGAAGATACAGTATTAATGTAATTGCCTAGTCTGTATTTTAGAGAGATATCTGGAATAGAATTTTCTATATATTCTGGATCTGCATGATTGCTAAAAGCAGAATGTATCAACATGTTGTTAAATACCTGTCCCCTACAAGGGGCCAACTTGATTGAAATGCTGTCACTACAGCATTCTTTCTAGGTATTTATAAATATCGGCAGAATAGAGCATGAATTATAACCAAGTTAAGCAATTGAAAATGTTATAAGCTAACTACTTTTATTAAAAAAACTTTAGGCGATGCCTGTGGCTCAAACGAGTAGGGGTCTGGCCCCATATACCATAGGTGGCAGGTTCAAACCTGACCCTGGCCAAAAATTGCAAAAAACAAACAAACAAAAAAACCTTTACCCTTCAAGTCATGTAAATAATTCAATAATTTTCCTAATAAGGTATTATAATTTTCTTCCTCTGTATATACTTAGCATTTTATTATATGCTTCTTTTGTACCTGATAATATGCTAAATTTGGGAACAAGACAGACAAGCTTCCTGCCCTAAGAAAGTATACGTTTGAGGACGTTGGGAAGGAACAATTCAATCAATAATACATTAAGATTGTGGATAGAGTGCGAAGAAAAATAGAATGCATGGATAGAGTGAGAAATCGGAAAGGACCTCTGCAAAGAGGTAAAACTTAGCTGAAACCTAAAGAATGAAATGAAATCAATGTCAAGAGCATGGAGAAAGTGTTCTAGGCAGAAAAAAATAGAAAGAACAAAGACTTTGATGGGGAGAGAGCAAGAGTTTGTGGGAGTCCAAACTAGAGATGATTATGGTTTGAACTAGGTTAGTAGTGATGCAGAAGAGAAGTAGAGATTGTAAGATTTTTACAAATGAGATAAGATTTTTAAGGCAGGAAATTCAGAACTTGATGATTCAGATTTAAGAGTGAGAGATGACTCCTAGGATTTGGGGCTGGGAATTGAGGGGAAAATTGAAGAAGACCTATGTCTATGGAGAAAAATCAAGAGTTCCAGTTAAAGTTTGATAAACCTCCAGACATCCAGGGAAGATATGTTGGCAACTGAATGAATGAGTTTACAGCTTAGCATAGAGGTCTGACTCCAGATAGAAATTAGAGAGTGGTGAGCATACGGCTGATATTTAATGCTTGAGAATGAAGAAGATCACCTAAGAGGAGGGAGAGAAGAGATAGTAAAATGGCCTAAGACAGAACTCTGAGGACTAATTTACAGATGAGAGAAAAGAAAAGATGATATCAAATAAGACTGAAAATAAGTGTGTAGGAGACTGAGCACCTGGCTTATAAAAGCAGCCACCAGTTCTTGAGGGAGGCACTGGGAGCAGGACAATCTCCTAGCTAGTATGGAGATGTTTTGTAGCTTGGAGACAAGGCCTCATGCAGCTGCAGGCATTAATGAGATAAGATCGGTAGCTTGCTAGCAAGCAGGTGTTATACTTTGAATATTCGTGGTACGGCAGGATGGGAGTCAAGCCTGTGGGGAAAGAGAATGTAGGGACCATTAAGCATGTGATCCTAGTACATGGGCCCCCATAGCTGTTGTATAATGCTTGAATAAAAGGCCACAAAGAAGGTTGCTTGGGAATCTCCCTGGAGATATGGGAAGCCCATCTCTTGCAGGCATTTGTACTTTCAATCCATGGTCCGGCTATTTTTATTGGCGTGGTGACAGGGTACCACCATGGGCACCAATATAAATGATTACCAAGGAAAGAACTTTTAAAAGAGAAGGGAGGGTTAGAGTATTATAGCCGAGCTAAGTGAATCAATAATTTTAAGTCAAAAAAATGCCCAAAACCATGGCAGTTTTAATTGAAAGACAGAGCTAGAAGCTATATTGTAACTAGGAATTTAATTTCTGACAATACAATGGACTAGATACCAGAAAAATGTTCCCAGTAAAAACAAAAGAAAAAAATTCTGGGTAAAATAATTTTATAAAGAAACTTTATAATTACATAACTTAACTAGAAACAAGATAAGGTCCTCAGGTATAAAATGAGCAGAGAAGCATGATTTTAGGGAAGTCAGTAAATTGTTTTGGAAAAATGCAGTCTTGTGTCAAAGCTGCTTTGGATTTTTGAGAACACCTTTTCTAGCCTAGAGCTGATCCAGGCTGGGATAGTGAATAGAGAAAATGCACAAAACTGAGACACTGAAATACAATCCCTTCAGATGGGTGAATTTAAAACAAATTACACCCCCAGAAAGCCATGATAAGGACACCCTTCTTGGTTTTGATTTTGAATAGAGGGGAAAAGTGTCTCTTCTTGAAACTTTCTAACTATAAACCCACCCTCATGTATACTTGGAGAAAGAAGTTATACTATCCCCAAGTAGCTCAAAAAACTTGGAGCTGAAAATTTGAAGTACAGTTTAGTTGGGAATATGCTTCTCCAAGTCTGGCAAATGTAAGTACAACTAAACTCTGGAAAATTATTTCAAAGAATTCATTCAGATAAAACCCCCCAAAATATAAATTCACAATTTAAAAAGACGTCTGAAGAAATAAGCCATCAGGAGTTAGAAACAATAAACTATAGAATCAGCCATAAAAATATTGAAGATATTGGCTACCTTAGAGTCAGATGTACAGATAAGTATAATTTTTAAATACATAAAATATGAAATTAAAAATATTAGCAAAGAATAAGAGTATTAAAAATTAGCTAGAAGATTAACAATTATATGTTTGTATAATACTTAGAAATTTAAAAGAAATTGAGACTAGAAACTCAATAGATATATCACACTCAACTGAGTAGGAAATTAGTAGTCTGGAAGATAAATTTGAAAAAAGAAAAAAAAGCACAATCACAAGAATAAAAAAAAGAAGTGGAAATATGAGAGATAGTAACTGATAGGAAAGACAGAAAGAGATGTTCTGCCATACACTTAATTGGTATTCTAGAAAGAAAATAGAAAAAAATGGCTAATAGAAAAATACGCAAAGAAATATACCTGAAAAATTTTAAAAATTGATGGAAGACATACATCTACATATTTAAGAAGTATAAAGTAGCATCTGGACACAGTTTAGTGAAACCAGATACTATCTAAGACAAAAATCACAAAAAATATGGAAAACATGATGTATATTGACTCTATAAAACAATAATTTAAAGCTTTCGTATGTGGAATTAAAAATACAAAAAAACTAAGACATAGAAGTAAATAAATCATGTAAACCAGGAGGAGGGATTAGATTTAAAACATGCTAAAATTTTTATGTTAAGAGGAAAGAGCAGTTATTTACTATATTTAGATTGTATGAAGTATATACGTTAAAAACTAAAGTAGTAGGAATAAACTTGAATATATCAATAACAGTAATTATAAATGAACTAAGCTCTCCAAAAGGTATAGTCTGGATTTTAAAAAATACAAATATATGTTGTTCTTAAGATCCCATCTAAGGGGCGCAATGGCTCATGCCTATAGTCCTCGCATTCTGGGAGGCCAAGGAAGGTGGATCGCCTGAGCTCACAGGTTTGAGATCCTATCCAAAACAAAAGGACTAGAAAAATTTTAACTAAAACAATGGAAAGTGATGAACCAATCAAATACAAATTGAAAGAAAGTTGGTGTTGTTATATTACAATATGAAGACAAACTAGACTTCAACTGAAAAGCATTAAAAGGGTTATGAGGTCATAATTCTTTATATAAAGATAAAAATTTTAATCACTGGGAGGAGGATTGTGATGTGCTACTCCTGTCCCCCTTCAGGATTAAAGGATTTATTATATTAGTTGGTGGGAATGTCACCAGCAGATACCCTTCAACTGTCCTGTCCTAAAGAAGACTGGGACCTCCCCACCCCACCCTACTTCACAACCTTTCTCCAGGGCAGCTCAAAACAAGTTGGTGTAGTTGATAGATCAATATGGTATACTCCAAATGGGTACTTCCCACATGGTCAGTTGAGGCATTCCACTGAGATTACATCACATCTTGACTTCTCTCTTTGGCTAATCCTGCTTCCCTCTGTTCCCTTCCACATGGATTGGATGCAACAACACTTCCTGATAAAACTCCTGCATGTTAATTTGTGTCTCAGACTTGGCTTCCTGAGAAGTCCAACCTGCAACAGATGGTACTAGAGTGACACAAGAAAGCAAGCTCAGGGATGAAATTTTGGAATCATATTGCTCCCTCTTCTCTGGTCCTGGAGATTCTAAAACTGACGGTATGTGGAGCAGAGATAGCTCCTGGCATTGAATAGCAACAACCCATCAATCAATGGGCAAGTGACGTGAACAGAACTTTTCCCAAGAAGACAGGTGAATGGCTAACAAATAGAAGAAATGCTCATCATCCCTAATCATCAGAGAAATGCAAATCAAAACCACCTTGAGATGTCACCTAACCCCAGGGAGACTAGCCTACATCACAAGGTCCCAAAGTGGCAGATGCTGGTGTGGGTGTGGAGAAATGGGTACACTTGATGCACAATTGGTGGGACTACAAAGTAGTATAGCCTTTTTGGAAAGAAGTATGGAGAATCCTCAAAGAACTAAAAGTAGACCTTCCATTTGACTCCAAAATCCCATTACTGGGTAACTACCCAGAAGAAAAAAATAATAATTTTACTATAAGGACATTTACACTCAAATATTTATAGCAGCTCAATTCATAATTGCAAACATGTGGAAACAACCCAAGTGCCCATCAACCCATGAATGGATTAATAAACTGTGGTATATGTATATATATCATGTAATACTATTCAGCCATAAAAAGATGGAGACTTTGCATCTCTTGGGTTTATCTGGATGGATTTGGAGAATATTCTCCTAAGTAAAGTATTTCAAGAGTGGAAAAGTGAACATTCCATGTACTTAGGACTAATCTGAAAATAGTGGACCAACAACAAAGTGAACATCACATGTACTTAGTACTAATCTGAAAATAGTAGACCGACAACAACAGGCCCACATGAGAGAAAAACACAAATTCAAGAAGGGGAGATGAGAGGCTCAATTAGTTCCCACCTATCAGGTATCTTGTAGGGGCATATGACACACTTCCTGTGTGAAGGACTCAACTACAACTCAAACTTTAGACTTGACCTTATAAACACAAATAATGTAATCTAATTGTATGTATCCTTATATTGGCCCATAATAAAAAAAAAACAACAAAAAAGTAGTTTCCCTGTGATGAATTGTACACCAATGGAAGGAAAGTTATTGGTCCCTGTGATGTTCCAGCACTTGACAGTTATGGGAAAATAGCAACTATGAAGACAATGGAATATCCTGAACATGAATGACCACTACTAAATTCAAATGCTGGAAAAAGATCACAAAAGCTAGGAACACTTAACTGGCAATTAAAAAGTATGCAAGAGGGCCAGAGCGCCTCCTTGGTATAAGCAAATAAAGCAATGCTCAACTCCTGTAGAGAGGCAGAGAAAGCCTAACTGTCATGAAAATACCAGAACTTTAAAATTTAAACATCCAACCAGAGCAGATTGGATATGGTAGGACCTGAGAACTACAGAGATATGGTGGTGGTATGGATTTTTATGGAGCCCAATACAATAATGAGTGGCAGGTTTGGAGGGGCAGCCAGAGGGCCCTGACCACAGAGAGCTTTGGAGATGGTTAATAGGACAGGGCATCCCTGGGGGCAAATAGATGGACAGCCAACAGGACATTAGTGAATCTGTACTTCCAAAAGAAATGAAGGGTGAACAATCAGGAAGCTGAGGGCAGTCACCCAACAAAACCATAATCCCTTGCCCAGCTTCTGGATGTGAGCCAATTTTTGGACTCAGAACCTATTGAAATTCAGTTTTAAAGAAGCCAAGAAAAGGTTTATTCATGTTCCGTAATTATATTATGAAACCGCTAGTCAAGAAGCATGCTTTTCACTATAATCAGAGCAGAAAAACCATATTCTTTATTTTTCTTCAAAAGAGCAGTCAGCACATTGTGAATCACTTTCTTGCCCTTTGGGCAGCCTTGAAAGAACATTTCTTTAGGAAACTGTTTCTGAGGCGCAGTCTGGAGGTTTATTTTAGATGTGACCACCTGTGTGAGGTGCAAGGGTTATTTTAAAAGGACTTCTTTCATTTGTCTTTGTGGGAGAGAGCTTACTCCAATCAAAATGACATCACGCTCGTGGGGCACCTGTGAAACTGTGCAGAAGTTGGCTCCAGTACAAAAGACGTTGTTTTCCTTTTTCTTTCCTATGGTAGTTAACTTGATTTCTTCTTTCCATAAATCCTTTAATTAGTTTAATAAAATACACTAAAAACTGTGAGTGCCCTTTTCTATTCGTTGTATTGGGCACATTCATGTAGTAAAGTTCAATTAACCCAAACATTGCATTTGGTGAAAGAAAGAAAAAGATTCCTGAGCAGCTTTAAAATAGTTAAAAGAAGAGAAATCTTAAAGCAGTAAAGATTTCTTTGATAATTCTCACGTTCACATTAGTTGTTCTTATATAAAACCTCCCCTGGCTTTCTTTAGGCAATAAAGAAGACATAATCTCTCTTTATTTTTATTTCTGTAGCATGTGAACTTTTACTACTGGGGGTGTTAAGCTAATTTTTTAAAAACCAGAAACAAGAGAAGGGATTCAGTATTAACTGTTGCTGTGCCTTAAGGCTAATCAGACAGCCTGGGATTGCCCCAAATTGATGCATTATGGCTCTTTTCAGGGAAGGCTTGATTTTCTTTCTTTTCTTTTCTTTCTTCCTTCCTTCCTTCCTTCCTTCCTTCCTTCCTTCCTTCCTTCCTTCCTTCCT
>NW_003852412.1:16376875-16416493 GCF_000181295.1 Otolemur garnettii
CTCCCTCCCTCCCTCCTTCCTTCCTTTCTTTCTTTCTTTCTTTCTTGTTTTTGAGATGGATTCTCACACCATGAGAAATGGGGCAGGAATCCAGAATTTCAGGATCAATTATGTGGTCAGATTCATCACTGACCCTTCAAATGACTTCAGTCTAAGTCTCAGTTGTTAAGAGGTAACATTCAACAGCTAGCTTGCTTTTTCTCTGTGTCTCTCTTTCCTTCCTTCCTTCCTTTTTCCCTTTCTTCCCTTCTTTCCCTCCTTCTCTCCCTCATTCTTTCCTTCTTTCCTTTCCCTCCCTCTCTCCCTTTCTCTCTCTTTTTCTGTCTTTCAAGTTTCAGTCATTGTTCAGAAGTCAAATTCAACTTCTTCCTTCTTTCCTCCCTTCCTTCCCTCCATTTTGTCAGAGTGTGACTTTGCAAAACTTATGCAAGCTCTAAGACATTTCTACCCGCTAAGACCATTTCCCGTGTTAGGTCAATTGTTCTCTAAAATGTGACTACAGGTAGGGTGGGGGTAGAGACCAAGATGAAAAAGAGAGGAAGCAATGAAAACAGGAGAGGACAGATAGGAGAAATCAAGAAATGAAAGAGAAAATAAAGAAGGAAAATGAGAGCAAAGAAACGAGAGCAGCAATAAAGGGCGAGAGAAGAACTGAGTAATAAGTTTATTCTGCTCGGAGAACAACAGTGGATGAGAAAATAAATTTTGTCTTTATTTAAGGTTTGATCTTCTCCATCTGGCTGTCACTTCATGTTCTGAGTCTGATTTTTTTTTTTTTTTAAATTTGAGATAGTATCTCAAGCTGTCAGAGTGCCGTGGCATCGCAGCTCACAGCAACCTCACACTCTTGGGCTCAAGTGATTCTCTTGCCTCAACCTCCCATGTAGCTGGGACCACAGGCGCCCACCACAATGCCTGCCTCCGAGTCTGATGTTTTTATAATAGCAGCTTTCTTTGAGGTGGATAATAGAGCCCTCAATCAATTGCATGGTCAAGGCTAAGATCACCATCTAAAGTGGTGGACACAGTAAAGTAGATGGCCCTCCTCAGCGTGGACGGGTGTCATTCAGTTCTGGGGGGCCTGAGTAGAACAAAAGGCGGAGAAGGAGTCATTCTACCCTTCTTTACTGCCTAACTGCTACCAGACAGCTTACCTCATCTTCTCCAGCCTGGACTGGGATTTACACCAGCGGCCAGAAGTCTCAACCTTTTGGGCACCAGGGACTGGTTTTAAAGAAGACAAGTTTTCCACAGACAGTGGGAGGAGGGTATTACATTTGCATAAGGAGTGGCAGCCCCGATCTCTCACAGGTGCAGTTTGCAGTAGGGTTTGCACCTGTGAGAATCCCGTGCCCCTTCTGAGCTGACAGGAGGCAGAGAATGGCTGTAGAGACAGGTGACCCTTTGATCACTTGTGCTCCACTCACCTCCTCCAATTTCTAACAGGACACAGATTGGTACCAGTCCATGGCCGGGGTCCGGGTCCACAGCCATCAGCTCCTCTGGTTCTCAGAACTTCAGACCCAGACTGAGTTATACCACTGGCTTCTCTAGGTCTCCAGCCTACATAATCATACAATTCACATCTTCATAATAAATCTCTCTCTCCCTCCCTTTCTTTCCACATGTATGCATGCATATATGACAGTACACACAGATAAGTGTGTATATATACATACACATACCCACATATACATCTATATTTCCTACTGGTTCTGTTTCTTTGGAGACCACTGACTAAGCCAGGAAGTAATTGATTCCTGTGCGTGCAGCCTATCACCACTGCTGCTGTTCCTTCCTCATGCTGCCACGGCTCTGACCTTTCACAGTTGGCAGCCGACCTGGATGAGCACCTCTCCACCTCACTCAGGTCTGACTCACTGCATCTGGGCAGTGTCTTCCCTCCTATGTCCTCCCCTGTGCTCTGACACCCTCACTGGGCTACTCCCTTGCTGGGACACCCTCATTATTCTGCTTGGGTTTTGACACTTTGGGACTACACAGAGTTGAGACAGCTAATGGTCTTAGCTGATAGCCATTAACATATCTCATGTTTGTGAATTATAGAATATCTGTGACTATATGAACACATTTCTAGATCCTTCTCAGCGCCCTGGAAAGGGCCATGCAATTGTTATGGTACCCTTAGTGCTATTTATACTCCACGCTGTAAACACTGTTAACGAGGAAAGCCTGTGACCCGTGGCTTCTGCTTCTCACACTACTTCTGTGACTCGTTCATTTTGTGGTGCTTGATTCTGTACATACTTAGGACATTTATATACACAGCCATCCCTCAGCATCTGCTGGGGTTTGGCTCTGGGACCCTTGTGAATACCAAAATTCAGTCCATGATATAAAATGGCGTAGTGTAGGGTGGCGCCTGTGGCTCAGTGGGTGGGGCACCGGCCCCATGTACTGAGAGTGGCAGGTTCAAACCCAGCCCCTGCTAAACTGCAACAAAAAAATAGCTGGGCATCCTGGAAGGTGCCTGAAGTCCCAGCTACTTGGTAGTCTGAGGCAAGAGAATCGCCTAAGCCCAGGAGTTGGAGGTTGCTGTGAGCTGTGTGACGTCATGGCACTCTACCAAAGGTGATAGAGTGAGACTCTGTCTCTATAAAACAAACAAACAAACAATAAATAAATAAATAAAATGGCATAGTGTAAAAGGGCATAGTGTTTGCATTTAACTTATTCATACCCTCCCTTTTTGCTTGGAATACCTTACAGTGTAAACTCCATGTAAATAGTTGTTATACTGTGTTGTCAGCAGGGGTGGGGAACCTGTGGCCTTAAGGCCACATGAGCCTTCTAGGTTCTTAAGTGTGGCCTTTTGACTAAATCCAAATTTATGCAGCCTTAAAGGCCATAAGGTCCCAATCCCTGGTTTAGGAAATGATGACAAGGAAAAAAAAAATCCTTACAAGTTCAGTACAGATGGAGATTTAAAAAAAAGTACTTTTGATCTGCATTTGGTTGAACTCCTGAACATGAGAGCCGACTGGAATGGCTCTGCCTCTGAGTGTCCTATCATTGTTGATCGAAAACAAATAGTCCTGCTTCTGAAGTTTTTCCAGTTCATCATTTAAACACTGTGAATGATATTTACTCATTTTATAAACCAATTCAGCATTTGTTAAACACAAACGGGTTTCTAGTCCTGTGATAGGGCTATAGGGAATCATGAAAAAATAGATGGCTAGGACTTTGAGTTATCTACAGTCTTGTTAGAAAGCCAAGAGTAATAGTAACTAAAACCTCTAAGGCAATAAGTCAACCGTGTAGAGAGAATATATTACCACATATATATATGTCAGAGTCTTGACAGCATCCTAACAAAAGAGGTTTTACTGAAGAGAATTTAACCTGGTTTAAAAAAAAAAGAAGTATGGACAGACTTAGGGGAACAAAAATGTCTGGTTACTTGGGTCTAGCTCCAGGTGAAGACAACAAGTCTGGAGGGGCACCTCCAGAGAGTGTGATGGGAGGGCTGCCCAGCGGGAACTTTGTCCGGGGGGTGCACCCCCTGCAAGGATCATGGCATTGAAGTAGGAAGAGAGTGGGGGAAAGAATGTCCTGGCACCTTTTACTACTCCCTGTTAATATCCCAGAATTCAGAAGGCAGTGGGCCTGGTGATATAGTTTCCAGGTCTCCCCTTGCCCCTGGCATTTAACAGTGTAGAAAATGTGCAGCACGCTTTTGGGGGGTGCATGGAAAATCACGAACCATCACAGTTTCTTATTCCTTTTTACCCTGTGTATTACTTTTCTATTGCTACAGTAACAAGTTACCACACACTTAGTTGCTTAGAATAATATAAACTTACTCTCTTCTAGTTCTTGAGGTTAGGAGTGTCACATAGGTCGTACGCGGCTAGAATCACAGCACAGCTCTGTCTCTATACCTTTTGCATCTTCTGGAGGCTGCTGCGTTCTCAGGCTCAGGGCCTCTTCCTCCATCTTCACAGTGGGCACCATCAGGCTGAGTCCTCACACTGCTGTATCTCTGCTCCCTCTTCCGCTAATAGGGACCTTTGGGGTTATAGTGAGTCCAGATAATTCAGAATACTCTCCCTACCTCGAGGTCATTGGATGAACAACCTCAATTCCATTTGTAGCCTTAGATCCCCTTTTGCCTCACAACCCAGCGTGTGCACAGGCTCTGGGGATAAGGTGTGGGCATGTTTGAAGGGCCCACTGTTCTGCCTACCACACACTGTTAGTTCTAAGAAACTGCTTAGGGATATTGTAATCTTACTTTTGCTTCACAGCACAGCAGACACAGTGATGATTAAGGGTCTGACTGGCTGCACCTTGAGGGGTCTCACATAGCTCTGCTCCTGATATTTTCTGTTGAATGAAGCATCAAGGTGTCACTGGTGGGATGAGGATAGCCATGGATCTACAAGAATTCCATCTGAGCACAGCTTTGAATTAGAGAATTTATTGACTGTTCATCTAGTTGGAACGCTTTGCAGTCTCAGGATGTCTCAGGTTTTTCTTTAGGTAAAGATCACCTTGTAAGGCGCTCAACAGTCCAGTTTCCAAGGGCAGACCCACCTTAGAGTGAGTCATGTGTTCCTGTGCTGAGGGAAGGAAATTTGCCCCAAACACTTCATACTGGGGACTTCATAGGGACTTTATAGCTTCTTTATCACAGAGTCATTTTAGAACCAAAGAAAATGCCTATTTTGCCCTAATGGAAAATGGACCGTCCAGGGGTGGCCTGCTCATGTATTCCTGACTGACCATCCCTCGGCTGTGCAGCCTCTGTGAGGGCAACTGACCACTCCAAACTGAAGCTCATCTAACTGTTATATGTGTAATATCACTCTGCAAATGTTGAAGTATTCAAAACTTTATGATAGGCACCATAAAAATCAGCAGTGAAACTTTTAAAGCCCACTAAAGAAAATTGCAAAGTTGGCACTTTTTTTGTGATTAAGGAACAGAATTTGTGGACTGTGAAGTTGAGTTTTCCCGGCCAGGACAGGTTCACTGTGCTATAAATGTGGCACATGTAGATGGAAGATGATTAGTATTTGCTCAATTACAGTATTAGGGGTAGCCTTTTACTCCGGGCTAGGTCTGGTGTAGGAATTATCCCAAGCCTCTAATTATATCAGTGTTGGCAAGGTTACAAGGACTCTATAAAGAGGATCTTTTGAACAGATCGAGATTTAAGATAAGAGGAACACAAATGAAGATTAAAGAAGATTAAAGAGTAAGACGAATATGACTCCTTTGGTACCCGGGATACATGGAATGGTAGCTAGACTGTGGACTCTGTGACTCTAGTTTGAAGCCCAGGTCTTCCGCTTCCTGGTTGCGTAATCTTGGGAAAATGGCTTATTCTATCTTACGTTTCATTTCCTTAAAAGTAAAGCAAGGATAACCTACCACAGAGGATGGCTGTGAGGATTTAATACTTTACATATGCAGAACACTTAAAGTGTTGAAAGAAAATAGATGCCCACATGTAGTCTTAGCTGTTTTTATTATTATTACTGTTATGATTATTGCTTCAAAGAGTAGATTGAGGTCATGGTTCTCTTGATAGGAAAGTAAGTCTGCTATTACTGAACCCCAGAATTATGGAGACTTATTCCTTCCTGTCCCCCAGTTAAGTCACAGCAGGCTTGGACCAGGCAGCCCTTGACAGTGGAGGGCCAACTCAGGAAAGGCTTGCAGCAGAGAGGTTTCTAGAATTCCCTTGCCTGCAGGAATCTTGCTCCCAAGAGAACTAAAGAAAGTAGGTAAACTGAATGTGTTCTGTTCATTCTTCTCAGATTTAAGAATGGGATGAGTTATTCTGCATCCTCTGAGATGAAGTAATAAAGGCAGAGAGGGGCCAGAAATGTTTGGGGAAAACATTCCTTTCACGGAAACCAGAGGTGGAAAGATGTTCCTCCTCACAGCTGAGTCTTCCCATAGGATCCTGCTAGGTCCCTTCCAATTAGAAGTGTCAGAAAACCAATATTAGCATAAGTATAAAATGGAATTTGGAACTGCTAACTGGCAGCAGGGCTCAGGTGTGAAAGGTGCAGGTATTTAAGAAACAAAACAATTCACCCCCTTTTCTCTCTCTCTTCCTGGCTTGTCTTTGTTCATGTTTATTTTCTCCCACTACAGACAAATTTTCTCTGCAGAGCAAGGAAGGAGGCCCCAGCAGGCCTTGTTACTGTGTGACTTGGAAGCTGAGACCCCTTCTTCTGAACCTTTAAAATGAAGAAGCCTGAAGAGATGCTTTTGTTTGTCAGTTTGTTACATTTCTTCCTCTGATTCAACTCCTCAGGCAGGAAAATAGTCAGGGCCTGTCACTTGCCATCTCTGTGGCCAAAGAATCGAGTTTTGTGATTGGCAGCCCCCCAAGAATCCTTTCAGGTTGGGAGACCCTTCTGCTTATTCACGGCCATCTCCTATCTGCTTGCATTGCACCTGGAGCAATGCTGGATGGAGTGAATGAACGAATGAACAAATATTACCTCACCATCTCTGACTCTCTCACCAGTTTCGATATTTTTGGCTATTTATTACCTATCTCTCTAGGCTTTAGAATGAGTTTTAAAATCTGTTTCTTTTTCTAGATCTTCAATAAATAGCCAGATTTCTGGACTTGGGGGGGGGGGATTGAAGAAAAAAATAATAAATTTTTCTAATATGGCTTGTAGCTCTTAATAATTAAGAGCATCACTGAACTCACCATTTGGAAATCTCAAACCAAGGGAGTGATTTGGTCAGATAAAGAGACAGGGGAGGCCAATGTGATGCACATTGTTCAGAAGCAATGGACTCTTTGAAATTGGACGGATTTGAGTTCCACCAGCTTCTCCACGAACTCCTGTTCAAGAATGTACTTCTGTGGCATGAGCTAAAATAATATTCAATCTATTGTTTGGTAAGCAGTCAACTATAATGCTTAACTGAAGCCCTTTCAAATGCAAATGAAAGATTTTCACTCTATGATTTTGACATGAGAGTGGAGCCTGAAATTAAGAATGGCAGGGGAGGTAAGTTTACTTGGGAAAATGATCCTAGGGCTCAAGGGTGCAGGGAAGGGAGAGTAACATGACCAAAGAGAGAATTTTCATCAGTGTCCCTAGAAGGGAGAATCAAAATGTGACTCTTAAAACACATTTTAGAGCCTAGAGGGAGAGGTAACAACCAAGAATACTGAAACTGGCCAGAGAGTCAGAGATGGCCAGGTGATATCCATTCATTCACTTCATAATGTGTCTTTACTATCACATTCAACAACATCATCCATCCTTAAGTCACATTTTGACTCTTCCTTCTAGGGATATGATGAGATGTGTCTGAGAGACTGTCATCCTCCACTGGCCAAAGCCTTAATCTTTCTCTCACTTCTCTTGTGCACACATGAGTCCTGAGTGAGTTTTCTTGGATAGCTTACCCTGGGATGCCAGGGAAATTCCAGGCAGGAAGAAGAGCTGTGCTGTGTAGGCCCAAGGAGAGGCTGGGTCCAGGTGTCCTTTTTGAAGCAGGTGTCCTTTTTGAAGCCCCTCTTAGCAGTGGGGCTAAGAGGGAGGGCAGCTCAGAAAGACTTTGAAGTGGTGCGCAAGAGATGTGTGATGGATGTGCTGTCTGCTGCTGTGCGTTTTTCTAATGAGTTTGTTTCAAGTCAGCAGTCTGCCTTCTGATGTTGATAATGACCCTGCACCTCCACCCCACCCCCAGCTTTCTCACCTACACCTAGTCCCACCTTGGGGAGGGAATATGCATGCATCGGGTCCTCAGAATGTTTTTGTAGGCCCTTCTCTGGAATTCTTAGAATCTACTTAGGTCATTAGTTTGTTCTCACCTCTCCCAGTCTATAGTAGTTGCAATGATTAATTTTATATGTCAACTTATCTGAACTTTGGTGCCCAGATACTTGGCCAAACATTATTCTGTATGTTTGTGTGCTGGTTTTTTGGGTGAGATGTACATTTCAATTTATGGACTTTTAAGTAAATCTGATTGCTGTCCCTGGGTTTCATCCAATCAATTGAAGGCCTGAATAAAGCAAAAGGCTGACCCCTCTTACTAACACCAACGCAAGGGGCAGAGACTGCCTTTAGATTTCATCTGCAATACCCACTCTTCCTGCCTTTGGACTCAAATTGCAACTTTTTCCTAAGACTCCAGTTGATGGTCTCTGCATTAGATTTTGTTCTCACAATCTCATGATTGTGTATGCCAAGGTCTTAAATTTCTTCCTCTCGCTCTCTCCAAACACACAGTAGCCATCACAGCATAAGATAGAAAAGAAAGAAAGTTTGAAAGTTTCTTGCAAGGCCTAGATATCAAGGTGACTGGTTGGTCTATTGCCTAGAAATCATTGTTAACACCCGATATTGAGTGGCAAGAAAATGCCGCTCAACTTGATTCATCAACTGCTAATCCAGTTTAAGTGCCAGATGCTCATTTGTTAATGTCTTATATACTAATGTTTCTTTACCATCATATTCAACACATCATCCATTCTTAAGTCTTTTGGAAGCTTTGCAGTTTCACTTAGAGAATGATTTGTTGTATTTGTGTTGTCCTCTGGGCTGTGGTGCACATCAGCAGTTAAAAACTGTCCAGGAAGGACTTTGGCACTATGGGTTGAGACAGCAGCTGATGTTAAACAGGCATAATGGAGGTGGAAATGAGTAGAAGGGTGTCGGTGTATCAATGGTCAGTGCCTTGGTGTTATGACTATTTTGCTTCCTCTAGAGAAAATTATGACCTGTGACCATAGGGATGAACTCAGGGAGAGTAACAAGAACCCCCTTTTATCTAAAGACCACTACAGGACCTTGAATCTGAGTATATCTATGGTTCCCTAAGACTGGCAGAAACCCAGTTTGAAGTCACATGCCCCACAGGTAGCCAAACCCTGCTTCAGCTGTCAGCTTTCTAGAGAGTTTGTATAGCTTTAGCTCCCATTATGTGTTAACTTGCAGTGGCTTGAGTGTATTTCAGGTTTTATAGACATGTCAGAAACGGATGGGTTATGTTGCTTTTGGAACAGTTTACTAAATTCTGCTATTTTATCTGGAATTCCTAAAGAGACTCCTTCAGACAGGAGCCTGTGTACTTTGTAATGTTTGTTGAGCAAGTTGATAAAGTTGATGAACTCAAGCTACTCCTTGAGACAGCATTCAAGTTTCTTTGTTTGCTTGGATACAAGGTGACTTTCATGTACAGTGTAAGCATAGTTTTCAGGAGATTTGGGCCTACATTTTCAGCAAAATGGTTATGTTAGCAAATAGCTTTGAGAGCCTGAGTTAATACATTCTGTGTCATGATGGCTGGAAAATATATGCTGGTTGCTATACATTGGGGTCAGATTCAGGTTACGGGGAAGTAATCATCTTCATCCAAAGGTGTACCCGGACAGAATTATTTGGTATTTGGCCTTAGATATGGTCTTGTCATTATGAGTGGTGGTTTGAACAACTTAGGAAATTTGTGATCTCAGCCTAGTTCTGTAACTGCTCAAGTCCTCAATTCCTGTATCTGTAAACTGGGAACATTAACAGCAGCTAACTCATTAGGTTGCTGGAAGGTTTCCAAAAGTTAATGCAAAAAAAGGGGTTATAGAGATGTTCCCAAATGGTCTCAATCCATAGGACACTCAGGGTCTCAAGCAAAAGAAACATCTAAGGGGTTCATTTATTAAGTAGTTAGGTCTGTGTAACTTAATACATATTTATGTCCTAACAACTTAGTGACTACTTTAAAAGATGATACATCTGCACCGAATGAAAAAAATTTTTTTTTAATTCTTAGTCACAATTTCTTGCCAGTGTAAAATATGTACCTGCTGGGCACTGCTAAGTTTCCCAAACTTTGAAATCAGATTAGACAGTGCTGCTCTCATTTCCTGCTCTGATTTTCTCGCGCCACTTGCTTTTTATGGCAGGATCTGTGGAACACCCAGCTTCACACAGATTTAATGTCATTGAAATTGTGAACTTCTTCCAAATAGTACCTCGTGCAATAGTCATTCAATGGCCAGAGAGGGTCGCGATTCCCCTTCTAGTGTGAAATATGCTCCAGAGCTCCTCTGTGTTCCCCATGGGCCCCGAGGCTGGACGTGATTTGCAACCTCCGGATGACACAGTGTCTGGCACTTTGGTATTCTTTATTAGATGGAATTCTGGAGCCCAGCTTTCCTGACTGCACTAACCCTTAGAAGCTCTTCTGGATGATATAACTCATATCATTGTGTTTGTTCAAGTTTCATCCCTGCCCACCAAGGCGTATTTTATATAGTGTGAAATCTGATCAAGTCATTATTACTTAGTATTGTCTTGGGGAATAGCGGGGCAGCTGCCTTGTGCAGTACCATCCTGGACCCCTGTATGGATAGCACTTCTGGGGACACAGTGTGAGTGATATCCCCTGGAGTACAAAGTAGACACCCTGCAGAACAGGATTATAGGCATGATGCCAAGTACTTCACTTCCTCTGGATTTTCTCTTTTAATCCTTTGGAAAACCTTTAGTAGACTTAAGAGAGGCAGTATGGCTTAGTAATAAAGTTGTTTCTGGAAATATAAGGGTTGACTTAAGTCTTGGCTCTGTTACTTAACAATAGTGTGGTCTTGGTAAAGCTGTTTAAATCTCTGGGTGCCTCAGTTTCTCCATCTTGAAAGTGGGGTTAATAATAATTACTCATGTACTTCACTGCATTGTTAGTGGGTAAGTGACCAAATGCATACTGAGTCCTTGGGATAGTGCCTGGCACCTGATAAATATTGGCTTTCATTGTGAGTACTGTTATTATCTTTATGATATATATTACTATTTATAGGAGAAAATTTAGGCTGTAGAGAGATTAAATAACTTGCCTAAGTTTATATGGATTCTGGGATTTGTCTTTTTCCAGTTATAGTGCTCTGGGGAAAATTTTTTCTCCAATTTGACAGGGCTAAATATCATCTAATCTAGATAAACAGTTATAAACCTAGGATGCTGATATACTCTTATTATTTAAACCCTATGATTTATGGAACATAGGGACCCATTTCAAACTTTGTTATTAGCTCTTTTTACACATAGCTCTTTAGTTTTGCCAACTGTGGCTCAATAGTAAATCAAAACAACGTATAACATCATAACATTTTGCCACAACCTGCTGATTTTATTACTTAAGGGAAGTCCAATGTCTAGTCTTGTACTTTCCTCTCATAAGCAAGACTACTCAGGCCACTCAAGGGCACAGCATGTGCATATTCAACTTCCCTTGGGTGTTTCCACCCATGCCTACCTGTCTTAATAAATGATAGTGAATGATCTTATTTTTCAGCATCTCTTAACCACATGGTTACACTGAAGAAATGGCCACAGGACTTCAGACTTTGGGTCTTTTTGTATAATACCAAGAAATAGATACCCCAGGTAGTCAAGACCTTGTAGAAAGGCCTGGGGTCCTACTGGTTAGGGCAGGATCACCCCTGAAATGGGGGTGGGGAGAAGAACAGAGAAGAAGAGGAAAAAGAAGTAGACTTTCTTTTTCATAACTAGCTCAGTCTCACTTCATGGGCAGCCGCTGTAAGGAGAGAAAACAGAAGGGAAAGGCCACTGGCGTTTACGGTTCCCTGTGCCAATCAGGACCTCTCAGGTATTGTGCTAAGCATTTTCACGTAATTACCTTGTTTATTTTACAAAATAGTACTATAACATAAATATTAGTAAGCAGAATATACTGTTGAGGACATCCAGAGAGTTCAAATAAGTTGCTTAAGACTCAGGCTCACAAGTGATAATGCTGGGATTCCAAAGAGTCTGCAACCGCCCTACCCCAGGGTATGGATACTTTAGATGGCTATTATCATTTTCCATAGTTATATTTGTTTTAATATAGCCAGTTGTATGCATATTTGTAAGAGTTAATTGTGCTCATTTTTTCCTAACTATGAGTTCAGTGATATCACATTGGTTGCTTGAAATTAGCCAGTATAGTGTGTCTCAGTGTGCTGGGGCTGCTATATTACCTTACCTTACCATACCATACATACCATACCATACCATACCATACTATACCATACCATATAGTACTATAACAAAATGCTGAGTGACTTAAACAACATACATTTATTTATCACAGTTCTGGAGGCTGGGAAGCCCTAGTTCAAGTTGCCAGCCAATTCAATTCTTATACGTGACTATCTTCCTGACCTGCTGACAACTACTTTCTTACTGTGTCCTTGCATGGTAGAGAGAAAGATAAAGAAAGCTGTTGTCTGTTCTTATAAGGGCACTAATTCCATTATGAAGAATCCACCCCCATGAACTTATTTAAACTTAATTACCTTTTTTAAAAAAATTGTTGAGAATTCATTGAGGGTACAAGAAACTAGGTTACACTGATTGCATTTGTTAGGTAAAGTCCCTCTTACAATTGTGTCTTGCCCCCAGAAGGTGTGTCACACACCAAGACCCCCCCCCCATTTTCTCCCCTTCTCCCAACCCCCCACCATGTTCTAGGTCATTAATTGTCTTCATATCAAAATTGCATACATAGGATTCATGCTTCTCCATTCTTGTGATGCTTTACTAAGAATAATGTGTTCCACTTCCATCCAGGTTAATACAAAGGATGTAAAGTCTCCATCTTTTTAATGGTAGAATAGTATTACATGGTATACACATACCACAGCTTGTTAATCCATTTCTGGGTTGATGAGCATTTAGACTGTTTCCACATTTTGGCAATTGTAAAACTGAGCTGTGATAAACAGTTAGTGCAAGTATCCTTATTATAAAAGGATTTTTTTCCTTCTGGGTAGATGCCCAGTAATGGGACTGCAGGAGCAAATGGGAGGTCTCTCTTGAGTTCTTTGAGGGTTCTCCATACTTCCTTCCAAAAAGGTTGTATTAGTTTGCAGTCCCACCAGCAATGTAAAAGTATTCCTTTCTCTCCACATCCATGCTAGCATCTGCAGTTTTGAGATTTTGTAATGAGGGCCATTCTCGCTCATAAGCCTAATTACCTTCTAAAGGCTCCACCACAGATAGTCTCATATTGGGGGTTAGGAGTTCAAAATATGACTTTTTTAGGAAAACTATTCTGTTCATAGCATGACAGTAACTTGAAATCACGTGAATCTTCACATTATAAAAAATGACAAACACTGCTTGGCACCCTGGAGTAATATACCAACCTCCTCTAGGATAAGGCATGGGATAGGCTTGGGATGAAGAAAGAGGTATACTTCCACATAGTAAAGAAAGATAGGATAGGGGTATCTGTGGAAGGGAAATGAAAAAGAAAAACAGTTGTGAGTTCTGAGGCATATCAATTTTGGGAAAAACACATAGATGAAAGGTGAAAAACTGGAAGTTGATTCCTGTGAAATTATGATATAGGTATTTGCATTTCCCCTGGACAATCTTTATGTAATGCCAGAAATATGTATAATCTAGTTTGAAGGCCATCCATGAAAAGATCTAATATATACATTAAAAAGAAGAAAGACACAGTCCCTTCAAGTATCTCACAGTGTAATGGGAGGGATAGATAAGTAAATAGACACTAGAATATGTATAAAACATATTGTAGAGTGCAGACATGTTTCTTCCACACAGGGTGAGAAGTTTGCAAGGCTAAGAGGATATGCTCATCCGTAGCACATCACCCTCCTTTTAGATCATGGTCAATAGTCCTGGGCTTCTGGAATTCCTGCTCTGCATAGCCTCTTCCCCAAGTCTGCCCTCCTGAGGGCAGGACTGAAGGATGGTGCTAGGAGAGCTGTCTGTGGGGAGTGTGGACATAGGTTGAGACTCAGGCTGGAATATCTACTTCTGTACATGAGACACCTTCTGTGCTGGGTGGAGTGGGAGTGAGAGGAGGAAGGAGGAGGACCTGGGGTCAGGGATGGCTGTGTGTAGCCATTGCTGGCAGGAAACATGGCAGAGCCTGAGAAGTGTAACCAGGCCTCCATGTAGTGAAAGAATATTTGTCAAGATAAGAAAATAGAACCTATTTTGTGTCTTGTTAGCTGATTTGTAGATTTCAGATGCTTAGGGATACAATGTATGGGCCTCCATTGTACTCTTACCCCAAAGCTCACCAATGCTAAGGGGGAAAACTTAGGGGCTGGCTAAATGAGTTTTCAAAGCATTGTTTGACAGAAGAATAAAGTGATCATATTTGTATTTCAGAAAGATCAGACAGCAGTGTAACTGTTAAGTTGTTGGTTAGAAATCCAGATGTCTATCTTGTTGCTGCCCAGCTTTATTGATTTATTTTCTCCAAGTGATTGCTCACATCTGGGGAGGAGGGAGTATACTACCAACCTATCAGTCAGAACTTAGCATGCCAATGGCCAAAGGATGTAGCAGACTCTCTAGCCTAGCAGCAGGTACAATAGAGTCTTGAAGGTGACCTAGAAGAGACTTAAGACTAATTATGTCTTAAGCTTTAATCATTAGCTTGTCATTAGCTTAAATATACATTGTGGTCCACATCTGGCCTTTGGGCTCTGAGAGACTCCTGGGAGGCCCAAATGTGCAGTAAGACTCCAGTTCCAAAGTGATCTCTGAACCAGGAGGTAGGCCTGACCCAGGCACGATAAAGGAGAACCACCACCATAATCTCTGCCTCTTTGCCTACTTGCCCTGTCAGTGGAGGCCTGTTCATTGTATAGAGTAAATGTATCCTGCTTTGTAAACTTTCTTACTTTGTGAACCTATCTTTCTCTATACCGATAAACTGCCTCATGCTTGCCTTACTTTTGTGTGACTGGTCATTTTTTGACTAAGAGCTCTCCAAGAACTGAGGACCCTGGCAGCTGCCTGAAACCATGATGTTTTAGGATGCAGACGGCTGCCTCAAAACACAGCACAACAGACAAAAGTTGGAGAAAAGGAAACAATTGCATTTATAAGAAATGAGAATTCATTGGTATGATTTGATGGTGAGAAAAAAGAACTGTGGGTTAAAGAAATACTTATGATGTACACTCTAAGGGCTTGTTATTATCATTATTCAATGATTATGAGTTGAACAGCAAAGATTGAGTAAATTTGTAAAAGAAGAAGTGAATGGGGGTGGGCGCAGTGGTTTATGCCTGTAATCTTAGAATTATGGGAGGCTGAGGTGGGCACATGACCTCAGCATAGGAGTTTGAGATCAGCCTGAGCAAAACCAGACCCTGTCTCTACTAAGAATAGAAAAACTATCCAAGTGTTGTGGCAGGCACCTGTAGCACCAGGAAGCTGAGACAGGGGAATCACTTCAGCACAAGAGTTTAAGATTGCTGTGAGCTATGATGTCATAGCACACTACTCCAGGGAGACTGAGTGAGACTCTGTCTCTTAGAAAAAAAAAAAAAAGTGAATCACACAAAATATTCACCGCCATATTGGGCTATTTTCCTTAGGATGTGAATATAGCCATACTCTTCTAGTATCACTGAACTTAAGTTGTCATTATATATCCAGGTATTTGTCACCAGCCCAGAGACTAGCAGGACCCACAGTATGTGGAGATGCTAATATCTGGAAGCATGCTGATTTTTAAAGAAGGGGAAAATAAAAGTAAAAGCAGATGAAATGAATTTGTGGACAAAGTTTTCTAAGATGTCATGTCAACCAATTTCATTTGAGTAACATAACAGTGAGAGTAATGAAAAAAAAAGGCTATCAAATTCTTCTAAGCCTAGTACAACCAGAACTGCTATAATTTTATACTACCTGCCTCATATGATTACTATATTGTTTAAAAATCTTACAGGATGCTTGCTTTAATAAAATGAGTGCTACCAAATAATACCTTCAATGAAAACATGTAATTATCATGCCAAGAGCATTTTGGTCAAAGGGAAAGTGTTCTAAACAGTTCTTCCCCCATTCTTCTCCAATTCATAATCCTGTGGGAATTACGTGTATATTTCTACTTCCAAATCAGGATGCCCATAGTTCTTTTTGAACAGCTACTCCCTGAACAACCAAATCCCAACCTTCCTCCACAACTGGGAGAAACCCTCCTTCTCCCCGTACTTCTCCTTCAGGCTTGCCCATGACAGTGTGTTCTACTTTTTTGGTTCTCTCACCTCCCCCACTGTCTCCTGATACCCTGCATTAGTAATTCATTTGGATTATGCAATCTCCCTGATGATATTTTAAGGGCCTCACTATCTTTTACATTTCCCACAATACCTAGCTCTATGGTTAATAGAGTCTCAAAATAAATATTTTTGAAGAAATATTTGATTGTCACAGGACAGTACATGTCTTAGAAATGAAAAATCATAGAATGTTAGAGTAAGGAGGGACCTAGTCTAACTCCAAAGTCTATTTATGACCTTGGAGAAATGTTCAGAGCGCTTGTGTTGTGAGCAGACATCTGAGGATGTCTTTTGTGTGGGTTGGCAGTGGGACTTTGAAGGCTGGGATAGTCAGTCATTGTCCTCTTGCTCTTGTGTACATTCCTTGACCATCTCTGGGAATGACAAGGAAGCTGACCTCTGCATTCATTAGGCTTCAGCTGAGTTCAGCCAAGGAGAGGCTGATGGGAGATTTTAAGGTAGAGAGGGGAACTGGAATGTTTTGTCCTTGCTCTGACACTTCCAGCAGTGGCTCCATCTCCTCTATGGCTCCATCTACCTTCTGCTGTACAGGCTGCTTCTGAGCTGTTATAATCCTGTGTCCACTCTAGGGTGGTAGTAGTTTTCTATGTTAATGATCTTTGGCTTATTAGGTAAAACTTACAGGAGGCCATTGATTTACACTGATTTCCTGCTTGCCAGCTCCAAAAGACCAAACCAAAATGGGTCACTCATGCTAAAGTTCCACATCACCAAGTTGAAACTAAGTTGTTTATCTGACCTTCCCAGAAGTCAGGAGAGAAAGAGAGAAAATAACCATATCCTCACATAGGTTAGTTTTAGTTTGTATGATAGGGAAGTCCCCTCTGCTTTAATCTTTATAGAAAAATTAACTTTTTTTTTTTTTTTTTTTTTTGAGACATGGTCTCTGTCACTCTAGGTAGCATGCCAAGGCTGGGTCAGACTCCTCAGATCAAGGAATCTGCCAGCCTCCAGAATGCTAGGATTATAGACATGAGCCAATGCACCAGCCAAGAAAATTAAGTTAAAAATGACCAATCCTTTTTTTTATTCCGTGGTTCTACTTTCTTTAGCATTTTCTTGTCCATAAAAACTCACTGCCTACATTTGTAGTGCAGAGCTCCCTGAACCTCCTTTGGTTCTGAGGGTTGCCTGATTCATGAATTGTTCTTTGTCCAAACTCTATTAAATGTATTCTGTTTAAAGGTACCCTTCTATCATCTTCTAAATTATTCCATCACTGAGTAATCAAATTTAATTTATTAAACTCCATTGTCTGAAATATGTAACATAAGAACAACCACAGAAATAAAGGTATAAAGAAGGGGTGGGGATTAGAGAAGAGAAGCCCAGAAAAATGTACATTCTTTCTAAGAAAGACAGAAATAGCCTACTAAAAGCAACACGTGCAAAAACACTGACAACAAATGTGAGACTTCACTGGGATGACTAGAAGAAAAAAGATTTTATTACTGGAGTAATTTGAGAATCGATTTCTCTGACTGAGCTCAGTGAAGCCAGAAAGGAGACAAAGAAGATCTTGTGATCTGATGGAGATGAGCTGGGAAAATTGACTTTGGCACTTTGGCCCATGGAAGGAAATGAACCGTACCTAAGTAGTAAAAAGGGAGTCAGCTGCTACTTGGATGAGTCTTGATTTTAACTTGGTGCCACTGACAGGTCTTTGACATTATGAGACAGTTTCTACCCACACCAGATTGACAGTGCAGTGGACTGAATAACCGTGAACAATTACTTGTGACAGAACAGAATCTCTAGATTTGCACCCTTTTGCCTTATTTGTTTATAAATCACCAGCAGATACATTTCTTGCCCAGAAAACCTCCTATGTCTAAAGATGGACTTCAGGCCATATATTTTCCCTACTGTGACTAATCAAAGTGCCTGCATCTTTTTTTTTTCTTATTGACACTGTGAGTTCATGTTCCTTGAACTGGAAAGATGAGAGTTTGCCAAGGCCCCCAGAGACCCTGCTCCTAGAGGAAAGAGAAAAATATTCTCCCTAAAAAATCCCAATTTATCCCTTTTTCTAAATTTATCTTTGGACTCAAAGGCAAGGCTGCAGAAAGTTAAAGCAAATTCCTAATCTGAAGGAAAATACATACATGGCAATTTTGAAAAATCTACCCAAAGAGCTCAAGTCTGGGAACAGGCTGGTTTTCAAGGAGCTGAAAGTGTTTAATATTTGCAGCTTTTCAGGGGAAATGTTGCCTAGACATGGGCTATTTTAAACCCTTTTGTTTTCTGACTTTCCAGGGGTTGAGAGTAGTTTGCTAGTTAGATTGGGATTAGGTGGTGGGCCTTTGTGATGTAAATAGATGTTTATATTCTGCCAAAGGCAGCTTTTGCAATAGCTGATGACATTTCCTCAGGATTCCCCAGAGGAAGCCAGAGGCCCTCAGACTTCTCCACTGAATGAGAGTGAGATTGTTTCTTCAAATTTTGGGAGAAATCAGTCATTGCCTCCTAAGACAGAACTGTCCCAGTTAGTACACACTGATTAATTAGGAACTGCCCAGAAACCAAATCTTGCTTTGGCATTTTACTTGTATCTGTTATTTATTTATGTATTTATTCATTTATTAATTTTAAAAGCGTCATCCAAATGTTTTACAAATCTTTCTTTGACTGAATTTTTATAGGGAAGATTTATACAATTATAATAGAGTTTTCCTGTATGTCTTACATATATTCTTCTTTTTAATTTTCAACTTGCAATGCGATTTCAAACACTAAAACAAGGCTCAAGATCTTAAGAACAACAGGTTTCTAATTTACCAATCATTCGGATTTTCCTTTTATAACCCGTCAGATGGATTTTAAGAAAAATGTTACATAAATCTTAAAAGAACAGGAATCCTGCACTGTGTATTCTTGCTTCTTTGGGCAGGTGCTCAGACTCAGGGAGTCTCCGTGCTAGTCTGGAGGGGTCCAGAGTAGAGGCTCTTCTCAGGAAGTTCATAATGGAAATAGAAAACAACCAAAATACCATTTGGTTGTCTTCTTACCATCTTGGTTTTTCCATTGGTTAAATGGTTCTTTGTGAGTTTTTTTTAGCTAGTTAATTAGGAATAGCTTTTCTGGGAAGGGGAACAAAGGGAGGACCCCAGGCTTTCTTCTTGCTGCTGCCCACTTTAGTTTTGTCTCAAGTGATTGCTCACAACTAGGGAGGAACACCCTACCAATCCACCAAAACTTAGCATGCCAACTGCAAAAGACTCCCTAGCCCAGCAACAGGTGTGATAGTCTTGAAGGTGACCTAGAACAGCCTTAAGACTAATTAACATGTCATTAGCTTAAATCTGCACTGTGGTCCACACCCTTCAGTAGATTCTCAGAGAGGCTCAGGAGAGGTCCACATGCACAGTAAGACTCTGGTTCCAAGGTGGTCTCTGAACTAGGATGTAGGCCCAACCCAGGCAGTATAAAAGAGAACTACCAGCTACAAGCAAAGCCTTTTCTTTGTGGGACAACAGGAAGCCCATTAGATGACTATGACGAATGTATTTTGCTTTATTAAGCCTGTATCTTGCTCTCTTACTCTGCAAACCTTTCTTTCTCTTTCTCATTAAATTTGTTTCATGCTTGTCTTACTTTGGGATGACTGGTCATTTTTCATACTAGAGCACTCCATAAACCAAGGACCCAGGCAGCTGCCTGAAGCCCTGATATTTTACAGACAGCTGCCCTGAAATCTGACAAAATCATGATAATATTAATAGTTACAATAGCTAACACTTATCACAAAGTTCTCCATGCAGTCTTTTAAGCATACATCATGTATGTGAGTATTAATTTACTGAATTTTCTGAATAGTCCTATGATACAAGTCCCTCTATTCTGCCACCCTCTCTCTCAGGTCTCTTGCCTGCTGACAACTTCTCTGCAGAGTAACCCATGTCTCCCAGCTCTTGTGGAGTGACTTCAGATCATTTTTCATTGTGGGCAAAGACTACACCAATCCATGTAATTTTCTGAAACTTGTCTCTAAGCTTGGGAGTGAACCAAGCATGCCATACCTCTGCCTACTGGCAGCAAGTCCTCAAGTACTCTTTTTAAGAAACTTTGTATCAAAAGGAGGTGATGCAAATACTCTTGTATTTAGTTATCTACTATCTATGGAAGTGACCTGAGTACTATATATGACAATAAATGAAGATCAATTTGCAGCTATATATCTTACAAATCTACATAGATTTAGTCTCTTTTCATATATTTCAGGAAAGCTATGCTTTGAATACTCCTGTGTCTCAGCATTCCATCCATGGCCACCATGGGGCCACACAAGCTGTCTGGCCACCAGACTGGGTCTCTTCTGTTGAACAGAAGGCTGACCAAAAGCTGACCCAGCACAAAGCCTGGCTTTCCACACCAACAGTTACTATTAGCCAGGCTCTCAATTACAGTATCAACTTTCTGTAGGAGGACTAGAAAAGAATCCTCTCCTTATTCCCAGATATATCTGAAACAAGGGCACAATGGTAGCCATTAATCATAAAGATGAGGTTAATTTGCTTTCCCTCTAAATCTGAATGCTAATGTAACCATTTAAATAGTGCCAATGATGGAAATAAGCAGAAGGCTGAGTTAAACCACAAATGTACAGGCCTGTACCACTTGGCAAAACATGAGAGCTAGCAGTATTGCTATCATGGCATTAAGGCTTACACGTAAAATGAATCGTAGGACTGTATGGGGCCAGCAGTACAATTCCTCCAATTGAACTAAGGTGACCCTAGATATAGGAATAGGTTCTATTTGAAATAAGGGAATGTGATTCTATAACATTTATTAGAAACTGAGTACTTAAAACTCTATGGCCCAAATCTCTTCCCTTGCTCACCACATTCTGCCAGCCCATGGGGTACTGAGAGATAGACAGACTGGGAAGATCCCCAAGAGGCACACGAGCTGCCCGGAGGCCCAAAGAGGAAGATGATGTGGTGGGAAGTGGCTCTGCCCTTCCACCTTCCCCGTGTCACTGCTCAAGAACAATGGAGCCTTTCTTGTGACTGCCATGGTTTCTACATATATTCTTAACCCAAACTATACACTATTCCTCTTGCTCCTACAAGGTAGAAATGGACACAGACTTCTAGAGCACATCTCTGCACATAAATGAACTTTCCATGTGTGAGTACAACACAGTATTCTGCCCTGAGCTGTCCACTCTACAGAGTGAGCAGTTCTTGTGCTTGCATCAAGTACTTGTGCCAACACTAAATTTACTAGGGTTCTCATCGTGCAGTGCTTACTGAAGACAGTGGGAGCCATGGTGATGACATTTGGGGCCAGTCACTTGAAGTTTTACAATGCCACTGTTCAACTCTGTACCTCAGTTTCATCATTTATGAAATGGTTGTGATGATCCCTACCTTGTAGGGTAATTGTGAGAATTATAAGAACATGTGTGTATGGTGTGTTTATGTATTGTACACTGCAGTATTATTTGGTATTTTTTAGTTCCTAACAAATAACCATCACACTGTTATTATCAGAGAGAGACAGACATGGTGACTGAGTGGGGATACAGGCTATTTATTTATGAAGCATTACATAAGCAGGGCTTCTTTCTCACTTTCTAAAACTGGAATGCGTTGCTCTTTCCTCTGTACCCCTGTGTCAGTTTGTCTCTCTCAGGTGGATTGCTGGGTAGCCTGCAGCAGTCTTACAGGCACAGGACGTAGAAAATCTAATTCTCCTCCCACTTCTTAGTTGGCAAACTTTGGTCAAGTTCTTTAACTTTTTGGGATCTCAATTACTTCATCTGTAAAATGAGAATAATACCATAATTCCCTCCTAGGATACTTATGTGGTTCAGAGACCATGAAATACTTGAACTTCATATTTATCATAATATAAAGTGCCAGGCAATTATTAAAATTGTGCTAGAGTTATTAGGATGTGTCTTGTCCTTTAAGCTAGACAGACAGGTTCAGAGCACACTGGCTTGAACAACCAGTTTCAAGGCTATGAGCTCGTGAGGGAAATCCCACTGTAAGAAATGTGATCCATTCAGCATCTCTAGTCTGTACACTGGCTGCTGAGGATTTCTGCCTATTTCCCTATAACTTATCTTGAGTTTTCTAAAGAGAACCCAATGAAGGAGAAAATGGGTGGTTGGGATTATCAGGGAAGATTTCTAACATCCAGGACAAAGAAGGGCAAATAATCAACAACAATGGAAAGCCCAAGGTATCCTATTATTGGGGCAAATTTTGAGTTATGATGATGGATGGGTTGTATTTATTCTCTTGTGTCCAGAACAATAACAACAACAAAAACTAGGAAAAAAACAACCATTCACTAATAATCAGGCAAGCCATCAACATTCCCCTACTTTACCTCAGAGAAGCCAACTCAAGTAGTTTTAAGTTGCTGCTCCCTGAATGGCACCGAATGAAGAATGTCTCTCTGATGCCCTGCTGCCTAGGTCAAAAGCCTTCAATTATGAGAAGCCACAGTCTGGGACTCTGACTAGATGTGTGTCTGGTGCCCCACACTAGGCACCTGAGAGAAACCAGCAATGCTTATTGAGTAACTAGAGTAAATTTCTGTAAAGACTAGGGAGAGATGTTCATTCTTTCTTATTATCATGCCTATGATTCTAACAGGCTCTTTGTTGGGGTAATCTCAATTTCAAAGTTAACTAGTTATTCATAGGGATGTTTTAAGATGTGTAGAGTTCTCATTTGAAATTTATAAACAAAAGGAATTTATACATAAGATCCAAGATTTCCCTTTGCTACGTTGTTTGGGAAAATTATTACCATTGTTAAACAAACAGCTGCCAATGTGGAAAGCCTCTAGATTACAGATCCTGAGAGTCTGCCCTGGTGACTTTAGATTGAGGCTCTTATTTAAAACCATAGAGTCTACAGATGTGTCTAATCAATAAACCTAATGGTCTCTAGTAGCCCAGTTTCAGGTACTCTGTAAAACATGGAGTTATTCTTATAAGCTCCCATCTCCAGGCCTTCCAAAGTGAACTTCCTAAATATTATATAGTTTATAATTTAAGTCAGATCATTCCAGACATACTTTCCACTCAGTGGTTTCACATAATGTAATGACTTCATTTTTACTTATGCAGATTTCATTGGTAAAAGGATCCAGATGATGGTGATTAAAGAATAAATCTAAAAGGTCATATTCAATAAAAGTGATAGAATGGATTAGTATGCAACAAAGAGTAGCTGAATATCTACTACCAATATATGCCCAAGCAGTGGGGGAGTCTCATCATCATACTTTATCCTCACAACAGTCCTATGAAGGAGGCATATTTTTTTGCTTTATTGTTAAGAAATATGAGTATCAAAAAAGTTAAGTGATTTTTTTCAATGTTACATAGGTGGTTAATGATGTCATTACATTATAAAACTTGTTCATAAGCCCACTATTTCCAGAGAAAATAGATTTTTTGCTTTTATCATAATTTTCAAGATGCCCCTTATGGATTCCACCCATGTTAAATGGTAGTTGAGGAATGTAGATAGACTCATGTCACTGTGACTAGTGAGAGGCATATGCAAAACTACTTACAATAATGATAGGCTTTTTTTTTCCTTTTTTAAACTTCAAAAATATTAAGGGCATACGACTGTTTTAGATTACATCAATCACTTTTGTAATGCCTGAGTCGTGGCTAAATATATGCCTGCAACCAAATAGTGGTCATAGTACCTACTGGGTAGATTTCGCCACTATCCTCATTTTCCTTCCTGCTCTGGTTGATTTCCACTGAGTTTTATTTCCTTCTGTGCACATGTATGCTCCTTGGTTAGTTCTAACTTAATAGTGAGCACATATGCTGTTTATTTCTCCATTATAGAGATGCTTGATTTAAGCATCCAGATTGTTGCAAAGTTATTAATTCATCTTTTCTTTGGCTGAGTAGTACTCCATGGTATACGTATATAACATTTTATTAATCCACTCATGAATTGATGGACATTTGGGTTGATTCCACATCTTTGAATTGTGATTGTGCTGCAGTAAACATTTAAGTGCTTTTTGATAAAACGCCCCCCCCCCACTTTGGTTAAGTATCTACTAGTGTGATTGCTGGATCACATGGTAGGTCTACTTTTAGTTCTTTGAGTAATCTCTATACTGTTTTCCATAGCTATTGCAGTCCCACCAACAGTATATTAGTGTCCTTTGTCTCTGCATCTATCCCAGCATCTATTGTGTTTGGACTTCTTGATGAATGCCATTCTAACTGTGGTAAGGTGATAGCTCATTGTGGTTTAAACTGACATTTGCCTTGCGATTCATGACATTGAACATTTTTTTTTTCCATATATTTACTGGCCATTTGTCCATCTTCTTTGAGAATTTTCTGTTCATGTCTTTTGCCCACTTTTTAATAGGGTTTTATTTTCTTGCTGATTTGTTTGAGTTTTTTTGTAAATTCTGGTTAGTAGCCCTGTATCATATATATAACTTGTGAATACTTTCTCCAACTCTGCAGGTTGTGAATTTGCTCTATTGATTGTTTCTTTACCTGTGCAGAGGAACAATCAACAATAATCAACTCCCATTATTAATTTTTGGTTGTTGCCGTGATTGACCTTTGAGTCTATTTCATAAATTCATTGATTAGGCCAGTATCTGGAAGAGTTTTACCTACATTTTCCTGTAGAATTATTATGTTTTAATTCCTTAGAATGAATTCTTTTTTGTGAGTGAGGAAAGATAAGGATTCTGTTTCATTATTCTACATGTGACTATTGAATTTTCGGAGCACCATTCTTGAGTAGGGCTTCTTTTTCTCAGAGTACCCTGTTGTTTGCTTTGTCAAAGATCAGTTGATTGTAGGTAGATGGTTTTACATATGGATTCTTTGTTTTGTTCCATTAATCTGTTTCTCTATTTTTGTACCAATACCATACTCTTTTGGTTACTACAGGCTTGTAGCATAGTTTAAAGTCTCGTTACCTGATGCCTCCACATTTGTTCTTTTTGTTTAGGTTTGTCTCGGCTATTCAGGCTCTTTTCTGATTCCAAAGTGCAGAGTATTTTTTCTAGAGTTTCATAGTTTTCCTTGTAGAAGTTTTTCACCTCCTCATGAAAATATATTCCCAGTATATTCCCACATATTTTGTTTTCTTTATAGCTATTGTGCATGGTATCACATGAAGAAAAGTTACCCTGGAAGATTTGCCCCACCCACATCAGACTTTACCTGAGAAACACATCTTTGTTTGTTAAACCACTGATATTTTAGCATTTAGTTGTTTCTGCAGCATAGTCTTTTACTTCCTGAAAAATACAGGCAGACAGTTGTGTAAAATATCCTTCTTATTCACAAGACATGTGCTCTATGAACTGACCTTACAGAAATCTTGCCTACAAATTTAGAATCTGTTTCAGTTTCACAGTGACAGGCTTTGAGAACTTTCTACCAGTAGTCAAGCTTATAATAAAAATTCAGATTATTGAGGATATTGAGTATCGAGGAACAAAATTATTATAGTTGCAGCCTCAGCTTCTAGGTAGTAACTGTGGTTCTGTCATAGATGCTGTGATTCTTCTCATTCCTGTGGATACACTGGCAAACACTGATATTTTATATATTGCAGAAACCACTTTTCCATGTTCAGACAACTTGGATGATAGAACTGGTATTTAACAAAAGATGCTACTGTGGTTCATAACTATAATGGGTAGGTCTGGCTTTGACACTAGCATCTCTTCTTTCTCAGTGATTTCTATGATTAGAGTAATACCCAGATTTTCTATATTATCCTTACAAATATAAGAACAAAGAAAATCAGATCAGTATAAAAGAAGCTTAAGACATTGCTCTCAACCCTTGTGGGCCACCAACCATTGTGGGCCATTTGACCAGAACATTCCCATGTGTTTGACAGAAGGCTGCCTGCCTCTCTGTCTCCAAGCTCCATGTCATGCTCCAAGAAATATGCTGATGGTGTGGGTGCCAGAGGTACCAAAGGCATTTCTCTAGGTTGAAGATGTTCAGAAAATTGCAAGCAACATGTTACATGTTTTTTTTCTCTCTAATAAGTTTCATTTTAATTATTTCTATTGGTTAAAGGTCTCTCCCCCTCTCAAAATAGAGCTTTCTAGTTGTAATTTTTTTTTTTTTTGTTCTGTTTGGCATTTTGGGCTTTTTTTCTGTAGTAGTTTTAGCATCCTCTCTCAAGGGATGTTTTCTCTGCCATGAAGATAGTTCAATGTAAAACCAGGAGGGTCAGCTTTTGTGTTCATTCTCTTGTTTGTGTTGAGGTTTGCCACAAAAACATTTGCTGTCTCTTCCTTTCTTTTATCTCTTAATGTCTTAGTCATCTCCTCCGGAGTCCAAATAGAGCTGCCCTGCATGTGACTATTCCAGCATCACTACAGTTCCATCCTGTTCATTCCTGATTGATTCTGAGCACTGAGTGAACTCTGAGGTTCCATATGTTGTGTGTTTAGAGGGAGACAACAAAAGCAAATCTCAAATATTAGGGGTCACCTCAGTATGCAAGTTCTGTAGAGTAACTGAGGAATAGTATCACTATATTTTTTTCTTATTTCAGGTTAATATGAGGGTACAGAGATTAGGTTACAATTTTGCATTTATTAGGTAAGGTCCCTATTGTGGTTGTGCCGCTCACCCAGGAGGTGTGCCATATACCCTTACATTGTGCCCGTTAGATGGAAGCACACCAATCCTCCTCCTTCCCTCTCTTCCCCCCCCACCTCTTCCTCCTAACTTGAATTAAATTGAGTTTTTATGTTGTGTGGGTATGTATTAGTCCATCTATTGGCTTCATATTAGTACTGAATACATTAGATGCTTGATTTACTATTTTTTAGATACTCTACTAAAGAGAATGTTCTCCAACTCTGACTGGGTTAATACAAAAGATTAAAGTCTCCATCTTTTTTATGTCTGAGTAGTATTCCATGGTATACATATATAGCAGTTTATTAATCTGCTCATGGGTTGATGGACACTTGGGTTGATTCCATATCTTGGTGATTGTAAATTGAGCTATGATAAACAATCTAGTATAAAATGTCCTTGTGATAAAATGATTCTCTTTTTCTTCTGGGTAGATACCTATTAATGAGATTGCTAGGATCAAATGGAAGGTCTAATTTGAGTTCTTTGAAGATTCTCCATACTTCTTTCCAAAAAGGCTATATTAGTTTGTAATACCACCAACCATGTGAAAATGTTCCCCTCTCTCCACATCTGCAGCAGCATCTATAGCTTTGGGACTTTGTTATGTATCACTATATTCAAAACCATCCCTGCCCCTTTTAAGGGTTTTTCAGGAATGGCACTGATGTACTATTTTAGAGGCATGGAATTCACAATTCTTATGAAATGCTACAAAGCTACTCAAAGGGCTGAATGGACTTGGCATTGTTCTTTCACTGAGAAGTCACCGTGACACTTCTCGACAACACTGTCTCACTGTTCTTCACTCATATTTTGAAACCTCTCCTAGGAAAGTTCACAACCTAGGCTCCCCAAGAGTTTACAAGGAGAGTCTGAGAGAGGAAAAGTGGTTAAAGTTCCGAGTTTATCTGTTATTATTTACATCTTCAGGGCAATATATTGGGAGATGGACTACAATGATTTATGAAACCCTAGTCAAGAACGGACTACAATAAAGTTACACATTAGAGGGAGGATTAGATTCCAAAGGCAGTGAGTAAGTGAAAAATCACATAGAGACAAAATAATTCTTGGAAAGCTTCAAGGAAGATGCTCTGTTGGAAACCAAAATAGAGCCAGTTTTTCTTCTGATTCTCAAGCAGATGAGCACCAGATGAAGAGGTTGGCTTGTTATTCCCAAAACATGTATTTTTAAATACTCCAATCACACATAAGGGAATAGTAGATTCACTTCTCTTATCTCTGGGGCATTTTCTCATTGAATAGAATGCAAGTAAGATTGTCCTAAATAGCAACCTCAATTGCAAACTTAGTTCCCACATTTGCATGCCTGACTTTGTGTAATTTGAATGCACATTGATATAGCTCCAAGGTAGTTCCTTGAAGAAAGAGTGTTAGCCTCTACTGTTGGGAGATAGGAAGGAGGTCTGAGCCTGTCCTCCTAAAAGTCAGTAGCAAAGACAGAAGTGTTATTAGGAGACAAAAATTCTCAACTTCTGAATGAGTCTTTGTTCTTAAACTCCTGAAATTAAGAGAGGGAATGAGGCTTCTGTGGAGAACATCTCTAGATAATTATATTGGAGCTGAAGTTCAAAGCAGATGAGCTGTTAGTGTGTGCCAGTTCAGGAGGTGAACAGAAAGGTACCCTCTTCTAAAATATGGAGAGCTGAGGAAGGGCTATGGGTGCCCTCAAGGCTGGAAGACCCTTGTACACCAGGAGGTTGAAGTGAATTCTGAGCAACTACTACTGTGTGCAAAGCAATAGCAGTGGGGTGACATCTCTGCATTATGGTCCTCAGTCTGGAAAGATTCTTTTTCTTAGAATTTTGGAAGTTAATTGTCAAAATTTCACTGAGAGAGTGTGCTATTTTAAGGTACTCTTGTGTAACTTTGGTAATTTCCATTGTAGCCAGTAGAATCTCTTTTTAATATATGTACTTTTCCTCTGGCCAGTGTAGTTACAAGTGGTTGTCCTGGCTGCCAAGAAGAGATATTTTTACATATTTCTGGGCAAGATATCAATGAAAAACACCTGGTTTTCTTGTCCAAGGGCATTTCTGACATAATTTATGCAGGGAAAATAGGATGTCCAATGAATTGTGTCCTCTGGACTTCAACCCCTAGAGGGTGTACCAGTGAGGCTTCCTTGCCCACCACACTGGGATTCAAGCCCTAACCTGGAATGATTGTCAATTCTCTAATAAAGAAGCCTGAGGCAACATCATAGTCAGTAACAGCTTTCCCTGTTTGCCAAATCAATGGCATGGTCACCACGTGGCCTCTGGCTCATGGTTAGCTAGTAATGCCAGTGAGCAGGTTTGTGTATAAGAATCCCATATTTAGAGAAACTCCCCAAATTTTAGTCATGTGTTGGGAGTCTTGGAGTCTTGGGAGACCCAAGATTTTGTGCATATTGCTTCAAACATGGATGAATAGAGGTGAAACCATAACAACTCATGGGAGTTTATTCTTTATACTGGTACGGTGCTGGGAAGTAGGCTGATGGAGAGAGTGGGTGCTGAGTGTGGACTAGCTAAATTGAGTACTGGGCTAGCCCTTCATGGGTCTATGATGAGCAGCTCTCTTTGCATGGATACAAATGAACTGTGGTCTGAAATGTGTTCTTTAACTAGTAGTCCTTATGGGAATGTTTCTCTATTGATAACTATTCTGTATTCTGAACTTCAGTAAACAAAAAGAGCTATGTGGCTATATGCTCTTTAATAACACCTGTGCTAATAGGTGTCTGATGTGCAGGGTGGCTTCTGAGGTGGGGGTTGTAAGTTCTTCAGGACAAATGTGTAAGTTTTCTAGCTGATCCCAAGTTGCAAGAGAATTAGTAGCAGGGTTGAAGTTTAGGCAGTCCTGGAGTTATAAGGACTTACTTACACTATGCACTTATGAATGGAGGCTATTACAGATAATAGGTAAATGTACCTGTTCCAACTTACATACAGATTCAATTTAAGAACAAACATACAGAATCTATCTCATTTGTAAACCTGGGACGGCCTGTACTGACTGTGGACCAGGCCTTAATATCTACCATTCCCCTATGAGTTCAGGATAATTTTTATATTATTTAATAGATGATTGTGGTGAGGCTTAGGGAATAACTTGCCCAGGCTCACAGAGCTAGAAGGTAGCAGAGGCAAGATTTGGAAGCAGGTTGCTTGTTGCTGTTGCTGGGAAGCCTCTTTTAAACACAGTGTGATGGTCTGTTGGCTTTTTATGTTTATTGCATTAAACTCATTTTTGTAGTGCTTTGGGAAAATTGAAAATATCTTAAAAGCTACATGTGATAAATGTTTTAGAACTGCCATCTAAAAACAAGCATGTAACTTAACCAACCATTAAAAAATTTATATAAACTTACTGCACAATAAAATGTTGTTCCAATTTTAAATTAAACAGATTAAAATAAATATCCAGTCTAATTCCCAGAACTGCCAGCCACTCACTATCTGTTCAGTCAATTAGACATTATCAGCTAGCTGTGTGTTCAAGAGCTTTATTGAATTAACCACCAGGCTTTTGGTGTTTTGATTGTTACTATGGATTCTGCTGGTTTGCTCTGCTTTGAGGATTGCTGTCAGAGAGAGACCAGCACACACACCCAAACTGGTAGTTTTTTCAGTAAAAAGACTTTTCAATGGTAGTCTAGCTTATTACCAATTCCTTTTAATAAAGACAATGTGGGCAATGCCTGGGGCTCAGTAGGTAGGGTGCCAGCTCCATATACTGAGGGTGGTGGGTTTGAACCTAACCCCGGCCAAACTACAACAAAACAATAGCCTTGCATTGTGGCAGGTGCCTTTAGTCCCAACTACTTGGGAGGCTGAGGCAAGAGAATCACCAAGCCCAGGAGTTGGAGGTTGCTGTGAGCTGTGGAGGTTGCTGTGAACTGTGATGCCACAGCACTCTACAAAGAGTGATAAAGTGAGACTCTATCTCAAAAAAAAAAAAAAAAAAAAAAAAGACAACGTGGACAGGGAAACTGCCTCTAACATTCTCACAAGTAATTTTTCTCTGTACATACATGTAAAACCCCAAACAAAAGCCAATGTCCACAGCCATATTCCCAGGTAGCCTGTTTCTCTCACAAAATATCCAGAAACCTCAAATAGCTCAATCTTTCAGAAGTGAGTTCATATATTTTCAAAGAAGCATTTGAGGAGATAAGAGGTGGAAAAATTTGAAGAAGTCTGGAAAGAAGAACGATGATTTCCTCCGTTTCTATTTGCCTTCCCTTCCTTTGCTCATGGTGACTTTTTCTTTGGGCACCCGTGACACATTCTTATTTTTCATGATATAACAAAATATAAAGTTTTCTTACTGCTGAGGAGGAAAGAATTGTCATAAAACACACTGAGGACATTTTTGGTTTTTAGCTGCACTAGTTTAACATCCTCCCTCTGCAGACCACAAAAGCCAGCCCCCACCATCTCCATGGCCTTCAGGATATCACTGCCGTCTGTTTGGTTTAGGATCAGGCGTGTGCGAGATAAGGGAGAGAAAGCATTCTCAACATGAACCACACTTCCTTAGGAATCCACAGTAGGGTGGGCTTTTAGGAAGACAAGCTTTGTGTTCTCAGACTTTATAGATGTCTCCCCCAGCCTCCTCTGTCTTTCCCATTGTTTCTGCTGGCGTCAGGCCCCTCCCGTCTTTCTCTGGCTGTGTTGACTTTCTTACTGCATTGGCTGGTTAGCATGTTAAGTATCGTGAGAATAAGCTGCTCCCTGTCCTGGCACTGCTTTTTGAAGAAAACATTTCCTTCCCTCATGCAAGCCAAGGAGTTACTTCCGTGGGGAGAAAGCTGGAGTGCTGATTGGAAACATGCATGATTGCTGGTTTAAATTTGGTTTATTTGCAACAGACAGAAAGGTTGGGAGAGAGAGGGGACCTGACTTCTCCTGGTTCTGAGGTGGTTTCTACATCTGCTTCATATTAGGAGCACTGTGGAGAAAAGATTTTGAAATTAACTTCATTGCGGAATAATAAAATAGTCTTCTTAATGTAGGGGATTATAGATGATTACCTCCAAAATGAAGGGACAGCTTGTCATCTGTTGGGTACCTTATTTTTCCGAGGTGGCTTGGCACTAGGTGGAAATTGGAGAGGTATCCCGTACCCTCTCTGTCTGTAGTAAACGAAAGTGCTGTTTCACTCCCTTTCTTCAGGAGTCAAGCTTTCAGGCGACCACTCAGTCCTCAGTTCCCCAGTCCTCTGGACCTACTGGGGTGTTCCCAGTGACATGTGCACATTTTGTGTCTACTTGGAGTTAGGCTGGCCTGTCCTGCTCTGGAACCTTCAGGTGGTGCTTAAGAAATAAATGTGGTGGCATAAGTTTGCAAAAAGAAAAAAATATATTTTAAATGTTTCTTGACTGTCCTCATCATTTCCATGTTTGACCTCTGTTGAGGCCAGCCTCATGCTCTGAAGGAGACACCCTACCCTCAGGTCATTCTCTGCATATTCTCATATCTTGGTTATTTAACTGTTTTCTTTTTCATTCCCCATACTGAATGTAAAAGCTGTAACAGCAGAGGTCTTGTTTCTGCCTCACATCATCTGCGCCAGGGCAATGTTTGGGATATTATAAATACTTTATGATTGAATATTGCCTGAGTGAATAAGGAAGTGATGTAGGAAACTCTCTTCTGGTAAAGAATACTCCTGGAAGCTTCCCTAAGCACTTGGATTCTTAAATGAGATGACCCTGGCATTGTGATAAAAGCTCTGGGGTTGCAATAGATCAGTCCAACCCCTCTGAGGTCAATTTGATCAACATTTTGGGATTAGGCCAGAGGAAGCCTGGCTTGTGGAAATCAGAAGGTCAATGACCTTCTGACTGCTTTCAATACCCATGATTTGGGGAGCTTCTATATGCACTTGGATCAGCCTCATCAGAAAGCTCTCAAAATCAGAATAGTAATCATCCATTGGGTATGGTATAAGTTTGCAGCAAAAGGATTCAATTAGTTCATTTCTTTAATGGCCATATAAGCCCATAATTCTCTGATGTTCTTTCATTAAAGTACCTTATTGATTTGAGTTATTTTAACTACTTTTTGTTTTTTTGGTTTTAAGAGTCTCATAATGAGAGAATCACCCAGATTTCCACAGGAAATAGGTGTTTACTATAAAGACAGATTTTATATTTTTTCATGAGAATTTTTGCATGCCAATTTGTAATTGCCTTGCTAGGAAGTGAGGGAGGGGGCCTTTTCATGCCTCTACTGAGAAAAGGTACTTGAAATCATTTTTGTCAGTCCTTGTGGGTATGAAAGAGGGAAGCAGGTCATTCCAAATGAAAAATTGTCAGGCACAGTGGCTCACATCTGTAATCTTAGCACTCCGGGAGGCCGAGGTGAGTAGATCACCTGAGCTCAGAAGTTTGAGACCAGCTTGATCAAGAGTGAGAACTTGTCTCCAAAAAATAGCCCAGTGTTGTGGAGGGCACCTGTAGTCCCAGCCACTTGGGAGGCTGAGGGATGAGGATCACTTGAACCCAAGAGTTTGAGGTTGCTGTGAGCTATGACTCCATGGCATTCTACCAGGGGCAACAGGGGAGACTATGTCTCAAGGAAAAAAAAAAGAAGAAAAGAAAATTCCTAACAGTGTTGAACCTCCTAAGACAGGAATATCTCCAGTCTGTCCTCACATTTCTGAAATGGTTATGAAGGGAAATCTCACTACAGAAGGCTGTGACTATGCACAACCCTTGTGCCTAATAACTCATTATTTTTTAATACTATCTTGAGTAGAAAACAAAGGGGCATTTTTTGAAATAATTGAAATGATGTCTAGCTCAGAGAGTTCCAACCTTTTGTTTGTTAGTTTATAATTAATGGCATAGTAGCAGTGATAAACAAGCCTCCCTCACCTTTGGATAGATTATTTTAAATTTCTTCAGTTTGCATATAATCTACAATGGCCTCTACAGATTCCCTGTTTGCAATAATTATATACTTCCAAATTGGATGAGCAATTGAGGTATTTTCTTCTCTAATTCAAAATTTCCAACATTTAGAGAATATTATTGGTCAGCTAATGTACTTTCAATAGGACATGGTGAGAGTCTACATTCTTAACCATGTGCCAAGTGACTATTCCAGGTTCAATCAGAGGTCGCCCCTGGAGAGTTCTAAGCAGAAATTTTCCTCAGAAGGAGGTAGGCCCATGGTAGTGAATCAGAACCCTGGCATGTTCATGACGGGTAGAATCAGAGACCTGGCTTGCTCAGTTCTGTTAGTTCTTCCATGTTAACTCATTAAGGAATAACATGGAAGAATTTACCTTCTATCAAAACTGAAAGCACTTTTGGATGGTATGTAGATGAGTTTCTGTATTTGAAAGTTCAGAATTTGTATTTAAAAAATGCCCTGGGTGAGGCAAGATGGTTGACTGGAGCCAATATTCCACAGAGGCTCCCATCCAGAAGGAGGAGTTAAATGACAGAAGTAGAGCAACTAAGCTGATAGTTTGGAGCTGAGCCAAGAGACAAGGTTGTAGAATGCACATCAACACTGCTCAGGCAAGCTGCGATCCCAAGGAAATAAACAATAGGTACAAAATCCATCACCAAGTAGATGGGAGTCCCCTTCCCCATGAGAACGACTCGCAGTATACGTCCTACAAACAAGCAAGCAGAGTTCAGATATCCTCCTATTTTATCCCACAGGAGAAAACCTCTAAAAACCGGAACTCCTTCCCCTACTAGTGTGCCATGGCACTCTCCACTAGGCATAAAACTGCATGAAACTGTATATATTCTCTACCTGCAATTCCGAACTGCTAGCACTCCCCTCCACTCTCTCCCTGAGGTCTGGAAACCTATCCCCCATGGAGTCCAGATTCTTGGGCATTTTCTCAAGAGGTGTGGACAAGGCATGGGCTATTGCAGGTCTGTGCTGATTCTGTGGCATGGGTGTAAGGAGAAGATGGTGGACCAAGGAAACCATATGGGAGAGGGAGAGTTGTTGCCCTGTGGCACAGAGCAGTAGCAGCAGTGGTGGGAACAATAGGGCTCACACTCCTGGGGATATTTTGGAAAGACACTCCCTGTCTCTCTGGGAAACCAGAGAAAGCTGGGCATCTTCTCTGGTGGCAGCCACTGGTGGAACAGATCTGGGACAGAAACACAGGCCCCTTTGGTAAAGGGTATGCCTGTGGTGGTACCTGGCTGGGTGGGGTGTGGCGGAGACAGAGACTAGAATACACGCACGCAGAGACAGCATACTCCGATGGCGGGGCTGAGTCAGAAGGACTGCTTTAGTGAGCCTAAGAAATACCTGGCCCCCAGGAGATCATAGCTGAGACAAAAGCATGCAGGATAGACAGGAATTGAGAGCTGAGTGTGAGCTCTAACTGCACCCACCCCAACACAGAGTGCAGCAGGTCAGATATGCCAGCTCTAGGCAGTGGCACAGACCAGGGCAGAGTCGCAGCTTCTGTGAACTTCAATAACTCTTGGTCCACAGGGGAATATAGCTGGGACGGAAACATAAATTCTGTGAAAATATAAGTGTCAGCAACATCAATCAGGTGTGGGGCTGAAACTGAGCAAACCACCTCAGCTTCCATTAAGCACCTGTGGTTGTCAGACCTCAGCTCCCCCTGCTGGATGGTGGCAGAGTGCGGTGGCCTGGCTGAGGTGACATAGATCTCCCTGTGACTCAGGCAGGCACAAACCCCTGGAGCATTTGCTCCTTGGAGGGAACTGGGTCACAGCTACCAGTGGGGGGTTACCAGTGGGGTTACCCCCACTGGATGTGACAGAGGTGCAAAGTGGGGAAGGAGGCATCAACCTTCCAAGACTAATTCATTTGCAGGGTGGGTCCCTCTGACTCCAGGAGCACCAGGAGCACCAGAGTGCGTCATACTCCAGCTGCCAACACACCCCAGCTATCTAGTTGCTGGAGACCTTTTGAGCTCTCCCACTTGAGACTAGGTGTTGACTGGTACAATTGATTTGGATCTCTTGAACTGGGCCAATCACCTGAGGACTATCCAAAGTGGTACTCTGGGTGTGTGGTTGTGGGAAGGTTTAATTTTCCTTTTCCAGTTGTTGCCCATGGGGTGTGGGGTGACTTAATTGCTGGTATTTCTCCACAGCTGAGACTTCAACCCAGAGTAACTGATTCACTAGGATAAGGCAGAGAGCAGCTGAAAAGACAGAGCCCCACCACACTAAGCAGGTCCCCAGTGTCTCAGGCTGTAGTACTGTACGGGTCCTTTTCCCCTTTTCTCTAGGGGAAAAGGTATGGACACCACACCCAGCTCTTAGAAAAAAAGGCTGGTTAATCACTACTCCAGGGGCCCCTAACCCAACTTCACCTTATCTGCTCATCTAGCCAAATGGCGAAAAATAATCATGGGGCAGAATCAGTGGAAAAACTCTGGTAACATGAATAACCAGAGTTGATCATCTCTCCTAAGGAATGACATGGAGGACACAACAGAAGATCCCATTCATAAACAAATGGCTGAGATGTCAGAAACCAAATTCAGAATTTGGATTTCAAATAAGATTAATAGAATGAAGGTAAAGTTGGAATTAGAAATGCAAGGAGCATTTCAAAAGTTGCCTCAAGAATTCAATGAATTCAAAGACAAAATCACAAAAGATTTTGACACATTGCAACAAGAACTTACAGCCCTCAAGATCTGAGAAATACAGTAGAATCCCTCAGTAACAGAATGGAGCAGGCAGAAGAAAGGATATCTGACATTGAAGACAAAGCTTTTGAATGCTCCCAAACACTCAAAGAGGAAGAGAATTGGAGAGCAAAAATGGATCATTCTCTCATAGAGCTCTGGGATAATTCAAAGAAAATTAATATTTACCTTATAGAAATTCCTGAAGGCAATGAGGTTCCTTTGAAAGGCACAGATGCTCTACTTCATGAGATAATAAAAGAGAACTTCCCAGACATGCCAAGAGATTCTGAAACTCAGATAGCAAATAGTTTCAGAACCCCAGCATGACTCAACCTAAACAAGACATCTCCTAGACACATTATAATTAACTTCACCAAATTTAAAATGAAAGAGAAAGTTCTGCAAGCAGCCAGACGTAAGAAAACCATAACCTACAAGGGAAGAATAGTGGAATGACTGCAGATCTCTCTGTAGAAACCTTTCAACCTAGAAGAGGATGGTCATCAACTTTTAATCTCCTAAAACAAAATAACTTTCAACTCAAGAACCTGTCTCCAGCAAAACTGAGTTTCATCTATGATGGAGAAATTAAATACTTTAATGACATTCACATGTTGAAGAAATTTGTCATCAGTAAACTACATCTCCAGGATATTCTCAGACCTATCTTCCATAAAGACCAGTGCAATCCTCCACCACAAAAGTAAACCCAGTGAGAAACTTTTGATCAAATTCCTACTTCCACAGTGGCAAAATGATTAAACATGTTCACTCTATTTTCAAAAAACTCAACATCCAAAATTCTACCATGCTTATCAATATTCTCAATTAATGTGAGTGGTTTAAATTGTCCTCTAAAGAGGCACAGGTTGGCTGACTGAATACAAAATCTTAGGCCAGATATCTGTCAAGCATCTCATCTTACCTTAAAAGATAAATATAGACTCAGGGTGAAGGGATTGTCAACTATATTTCAGGCAAATGAAAAACAGAAAAAAAGCAGGTATTGTAATTTTATTCTCAGATACAATAGGCTTTAAACTAACAAACATAAGGAAAGATAAGGATGGTCACTTCATATTTGTTAAGGGTAACACACAACATGATGACATTTCAATTATTAACATTTATACACCCAACCAGAATGTGCCTCAATTTATGAGAGAGACTCTAAGAGACATGAACGACTTGATTTCCTCCAGCTCCATAATAGTCAGAGATTTTAACACTCCTTTGGCAGTGTTGGATAGACCCTCCAATAAGAAGCTAAGCAAAGAAATTTTAGACTTAAACTTAACCATTCAACAATTGGATTTAACAGACATCTACAGAACACTTCATCCTAACAAAACTGAATATACATTCTTCTCATCAGCCCACAGAACATCCTCCAAAATTGATCACATCTTAGGTCACAAGTCTAACCTCAGCAAATTTAAAAGAATAGAAATTATTCCTTGCATCTTCTTGGACCATCATGATATAAAAGTTAAACTCAATAACAACAGGAATTTGCATACTCATATAAAAGCATAGAAGCTAAATAACCTTATTGTGAATGATAGCTGGGTCATAGACAAGATTAAGAAGGAAATTGCCAAATTTTTGGAACAAAACAATAATGAAGACACAAATTCTGGGATACCACAAAGGCAGTCCTAAGAGGGAAACTTATAGCACTGCAAGCCTTCCTCAAGAGAATGGAAAGAGAGGAAGTTAACAACTTAATGGGACATCTGGGAAAGAAAGAGCATTCCAATTCCAAATCCAACAGAATAAAAGAAATAACCAAAATTAGAGCAGAATTAAATGAAATTAAAAACAAAAGTATTATACAACAGGTCAGTAAATCAAAAAGTTGGTTTTTTGAAAAGGTCAATAAAATAGATAAATCTTTGGCTAACCTAACCAGGAAAAAAAGAGTAAAATCTCTAATTTTATCAATCATAAATGGTAAAGATGAAATAACAACAGACTTCACAGAAATTCAAAAAATTCTTAATGAATATTACAAGAAACTTTATTCTCAGAAATATGAAAATCTGAAGGAAGTAAACCAATACTTGGAAGCAAGCCACCTACCTAGACTTAGCCAGAATCAAGTGGAAATGTTGAAAAGGCTTATGTCAAGTTCTGAAATAGCATCAACCATACAAAATCTCCCTAATAAGAAAAGCCTGGGACCAGAAGGCTTCACATTAGAATTTTACCAAACCTTTAAAGAGGAATCTTTATTGAGTACCTATATTACTCAACCTTTTCCAAAATATAGAAAAAGAAGGAATACTACCCAACACATTCTATGAAGCAAACATCATCTTGATCCCCAAACCAGGAAAAGAACCAACAAGAAAAGAAAATTATAGACCAAAATCACTAATGAATATTGATGCAAAAATATTCAACAAGATCCTAACCAACAGAATCCAGCAACACATCAAACAAATTATCTGCCATGACCAAGTGGATTTTATCCCAGGGTCTCAATGTTGCTTCAATATACATAAATGTATAAATATAATTCATCACATAACAAATTAAAAAACAAAGACCATATGATTCTCTCAATTGATGCAGAAAAAGATTTTGATAATATCCACCATCCTTTCATGATCAGAACACTTAAGAAAATGGGTATAGAAGGGACATTACTTAAACTGATAGAGGCCATCTATAGCAAACTCACAGCTAATATGGTATTGAATGGAGTTAATCATTTCCACTCAGATCAGGAACCAGGCAAGATTGCCCATTCTCTCCAATGCCTTTTAACATTGTAATGGAAGTCTTTGCCATCACAATTAGGGAAGAAAAGGCAATCAAGAGTATCCATATAGGATCAGAAGAGATCAAACTTTCACTTTTCTTAGATGATATGATTGTATATCTGGAAAACACCAGGGATTCTACTACAAAACTCTTAGAAGTGATCAAGGAATACAGCAGTGTCTCAGATTATAAAATCAACACTGAAATCTGTAGCCTTTATATATACCAACAATAGGCAAACTGAAAAAAACAGTCAAGGACTCTATTCTGTTCACAGTAGTGCCAAAGAAGATGAAATATTTGGGAGTTTATCTAACAAAGGACATGAAAGATCTGCATAAAGAGAACTATGAAACTCTAAGAAAAGAAATAACTGAAGATGTTAACAAATGGAAAAACATACCATGCTCATGGCTGGGAAGAATCAACATTGTTAAAATGTCCATACTACCCAAAG
>NW_003852412.1:16416618-16459926 GCF_000181295.1 Otolemur garnettii
ACAAAAACAGAGAGGTAGATGTATGAAACAGAATAGAGAACCAAGAGATAAACCAAGCTACTTATAATTATTTGATCTTTGACAAAACAATTAAAAACATTGAGTGGGGAAAAGATTCCCTATTTAACAAATGGTGCTGGGTGAACTGGCTGGTGACCTGTAGCAGACTGAAACTGGACCCACACCTCTCACCATTAACTAAGATAGACTCACATTGAATTAAAGATTTAAACTTAAGACATGGAACCATAAAAATACTAGAAGAAAGTGCAGGGAAAACTCTTGAAGAAATCATCCTGAGTGAATATTTTATGAGGAGAACTCCCTGGGCAATTGAAGCAACTTCAAAAATATATTATTGGGACCTGATCAAACTGAAAAGCTTCTGCACAGCTAAGAACACAGTAAATAAAGCAAGCAAAACATCCCTCAGAATGGGAGAAGATATTTATAGGTTACGTCTCTGACAAAGGTTTAATAACCAGAATCCACAGAGAACTCAAACATATTAGCAAGAAAAGAACAAGTGATCCCATCTCAGGGTCAGCAAGGGACTTGAAGAGAAACTTCTTTAAAGAAGACAGGTGCACAGCCTATAGACATATGAAAAAATGCTCATCATCCTTAATCATCAGAGAAATGAAAATTGAAACTACTTTGAGATAACAACTAACTCCAGTAAGTTTAGCCCATATCACAAAATCCCCAAACCAGAGATGTTGGCATGGATGTGGAGAAAAGGGAACACTTCTACACTGCTGATATAGTGGGGAATGCAAACTAATACATTCCTTTTGGAAAAATGTTTGGAGAACACTTAGGGATCTAAAAATAGACCCATGTGATCCTACAATTCGTCTACTTGGTATATATCCAGAAGACAAAAAACCACATTGTAATAAAGATATTTGTACCAGAATGTTTATTGCAGCCCAATTCATAATTGTTAAGTCATGGAAGAAGCCCAAGTGCCCATCAACCCATGAATGGACTAATAAATTGTGTATATATACACCATGGAATATTATGCAGCCTTAAATAAAGATGGAGTCTTTACCTCTTTCATATATACATGGATGCAGCTGGAACATATTCTTCTTAGCAAAGTATCTCAATAATGGAAGAAAAAGTATCCAATGTACTCAGCCCTACTATGAAACCAATTTATAGCTTTGATATGAAAGCTATAACCCAATTATTGCCCAAGAAAAAGGGGAAAGGGGAGAGGGAGGGGCAGAGGAAGGATAGGTGAAGGAAGGGTAATCTGTGGGACCACACCAACAGTGCATCTTACAAGGGTACGTGTGAAATTTACAGGGGCAGAATATAAATGTCTTAACACAATAACTAAGAAGGGCTATGTTAACCAGTGAAGGCTATCTTAACCAGTTTGATGAAAATATTTCAAATTGTGTATAAAACCGGTACATTGTACCCCATGATTGCATTAATGTACACAGCTATAATTTAATAAAAAAAAAAAAATGCCCTGGCCAAGGTCACAAGGGAAGTTATAGTCAGAACTGGGAGAACTCTTGAAGAGTGATGACAGGGTTCTGTTGAACTCTCTCCCAAACATTTGTTCTCTCTATCCTCCTACCCAATTTTCTTTGGTAAAGAGCAGAGTATAATTGAGAATTAATTATATTAAAGTTATAATTAGAAAACCAAGCAAGAAGCCAATACATTCACCAGTGTTCTGACAGGTTTTAAAATGTGGTTCTTATCTTATTTGTGAAATGAAAATATCCAAATCTTGGTAATACTATTAATATTGTTTCTTTGATGTCTCACTATAGAATCAGATGAATTCAATGGAGGAGAGAAATAGTAATATAGGGTTAGCCCTCAAACTCTCATTTATTAGAGGGAAATATCTGAGTTGGTAAAAGGCAAACAATTTATATATAGAGAAAGCATAATTCATTGTCTTCAAGTACATAAGACAAAGCGAGTCAAGCCAACCATGTATTTATCTAATGGAGATCTTAAGGAGATTTAATATAAGTACGTAATTCATATACTACTGAGTATGGCTTTTTTTTTGGTTCATAAACTGTGGTTTTGGAGTATATAGAAATTATCCAGAAATGGGGATATTTTAAAATTATATTTCATTCCAGACCTTATTCTAATGAATATCAGTTCATATTGAATATAGCTAGACTTAAAAGTTTAAAGAGTTTTGAAGATTTTGATTTTAAAATCACATATTTCTCTGAGAGATCTCAGCATACTTTTACCACAATTAGGTCAGCATTAGTGTTATCTATGGACAGTATTTTGCTAACGGGAATCTGAATTTCAGGACCATGAGGTAAGGGGAAGGATAGTGTTCACTAAGAACTCATTCTTAAACTAATGACTAGAATAGCCAGGAGATCACACCCTGCTCTTTTTATTTATTTTTCACTTAAATCCTTTGTAGTTTAGAATAGAAGTGGAAAATACAATATGATAAGCAACATTTAAATGTTAGAATGCTGATATTTTAAAAGAAAAAGAGGCTTTTACAATTTTGGCCTTATGATATGTTAAAAAGCAGGAAGAACATTGCCTGGTAAATTGATATTTAAATCTGTGTGATTCATCATCTCCTTTCTAGTTCAGGAACAACTTAGTCTTTCCTGGTCAGGGTAAATCTCTGGAACACAATGTAGCCAATTTAGTCACTTTTGTCCTGTTTACAGACTCCTGACTTTTCATCCTTAGTCAGTCTTTTAGAAAAATTGAAGTTTTTTGAATTTGCTTTGACAGGTTGACTTGATGTAAGTGCATTAAAGAAAAAAATCACGAGCAGTTTAACTACAAGAAATGGAAGGTAATTCCCTAATGGCCGCTGCCTTTCTCGAAATAGTCATAGCAGTTTTCTTAATATTTTCCAGTTTATGCCATTTCAGACGGTCTAAAGAATAAAAAGGGCCTGCTGAGTGTACTGCCAGTGAGCTGGGAACCAAGAAAAAAGACACCACTGATACTTATGTCAGTTTCCCCTAGGAAACCCAGGCTGTTTTAAAAGCCCATGACCTTGAGAAACCTTGGTGAAACCATCAAAGAAACAGCTTATTGATATTGAAGGACATTCTAATATTTATTGTAGATATTTATTTCACCCTTTCTTTAGGAGATTTTTTATCAGATTGATTCTATTTTGTCTGTAGGCTCTCCCTTTCCCCACCCCATCCCAACTCCCTCAGGACTGACCCAACTCAGCTCACTACAGAATATAGCTACAAGAATCTCAAAAGGAATAACAGCACTAATATCTAATCATGTCCTCTCATATAGCAACACTTCCTCCATGTTCTTAACAAAGCATATAGGGTCATTTTAAAAACCTTCTTTGAGACAATGGAAATTATGATAGGTAACACTCCAATAGCATCTCTGATGGCCAGAATTATTACTTCCTTCTCTTTTTTTTTTTTTTTTTTGAGACAGGGCCTCGAGCTATCCCCCTGGGTAGAGTGTTGTGGCATCACAGCTCACAGCAATCTCCAACTCCTGGGCTCAAGCAAGTCTCCTGCCTCAGCCTCCCAAGTAGCTGGGACCACAGGTGCCTGCCACAACGCCTGGTCATTTTTTGGTTGCAGCCATCATTGTTGTTTTGGTGGGTCTGGGCTGGATTTGAACCCACCACCTTAGGTGTATGTGACTGGCACCTTAGCCACTTGAGCCACAGGTGCCAAGCCTTTACTTCCTTCCTTTTGTGGTGGCCCTTGGATTTATCAAAAAAGTACAAGTGAAAAATCAAAGCCAATGACTTTGTTCTATAAGAAATGCTTCTTTTAATTCAGCTATGGCTGGTGATGTTGCAGGAAGATGAAGCCCAAGGGAGAGAAAGGGTACCCAAACACCATGTTTATAAGAGGAAGGGCTTTATTTACTGGTGGGGAGTTTATGGCATAGTAGAATTCCAATAGGCCATGCTCCCCAACAGGCTTGGTCTTTTCCTTTTTACCAACAGTCAAAAAGTTCCAACCCATAGGTACCCTTCTCACTGGCCAGTTTGAATCAAGTGGGAGATGTTATTCCAGCCCCTATAGAACTATAGGATTTCACAGAAGTGGAAATTTCCAAGTTTCAGGAAGTTAAGTTGACAAAGAGCTCCCAAGAGCTGAGTCTCCATGGAGAGGATCCCGCAGGTATATCCTTGTGGTCTCTTTGAGAAGACCTCACCCTTCTTAGGTATCCTCTCTCAGAAAGATGAAGATCTTTGCAGATAACCTTCAAAAATATTATTGAGCACCAGCTTGTGCAAGTCATTATGCTACGTGTGATGTTGCAACTGTGTGAATAAAAAGCATTGGTGGGTTTCCTCCCTCCCTTCCTTCAACTTTCAACTCCTATGTATAGTAACACTAAGTCTTCTTCTGGCCACCATATTTATGTTACTCCTTCACACACATACTTACCATCACCCCTCCCTGCTTTTATTATCTTTATCCTTTATTGATATCTAATATGACATATATTTTATTTATTTGCTGCCTGTTTCCTGCATTGGAATGTGAGTTTCATGAAGCCAGAGATTCTTGGGTTTTTGTGTTTGTTTAACTAACTGATCAGTTAATGAATGGAGCAATTGGAGGCCAGAATGAAACTATGGAACAGTGTGTAAAAACCTCTCCTGGTTTTTATTTGGATCCATTAATCAGTACTCATTGTATGTAGTTTTTAAATCCCTAGACATTTTATAATCTTTTCTCTAAAAAGGTCAGGAATAATACCATCTGAAGACTTGGTGAAAACACAATTAGTTATGTCTATTGATTCCTCTGATCTACACATCAAACATGCCTCACAATAAAAGAGATCAGATGTGCCTGGGAAAATTTGTTCTCATCAATTTATCAAATTGACCACTATATGCTTCCAAAGGGTTCCAAAATCATCTGCTAAAATTTACAAATAGGCAGGATAATGGCTACTTGCTGGGTTCCTGTGAAAAGTATGAGACAAATAGTATGAAAAAATTTTAACTCTGGCATTAGAGGCAAGGGAGACACAGAAGCAGTAATAGAGACTGAACATGAACAGCCAGAGGGGTAGGGAAAAGCAGGCTATTGGGTCTTCAAGGGCACGTGATAAACTTTGTCAGTACAGCTGATAGCTTAGCTAGGGAAGCGTTAGTAAGGTGCATGTTATTAGCAAGCTTCATAAAAATAGCTTCAGTGGACTAGTGAGAGGAAAACTTTATTGAAATAAATGTAAGATAGAATGGGAGCCAATAAGTTGAGGACAGACTTTCACATACTTTTGCTAGGAAAGAAATGGAATATGAGGCCATCAGAGTTTTTTGTATTCTTTATGGTCCCCCAAATAATAGCCTGTGGATATATTATGGGAATGATTCAGAAAAAAGAAATAAAAATGATGTGATTTACAGAAAAGATGATGCCTAGCTAGAGAAAGGTTCTTGTAGCTGAGAGGGAAGGGTGTCTAAGGAACAGGCAGCAATATTGAACATGGCTAGAACAGAAGACAAAGCTCAACATTTTTGTCCATTCCCTGAAAGAAGACTTTCATAAAGAAATTTGCTAAAAATAACTGATACACTGGAGTGAAGCTGAAATTTAAAATGTCTTTCATTTATAAATATGTGGTGGGACTAGGTAGTTTGAAACATGTAGACTTTAAATAAGAAAAACTAAAATACCGATAATCAAAGGCATGAAACTTGAGAGGGCGATAATTAGTGTTAAAATGTTCTAAGATTTGTATGTGGTTTGTCAAGGTGGACAAAAATTTTCATTAACTGCAGACTGTGTTAATTATGAGGGTTAAAAATTTTAAGTGCAATCACTAGAAGAAAGAAATAAAGTGTGTATAATTATTTATTATAGGAAAATTAGAATTTCAAATGTAAAATAGTTTTATCAACTAGAATACATCTAAGAATATGCAAGGGTCTGGAAACACTGGTTAAAGGCATATGTGTAGTTTCTTTAAGGCATATAGTTTTGTTAAGAAAAGACGTTTTCATTTTTCCTTGGAGGACTTAATGCTTTAACAATTTCTTCAATTTGATAGTCTTCATATATTTTAAGATCTATCTTAAGAAGAAGGGATTAAATGCACTATTTAATGTTAGAAAATTAAACTAGGGCTATGGATATAAGTTATGGAGAAGTGAGAAGTGGTTTTGTGGTTTTTCATAAGAAAAGTATTTATAAAAAGGTAATGGTGACCTGGGATTCTGAGTTCTCCTTCAGACGTTGTAAGATCACCTATGAGAAAAGTTGTTATATGGGTCATTGGGTCAAAAGTTGGACCAAAGGAATGAAATGAACTCTGCCAAGTCTAAGAGTTTAAAATAATGGTAATAAGTTTTTAGAATGTGATAATCATCAGAAAGACATTACTTTATGAAATCTTTGTAACATCATCAGACAAATATTATCTCTGTTTTTCAGAGCAAGATGCCAAGCTCAGAGAGTTTAAGTAACTTGCTGTGGATGTGTGGTGTATAATTGAGATTTTAATCCAGGATTGCCTCACTCCAAAGTAGGAGACTTTCCATTATGCCCCAGTGAATCCCAGGATCATCAACACAGTTCTAGTCTTGCCAGATTCCCACAGAAAAAGTCCTATCTGTCTTGTAATACGTGGTAGTTGAGGAAAATATCATAAGCCAAAATTGGCAAAGGCAGATCTCTCTCTATATACACACACATATATTATCTATAAATAATGTATTATGTATGCATATATTTTACACACACACACATATGCATACACACACACAGAAAGGCAAAATTCCTGGTAAAGACAGTCCCTTCTCTTCTGGAAGCAAAAGTTTTATGACTAACCCAAAAGAAGCTTTCTTCTATAAAAAATAAATTTCTCAAAGTAAATTTTTTAGGTAATTTTGTTTTTAGAATTATTTTCCCCTGATATACAAAATGAACCTTTATTAATTTGTATATAATTGTTCTTCTTTGGCATTTGACCTGCATATAATTGCTTTTATTTTTCTTTTTTGCATTTAATCCTTTAATGTCATTTGGTAGTGTTGGATTCTTGTACGAATTCTGATAATAAACTTTAATATTGATTTGTCTATTAACAGAGTTGGCGCAGTTTGGACACCTACCACTGAATGAAGAGGAACCTAATTTGGAAGTTTCCTTTTAGTGACTCAGTTGGTTTATAGAGAAATATAAGAGGGGAGTAAGGTAGAAGATATATGGATAGAAAGTATTTTAGACAAAATAAAAATGAAATAAAAATTGAACATATCTCTAACCTGAATTTACACGGACTTAAAACTCTATGAACTGCTAAATGTTGAAAATATCCAGGATGGCCCTGAACTGGAGTGGACAGAAAGGAAACATTCCAATATGTTGTTTTGAGATGCACTATTTCCAGGGTATTTCCATCCACTTAAACTAGAAAGAAAAATCTGATGGCATTTGGTTGGATTGAGTACACTTCAAAGTAATTTTTCATAAGAAAAATATTTATAAAAATGTAATGGTGACATGTGGGATACTGAGCTCTCCTTCAGAGGTTGTAAGATCACATGTGGGTGGTATTCAGTCCCTTGTATGCATGGAGAGGGTGTCTCTGGTGTCTGCATGGCCACCATGTGCTGTGAGTCTGAATCTGAACTTTGACTAGACTGGGTGGTAAACCTACTAGGTTCATGTCACTGGTAGAAATTAGTTTGTTTTGTTTTTTTTTAAATCATAGCTGTGTACATTAATGCAGTCATGGGGTACAATGTGCTGGTTTTATATACAATTTGAAATATTTTCATCAAACTGGTTAACATAGCCTTCATGGCATTTTCTTAGTTATCATGTTAAGACATTTATATTCTACATTTTGCTAAGGCGTCTAGTCGTTATCTCTTGGCTCAGGAAAGGCATGGAAAAGTTTGACCTCAAAGAAAACTGAAAATGCGGAGCAGCACCGTTGAGATTTTATCATCCCTAAGGTTCTTGCTTAGATTTACAATGAGTGCAGAATCTGCCCTTTAGTTTCTTTCACAGGGGTTGACTTTCAAATTTGACAGTAGATTACTATGTGTGTCATTTCCATTTTTTGTGTGTGTGTGATAGAATTTTTGAACTCCACTTTACCCTGAAAACAAAGCTTATTGTGGGAAAGTAGAGATGGTGGCGGATACCCTCGTGCCTTCTTTCCCACCAACTGAAATTTGGAGGCAGAGTAGGAGGGACGAGGAGTCGCTTCCTGAGAGTAGCAGTCCACTTCACCTTGCTCCATCATGAAAGAGGTTTCCCAGCCTGGTACACAAGTGTGTAGGTATGCACGTGTGTGTGTGAGGGACATTGTTTTGGGGAATCTGTTCTGAAAAAATACTGATAGAAGTTCAAACATATGATTCATTAAGACCTATCAGAGAGGACCTGTTGTTTTCATCTGTCAACATTGCTCTCTGGGACCTAGACCTTGCTTTATGCAGGCAGTCAGGGAAAGCTATGTTAAATTAGGGGAAGCTAATGCTAAAATATACCCCTCTCACTTTATGACAGTAGAGAGAGGACACTACCTTTACACTGGGAAGTTTTGAGACGGCCATCTGTGAGCGGTCATCTTGTCTCTCTGTGGAGAAAGCCGCATGCAGAATAAAATCAAACAAACAGAATTAGAGTTCAGATATTGAGGAAGAAACTCTCAGCATATAGTTTTGCCTAAATCCACTGCTCTCTCTTTACATCCCAGTTATATCAGTTGGTAAACTTAACTTTTTTTGCTCTACTTTGAGCTGCATTTTGTCTCTTACAACCCAAATCACGCTAACACAGCTACAGATTCCATGATTCACAGCAAGGCAGACCCTGAGATACCTATCTTATTTGAAGGATTGTGATGGCAAGATTTTATTCAGAGTGCTAAAACTAGCCATGCTTAAGATTTCCAAATGACCTCACTTTGCATTGCTCACAGAAGGTGATGACTAACTCTTTAGAGTGACCTGAAGTCCTATGAAACACACCAGATGCCCAGAATGAAAACCCACATACTCCTTGATATGAATGCTTGGACATCAGAACCCAAGGAGGGACTACTCATGGGTTTTCTAGCCTTTTGCCACTTTTTGGTGGTTTTGCCTGAGTGGGACCTTGACTTTCTCTTTCTTGACATGCTGTCGCATTGCTCCTGGGAACTGCCAGATACTGTATTTCTTGTATTAGTCAATTCTTTCCGCTGGCATTATGCTTTTCTGTAATACTAGACTGTTTTTATGGAAAGTCGCTCTTTAAATTTTCAGTAGTGTACGCTATTACGAACATGGATGGCCAAGTTAAAACTGCCGTCCTTCCCCTTAGCTCACTGAACTGTGCCCTTTTTATTACAAGCACGTAAGTTAAGGATGTACTGTGAGCCTTAACAGAACTTCCGGAGATGTTTTATGATTTAACCCTAGTCTACAAGCAGAGTTTCTTTTGCAAATGAGTCTTGAGTTATCTTTACAAGATATGTGTTTATGCTTGTGTTCACTTTGACCCATTCCTCTGCCAACATGGCAAGTTTTCATCTTGAGTACCGTGAAAATGCTTTTGTTTTAGTGGACAGAATTATAGAATTACTGTATTTAATGATGCTGTTTTCTTTGTTCAGTGTCCAGGCCATTGCTATAATTTTCCAGTCCGGTCATGGCTAAAATGTTTTAGGCAGTATTTAGAATGGCTTGACTCCACCATGCGAAAACATGCTGCAGATATCATAAATCCTTAGAACTTTGGAGATTTTTCTCAATCTGTAAATACAGAAGTATGGGATGGATTTTGCTCTTGGTGGTTTCAGAGAGGTGGCCATGCAAGAAATTGTTTTCAAAACAATTAACTGCCACCATCTGGGCAGCAGAAAACAGATTCAAGGGGCTAATAGCAGTCCTTGGGCACTGCCAGCAGGGAGAAGTTCAGGAAACCACTGAAGTCACCTGCCCTTTGTGAGAAAAAAAAAATTTAGAAAAAAATGGCTTTACAGATCTGACTTTGTTTAGGAGAGGACACATTAAGGTTTTTAAGATAATGCTTATTTGTATTGCTTTTGTTTGCACAGCATGACTTACTAAGTATTATCTTCCTTTCTCTTTTTAATGAATGTTTGTTACTTGTATTACTAGAAGATTCTGTAAGAAGTCTGATTTTTTGAGAGAATAAAGAAAAGTGTGAGTGAGCAAAGAGCATGGAAATGTTGAATTTACAAAGATAGACTGCTTTTCTTAGGTTAAAAATATCCAAATTTCAAACCCTCTCCAGGGGACTAAGGAAAACCTTAAATATCCATTCAAAATTCTTCACAGGCAGACATCCCTTTTAAAGGAATTAGGTTACATCAGTTGATGTAATTAACTCACATTGTTTGGGTGATTCAAATCCCAAAGGTGGCAATCCATCTGTGCAGCATACACAGTTCCCTGTCTGTGCAAAGACACCAGTGGTTTTGATTTGGGGGTGTGTATCTGAGCGGGTTGAGGCAGTGGGAAAAAGAGAAGGAGCTGGAGAAAAGTAATATGGAAAAGCAGCATAGACTGATAATGTTTTTGATGCTGATCTCCTTGTAAATCTTTTCTTGAAAAAGAAATAGCAGCTTGGAATCTGTAAGTGGTCAAAAATACAGATTAAAATGAACCCTCTTTGGTTTCATTACCCCAGTTATTCTTTCCTGCCTTTTCAGCATCTGGCAGGCTGTGTGGAGCCAGAAGAAGGGGCGTCTTTTAGCCTTCAGTGAATTGGAAGATGTGCCATTTTCCACCTTTACTTACAGGAATGGGAGTCTGTGTTTGTGGAGCAAATCCAGCTGTGCTATTTTGTATTTGAATTCATCTCACATAGAGTTTTTAAGCTATAAAGGCATATTCATGCTTAAATATTTCTATCTCCGTTTGATATTATACCTGACCCATTCCATACAATTTTCTATCTAATTTCTAAAGATTTAATTCAGAGCATCAGATTACGCTCTCTTTCACGATAGTTACTACAAAACCCTGTCTTCAGTCTGTTTCTTGATGGGATTCTACATAGCTTGGCCAGTCTCTACATACTCACAAACGTCACATGAGCAAATGTGGAATACGATTGTTGCTATTGCAGTTTTAAATTCTTTCTGATATTTTCAAACTGCAGGTCTTCCACAGTGAGAAGAGGTAGTGGATATCACGCACTCAACAGATGAAGAAAGTGGTAGGTACTGAGCCTTCTACTGACTGTGACTAGATCTCCAAAGTTCACAATATGCCATTTTTTTTAGCAAGACAACTTTCTGTTCATATTTTATATGGCTTAGCTCAGCATTGCACATTCATTTATGATAGGAAGCCATTAGTTTAAGCAAAAGTAAATAGTCTACACATATTTTTGTCCTTAATTAAAGACATTTTGGTTTGGGGGTATTCCTCTGGAATAAAAGGTTTTTTGGTGTTTGTTTTTTTTTCAAGAATCACCATTTTGTCATGTTCTTAGGAATGTCTGGGAAACAGATATCTGAGTCTTACTGAAAAAATATAAAAGATATGAATTTCAACTACACTTGAAAGGAAAGCGCCAACCTAAGGCTGACCACAGTGTTGGAGGGGCTCAGGCATTTTCAGATTACTGTCTTAGTTTTGGCCCATTTGTCTAGACATCACCAGGGATGCTTTTTCCATCAGTTTTAGGTCCAATCTATACAATTCCGTTCAGCTTTTTCTTCCTCTCCCATCCAGCATACATCTCTCCAGGGGACTTTCCTGATTGGTAATGGTACCGCAAATTCACTCTCATCCCTGGGTTGTTCCATACGTGATTGGAAAGGCCCTCAGTGATTACTGTCCAGCTCTCACTTTTTATTGCTTTTACAAAAATTTTTACTGTGGTATGAAAACTTAACATTAAAGCAACCCTTGACAGATTTTTTAAAGTGTATAATGCAGTATTATTAACTGTTGGCAAAAGGTATACAGAAGCTCTCTGGAACGTAGTCATTTGTGTACGGAGGCATTGTGTATTGTGTACGTAGTCATTTGTATATGGAGGCATTGGTTAGCAACTCTCTCTTTCCCCCACCTCTCAGCCCCTAGCAACCACTATTCTACTCTCTGCTTCTAGGAGTGTATGTGAGCTCCTGCCTGTAAGTGCCACTATGCATTACTGGTCCCTCTGTGACTAGCTTGTGTCACCTCGCTTAGTGTGCTTAAAGACCATCCATGTTGCTTCCTGTTACGGGACTTTCTTCTTTTTAAAGGCTAAACAATAGTCCATCGTCTGTATATTCCACATTTTCTTTCTTCATTCATCTGTGAATAGAGATATAGATTGTTTCCATATCTTAGATATTGTGAATGGTTCCATAATGAATGCTAAAATCTCCTGGAGATTCTGATTTCAGTTATTTTCTAGAAATAGCCAGAAGTGGGAATGCTAGATTATACAGTATTTCTCATTGTAAGTTTTTTGAGGAGACTCCATACTGTTTTCCATATTGGCTGCCCCATTTTGCTTTCTCATCAACAGTGTACAGGCATTCCCATTTTTCTATAGCCTCACCATCAATTACAGTTTTTTGAGTTTTATAAAAGACATCCTAACAATATCTAAGTGTGGTTTTGATTTGGATTTCCCTGATGATTAAGGACATTGAGTATATTTCATATTCCTATTATCAATTTGTATGTATGTCTTTTTGAGAAATATCTATTCAGGTCCTCTGTTTATTTTTTTTAAAAAATTGGGTTATTAGATTTTGTTTGTTTCCTATTAAGTTGAGGAGTTCTTCAAGTATTTGGGAAATTAATTCCTTATGAAATATATGATTTACAAATATTTTCTCTTATTTCATCCTTTGCCTTTTCAAATATGGCCTTTATTATGGTGAGGAAATTTTTCTCTTAGTTTATTGAAAGTTTTAAAATTGTTAATTTTGTAAAATGCCTTTTTTGCATTTATTGAAGGGGATCATGTAATTTTTATACTTCATTTTGTTACTGTGGTATATCTTATTCATTGTATGAGTATGTGAAATCATCTTTGCATCCCAGGAATGAATCCCACTTGGTTATTTTATATGATCCTTTTAATGTGCTATTGAATTCAGTTGCTAATACATTGCTGAGGAGTTTTATACCTATAATTTATCAGGGGCATTGCCCCATAGGTTTTTTTTTTTCCTTGTGTTCTTTTGTCTGGCTTTATACGAGGATAATTCTGGTCCCATAGAGTGGCTGTGAACTGTTTCTTCTATTTCAACTTTTTGGAAGAATTTGAGAAGGATTGGTTTAATTCTTCTTTAAATAGTTGGTAGAATTCATCAGGGAACCTGACTAGTCCTGGGCTTATCTTTGTTGGGAGGTTTCTAACCATTCAATCTCCTTACTAGCCATAGATCTGCTCAGATTTTCTATTCATGATTCATTTTTGGAAGGTTGTACGTGTCTAGGAATTTCTTCATTTTTTCTAAGTTATCCAATCTGTTGATCTATAATTACTCACAGTGGTCTCTTAGGATCTTTTATCTTTCTGTGATGACTCCTCTTTCATTTCTTAATTTTACTTGAGTATTCTATTTTCTTAGACAAATGAAAGGTTTTATTTATCTTTTCAAAAAGCCAGTTTGTAGTCTTGATTTTTTTCTATTTACTATTTTATTTATTTATACTCTAATCTGTATCATTTTCTTCCTTTATTAACTTTGAGCTTACATTATTTCTTTTCCTAGTTTTTTAAGGTGTACCATTAGCTTGCTTTCTCTTTTCTTTCTTCCTTTCTTTTTTCTTTTTTTTTTGACATAGTCTTGTTGTGTTGCTGTGTTGCTTGGGCTAGAATGTCATGGAGTCAGGCTACCTCACAGCAGCCTCAGACTCCTGGGTTCAAGTGATCCTCCTGCCTCAACTTCCTGAGTAGTTGGGAGTATAGGCGCCCACCACAACATCCAGCCTATTTTTCTATTTTTAGTAGAGACAGCATCTTGCTCTTGTTCAGGCTGGTCTCAAACTCCTGAGCTCAAGTAGTCCACCTACCTCAGCCTCCCAGAGTGCTAGGATTACAGGTATGAGCCACTGTGCCTGGCCGGATTATTTATTTTAGATCTTTATTTTCTTAAAGTAGATATTTGTTGCTGTAAATTTTCCTCTTAGTATTTGGCTGCATCCCATAAATTTTTGAATATTGTGTTTTCATTTTAACTTGTCTCAAAACATTTTCTATTTTCCCTTTCAATTTATTCTTTGACCCTTTGGTTGCTCAAAGTATATTGTTTAATTTCATGAATCTTCCATTTCCCTTCTTTTACTGCTTTCTGGTTTTACCCCTTTGGGATTGGAAAATACTTTCCATTTCTACCTGCAGTTCTGCCAATGTGTGCTTTACATGCTGAGGTGTGCTGTTGCTATGTGCACTGTTACATATGCCTAATGAACTGACGCTTTCATTTCCATATAAGGTCCTCCTTTTCTCTTGTGACAGTTTTGACTTAAAAATCTATTTTGTCTGATATATGTAGCACCATCCATGCTCTTTTGATTACCATTTGCATGGACTACCTTTTCCATCACTTCACTTTCTGCCTATGTGTGTCTTTAAATCTAAGGTGAATTTCTTACCAAGTGTTTAGATTTTTTTTAAGGGAAAAAAAATTTCTCAGTAGTGTTCTTATGGCTTTTGAATGGGGCAGTTTAATCCACTTAAATTAAAGGTATTATTGATAGGGGAGAATTTACTGTGAAGGGACACTAAGAAAGGGACTTCAAGGGTAGTAGGGAGAAAACCTGGCCTGCTGAACCAGGAAGGCTAGAAGGCTGGAAAGAAGGTGGGTACGACTACCAGAAAGAGACTATCAATGACCAATAGAAAAGGGCAATACTGCCTGCAGGCCCCGCCGAAAGACTTGCAGCCAATTTCAAACATTTATACCCCTGCAGGCCTTTGTGTCACCATCTTTCTCTTCCTGCTCCTTCATGGGATGGACCCAGAGACTCTGACTCTCTTTGGAAGTGCTCTCACCTTTCTCTTTGGTACCCTGAAACTTGCCCAGGTCCACACTGCCTGAGCCACTTCACCTGCATTTTCACTTTCCACTCACTTTTGCTTTCCCTGACCACCTGCCTCGGTTGAACTTTGTAGCTCCAGCGAGTAATGGAACCAGGTTAACTGGGTTCCAGGAATTGGGACTTCTGACCCCCAACATTTACAATTGCTATTTTGTTAACTGTTTTCTGTTTGGTAATTTCTTTTGTCCTTTTTTTCATTTATGCTTCATGTTTCTGTTTCTTGGTGTCACTTCCATAGGTATTTTATTTGTGGTTACCTTGGGGTTTACATAAAATATCTTCTAACAATTTGTTTTAAGCTTATAAAAACTTAAGTTAGATTGCAAAGAAATACTCCATACTTTTATTCTCCTAAGTTCAGTTTGTGTCTTATTGATGAAACTGTTAAGACATTTTTAGTTATAGTTATTTTTAATACTTCTTTCATTTAACTTTTATGCTATAATTAGACATTATTTACCCACCGCTGGTACAGTAACACTGCGTTCTGTATTTGTCTATACACTTTCCTTTATCAGTGTATTTTATACTTTCCTATGCTGTTGTATTGCTGTTTTGTTTTTCCTTCAAGTTTCTTTCTGTTTCCTTATGAGTGGTAAAAGATTCCAACTAGAGTTAGACTGCGTATTGACTGCGCCAGCTTTTCTAGGTGCTACTCGAGGGGCTGGCTTCTGTCTCACCTGTTTTGAAACCCTGATAGATCCCAGTCTACTCTAAATGCCAGGAGGCCACTGAGATCAAAGACAGAAGTTCAGACTAGCATAAAAGTTTGAAAAGTCCACAGAAGCTCTGGCTGTGTCCTTTTGTTTCAATTTTAATCATTTCCTTTAGCATTTATTGTACAATAGTTCTACCTGTGTTGAGTTGCTTCAGTTTTCTTTATTTGTCTAAAAATATCTTTATCTCTACTTAAGTTCTGAAGGACAGCCTTGCCTGATATAGTACTGCCTATTTATTTATAATTTTTTTATTTTGAAGTATTGTGTGGGTACCAATTTGGTTACATGGATCACTTTTACAGTGCTTGATTTATGGTTATATGTGTGCCTGTCACTCAGATGGTGTTCACTGTGTCTATTAGGTAGGATTTCACACATCTCTTCTTCAACCCTTCCTCTGCCTGATGTCTGTTGAGTTTTACTTTCCTCTCTGCACATGTGTGCTCATCAGTTAATTACATTTAATAGAGAGTATATGTAGTATTTGTTTTTTCCTTCTTGAGCTGCTTCACTTAGGATTATGGTCTCCAGTTCTAAGCAAATTATTGCAAAAGGCTTAATTAATCCTTCTTCATGGCTGAGTCCTTTTCCATAGTCTACACATACTAATTTACACATACAAATTTTGCTAATGTACTCATGAACTGATGGAAATTTAAGTTGATTCCACATCTTTGCAATTGTAAATTGTGCTGCAATAAACATTTGAGTGCAAATGTCTTTTTGATAAAATCATTTCTTTACCTTCAGATAAGTAAACATCCATTAGTGGGTTTGTTGGATCAAATGGTAGGTTGATTTTTAGTTCTTTGGGGTATCTCCATACTGTTTTCCATAGAGATTGCACTGATTTATAGTACCACCAGCTTACCTTTCTTTCTGTATCTTTGTCATAATCTATTTTTGGGGGAGGGCTTTTTAATGAAAGCCATTTTAACAGGGGTAAGGTGATATCTGACTGTGGCTTTAATATGCATTTCCCTGATGAGTAATTGAGCATTTTTTTTTCACGTTTATTGGCCACTAGTTCTATCTTCTTTTGAGAAACTTCTCTTCATCCCTTTGCCTACATTTTGATGGGGTTGTTTGATTTTTTTCTTGCTTGTTTGCTTGAGTTCTTTGTATACTTTGGTTATTAGCACTTTGTCAAATATATAGCTTACAAATATTTTCTCCCATTCTGTAGGTTGTCTTTTTGCTGTGTTAATTATTTCCTTTCCTTTGCAGAAGCGTTTTAATTTAAGCAAGTCCAATTTATTTTTGTTGTTGTTATGATTGCCATTCAGGTCTTCTTCATATGTTCTTTGCTTAGGGTGATATCTGGAAGAGTTTTTCCAACATTTTCTTCCAGAATTCTTATGGTTTCATGCCTTTTATTAATATTTAAGTCTTTCAGCATCCATCTTGAATTAATTTTTGTGAGTGGTGAGAGATATGGTTCTTGTTTCATTCTTCTATTCAATTTTTCCAGCACCATTTGTAGAATAAGAGCTCTTTTTCCTGTGTATGTTGTCGTCTGCTTTGTCAAAGATCAGCTGGCTGTATGTGATGTAGTTTTATATCTGAGTTTTCCGTTCTGTCCCATTGGTCATATCTCATTTTTGTGCTCGTATCATGTTGTTGTTGTTACTATGTCCTTGTAGTATAGTTTGAAGTCTGTGATGTCTCCATTTTTGTTTCTTTGGCTTAAGATTTCCAATTAAAGCATATAATTAATTTTTTTAGATCTGTGGAATATGTTGTTGGTATTTTGACAGGGATTGCATTGAATCTGTAAATCACTTTGAGTAGTATGGACATTTTAAAAATGTCAGTTTTACTGATCTGTGAACATGGTATTTTTTCCCCATTTATTTCTCTCTTCTATGCTTCCTTTACTCTGTTTTTCATAGTTCTCTTTATAGAGATCTTTTACTTCCTTGGTTAAATATGTTCCTAGAAATTTTATTTTCTTTGCAGCTTATGTGAATGCCATTGAGTCTTTGATTTGATGCTTAGCATGACTCTCGTTGGTGTATAGGAATGCTACTGATTTGTGTACATTGATTTTGTAACCTGAGATTTGTTTGCATATATTTACCAATTTCAGAAGTCTGTTGGCGGAACCTTTGGAGGTTTCTAGATATATGATTATATCATGAGCAAAAAGCAATAGTTTGACCTTCTCATTCCCAATTCAGATACCCTTAATTTCTTTCTCTTGCCTGATTTCTCTGGCTAAGACTTTCAGCACTATATTGAATAGAAGTGTTGACAATTCTTATTTTGTTCCTATTCTTAGGGGCAATGCTTTTAACTCTTCCCCATTCAGTATGATATTGACTGTGGGCTTGTCATGTATGCTTTTTATGATTTTGAGATATGGTCTTTCTATGGCTAGATTATTGAAGTTTTTTTTTTTTTTTAATCCTGAAAGGGTGCTGGATTTTGTCAAATGCTTTTCTGCATCTATTGAAATGATCATATGGTCTTTGTTTTTGCTTCCATTTATGTGGTGAATAACATTTACCAGTTTACATATGTTGGACTATCCTTGCATCCCAGGGAAGAAGCTCACTTAGTCTTGGTGGATTATTTTTCTGATATGTTGTTGAATTCAGTTTGCAAGTATTTTATTGAGGACTTTTGCATTTATATTCACAAATCTGTAGGTATTTTGTTGTTGTTGTGTTCTTTTCCACCTTTGGTATTGAAGTGACATTGGGTTTATAGAATGAGTTGGGGAAGATTCTTTTCTTCTTCATGTTATAGAATAATTTCTGTAGTATGGGTATCAACTCTTTGTAGGTCTAATAAAATTCAACTATGAATCCATCTGGCATCTGGTCCAGTTCCTTTTGTTGATGGGAGATATTTATATTGCTGCTTCAATCTCATTGCTCATTATTGGTCTGTTCAGGACTTCTATGTCTTCTTGATTGAGTCTTGGGAAGTTATGTGCTTCCAAAAATTTGTCATTTCTGAGATTCTCATAGCATTCACAAAGGATATTTTGTATTTCTCTGATGTGAGTTGTAGTATCTCCTTTTTTGTTTCCTTTTTTTTTTCTTTTTTTGAGACAGAGTCTCACACTGTCACCCTGAGTAAAATGCCATGGCATCATAGCTCACAGCAACCTCAGTCTCTTAGGCTTGAGCAATCCCCTTGCATCAGCTTCCTAAGTAGCTGGTACTATAGATGCCTGCTATCCCTGGCTAGTTTTTCTACTTTTAGTAGAGACAGAATCTCCCTCTTGCTCAGGCTGATCTTGAACTCCTGAGCTCAAATAATCTACCTGTGTTGGCCTGCCAGAGTAGTAGGATTACAGGTGAGCCATCATGCCTGGTCTTCTTTTTTCTTTTCTGATTGAGCTTATTTGGGTTCTTTTTCTTCTATTCCAGGATAATCTAGAAAGAGATCTATTAATTTTATCTTTTTTTAAAAAGCAACTTTTTGTTTCATTGATTTTTTGTATTATTTTCTTGTTTTTAATTTCATTTAGTTCTGCTCTGACCTTTTCTTCTGCTTGGTTTGGGTTTTAGTTTGCCCTTCCTTTTCTAGTTCCTTGAGACATGTCATTATATTTGTGATCTTTCTGTCTTTTTGATGTAGGCATTTAAGGCTATGAATTTTCCCCTCAGGACTGCATTCACTGAATCCCATAGATTTTGAGAGCATGTGTTCCCTTATCATTCAGTTTGAAGAATAATTTGATTTTCATTTTAATTTCATCATTAATCCAATAATTGTTCAGCAAGAGGTGGTGAATTTCCATGACTTTATATAGAATTGGATGTTTCTCTAAGAGTTGATTTCTTGCTTTATTACACTATTATCTAAGAAGATACATGGTAAGATTTCAATTTTTTTGAATTTGTAGAGCCATGTTTTATGGTCTAAAATATGATCGGTCTTGGAGAATGTTCCATTAGCTGTCAGAAGAATGTATATCCAGTTCAGTTATTGTATTCTTTAGTGTCATGATTTTTGTTTGATTCTTTTTAAAAATCTCTTTGTTGGAATTCTCAATTTGTTCAAGTGTTGTTCTTATAAGCTCATTATATATTTTTATTATTATCATTTTGAATTCATTATCAGGTAATTCACATATCTTTATTCCATTAGAAGCAGATTCTGAAGTTTTATCTTATGCTTTTTTTTTGAATTATGTTCTTTTTTTGTTTCTTTATTTTTCTTGATTCTTTGTATTAATATATATACATTAGAAAAAAACTGCCACTTCTCTGGGTCTTCATGGACTACTCTCATACAGAAGACCTCTACTACTCAATCCAGCCAGAGCTTCCATGGGCCTCTCATACTTTTATGCTAGTCCAAACCACTTTCTTTTCTCTTAGGGGTCTCCAGGCATCTGGAGTATATTAGGACTCATTAGTTTCCCAAAATAGATGCAAGAAACGCCAATTCCTTGAATATCACCTGAAGACGTTGGAATGTTGGATGCATTGTCCAACTCCAGTTGGAGATTTCTGTCTGCATGTTCTGTACTGGGCCAGGGAAAGGTACAATTGTGAGTTCTTACATGATAGTTTAAACTACCTTCTTTATTTTATCAGTGGTTCCCAGGGATCTAGAACTTTCTGAGTCTTGTCAACACTCTGAAATAAGTAAATTAGGAGATAATTCCTCTGGAAATATTCCCAAATGTTGGAACATTGAATGCATGGTATGACTCTTTATTTCCTCAGAGTGAAGCTAGAGCTTGGAGTTTCTTCTCGATTATATGGCATTATTCTGGTGATGGGGATTATAGCAAGAGAATTGGCTCTAATTTCGATACTGGTTTTGTCATAGGCTAAAGGTTGACCACACTTGCTTGCCACATTGAAGACCTAAAATGAGGAAAGACAAGTAGCTCTCATTTCTTTTATTTCCTTCTTTACCATACATCAGGTCCCAATGGTATAAATAGGTTTTTTCATCAGACATTCTTTAATAAAATAATCAAATTGTGTTGTGGTAAATAGTGTACATATCTAGAAGAGTCATTCAAACAAATTCTTTTCCAACATTTTGTATTTGCCTTAGTATGCTTTAATTATATATATTCACAGACATATCTCATTTTATTGCATTTTACTTTAGTGGACTTTGCAGATATTGTGTTTTTTACAAACTGACCTTTGTGTCAATCTTGCCTTAAGCAACTCTGTGGGCACCATTTCCCCCAAAGTGTGTGCTCAATTTGAGTCTCTGTCATATTTGGTAATTTTAGACATTTCATTATTTCTTTATCTATTATAGTTATCTATAACAAGCAATCTTTGATATTACCATTGTAATTGTTTTGAGGTGACATAAACCTCCACTATAAGCGGCAACAAATTGAATTGATTCATGTTAGATGTGTTCTGATTGCTCCATTTCCTTAGGCCTCCCTGTACCATGAGACTCAATGGTATTGAAATTAGGCCAACTAAAAATCTTACAATTGCCTCTAAGTGTTTTCTTGAAAGGGAAATTCACACATCTTTCACTTTAAATCAAAAACTAGATATAAGAAGGCAAGTTAAGAGCTGAGGTAGACCAAAATCCAGGTCTCCTCCCTGGCTTTTAGTCAAGTTGTGAATGCAAAGGGAAATTTCCTGAAAAAAAAAAATAAAAGTAGTACTTGAGTAAACACATAAATGATAAGAAAGTGAATCAGACTTAGTGCTGATATGAAAAATGTTTCAGTGGTCTAGACAGAAGATCAAAAAGTTGTAACATTCTTTTAAGCCAAAACTTAATTCAGAGCAAGGCCTTAACAACTTCAACTCTCTGAAGGTTGAAGAAAATGGGGAAGCTGTAGAAGAAAAGTTGGAAACAAGTAGAGGTTGGTTCATAAAGTTTAAGAAAATAAGGCCTCTCCGTAAAGTTAAAGTACAAAGTAAAGCAGCAAGTGCTGATGGAGAAACTATAGAATATAATCCAGAAAATCTAGCTAAGGTAATTGATAAAGGTAGTTATATTAAACTTCATATTTTAATGACATTTTATAGCCAAAAATAAGAAGTCAATGCTGGCTTCAAAGCTTCAAATGGCAGGCTGACACTCTTGATAGGGACTAAACAGCTGGATGAAACTAATTAGGTTAAAGCCAATGCTCATCAGTTATTATTATTATAAAATCTTGGTCCTTTAAGAATTATGATAAATCTACTCTGCCTATGCTCTATAAATGAAACAACAATACTTGATGATAGCACATCTATTGATAGTATGGTTTGCTAAGTATTTTAAGTCCACTATTGATACTTAATGCAGAGAGATAAAGATTCTTTTTAAAATGTTCCTGCTCATTGACAATGCACCCAGTCACCCAAGAACTTTGATGGAGATGCACAAGGTGATTAATGTTGTTTTCACATCTGCTAATACAACATTCTTTCCACAGTCAGTGGACTCAAGGATTAATTTCCACTTCCAGGTTTTATTATTTAAGAAATAAATTTCATAGGGTGATAGCTGCCTTAGATAGTGATTTTTCTGATAGATCTGGGCATAGTAAATTGAAAAACTTTTGGAAAGTATTCACCATTTTAGATGTCATTAAGATCATTCATGATTTGTTGGAGGGGGAGAGCTGAAAGTATCAACATTAACAAGATTTTGGAAGAATTTGATTCCAACTCTTATGGATGATTTTAAGGGGTTGAAGATGTTAGTGGAGAAATAACACTGCAGATAAGGTGGAAATAGCAAGAGAACTAGATTTAGAAGTGGAAACTGAATATGTAACTGAATTGCTACACTCTCATAATAAAACTTTAATGGGAGAGGAATTGCTTGTTATAGATGAGTAAAGAAAGTGTTTTCTTGAGATGCGATTCACTCCTGGTCAAGATGATGTGAACATTATGGAAATGGCAATGAAGAATTTAAAATATTACAAAACTTGGTTGATAAAGAAGTGGAAGGGTTCCAATTTTGAAAGAGATTCTACTGTGGGTCAAATGCTATCAGAGAATACAACATACTACAGATAACTCTTTTAGGAAGAGTTAATCAATGTTATGGATTTTGTTGTTGTCTTATTTTAAGAAATTGCTACAGCCACCCCAACATTCAGTAAGCACCACCCTGATCAATTAGCAGCTATCAACATTGAGATAAAACCCTCCTACTAGTCAAAACATTATGATGACTAAAGTTTCAGATGACTGTTAGCATTTTTTAGCTATAAAGTTTTTTAAATTAAAGTACGTGCATTTTTAAGACATTAAGCTATTGTACACTTAATAGACAACAGTAAAATATACACGTGACTTTTATATGCACTGTGAAACCAAAAAATTAGTGACTCATTTTATGGTAATATTCACTTTGTTGTGATGGTATAGAACTATATTCACAACATCTCTTAGATATGTCTGCATATACACATGCACACACACACACATTCACAGTATTGTAAATGTAAGGAAACTAACTTCCTAAACTTAAAAATTATCTATTTTAAGCTCTAAGAATATGTTGCTTACAAATGTAGCATTATGTGCCTGAGTCCTTTGTTTAACTTGTGAAATCTATTACTGCCTTCTAAGTTTCACACCTATAAAGTCTCCTCAATGGAGTTGAATTTTCTTAAATTTAGAAAGATTACGAACATAAACTGCTAAAAGAATTTTCAATACTTTTCCTCCCAAATTGTAATTGTGCCTTGGCCAATTGAAAGTCACTGTCTTACATCTCACCTGTAAGTTGTGTGAAGAGTAAATTTGCTTTAATAGCAGAATTTTTTTTAAATGCATAATCAAAACAATAACTTCAATTAACTGTGCTTCCATTATAGATTTCCATCATCAAATTCCACTCTGACCCATGAATAATCACCAAACCATTTTAATTCTTTTTTAAAAGAAATTTATTTATTTTTTAATATTTTATTATTTTTATTTTTTATACTTTTTATTATTATTATTATTTTTTATATTTTTATTATTATATTTTATTATTTTTTTTTTTTGCAGTTTTTGGCTGGAGCTGGGCTGGAAACTTCCACCTCCCTACTCCTTGAGCCACTGGCACCACCCCCATTTTAATTCTTAAAAGTATGTCTTTGATTCTGTTTCTAGACATTAGCCCAAATGACTTCTAAAAGTGAGTTCCTTTTCCTTTTTTTTGAGACAGAATTTTACTCTGTTGCTGGAGTTAGACTGTAGTGGTGTCATCATAGCTCACTACAATTTCATACTCATGGGCTCAAGAGATCCTCCTGCCTCACCCTCCTGAGTAGGTGAGACTACAGGTATGTGCCATCATGCCCAGTTAATTTTTGTAGAGGAAAGATCTTGCTATATTTGTTAAACTGGACTACTGGCCTCAAAAGGCCTCCTTAAATGCTAGGATTGCAGGTGCGAGTCACCATGTCTTGCCCATTTTCCTTTTTTTAAAATAGATAGTAGACACACACACCCAGAGTTAGGCACTTAGGCTCATTTTCTAAAATTCTGGATAGTATGTTGGATAAAGCAGGTTAAAGGGGAGATTCATGAGAAAGAATAAGATTATTTTCTGCTTGTACTCTATCTATTAAAAGTATATGATAAGCTAGCAATATTACTTAGAAAGCTTCCTCTGATAGGTGGCTTACTAATTATAAAGGTATTTTAATTTTTCAAAACTCTGACTTTTAAAAAGAAGTGTTTATAATGATCTGAAGTCAATCTTCCAATAGATTCTGTAATATTAGTGCAAGTCATATCTTTGGATCCAAATCCAGAATGAGGCTAATATGTAACAACTCTCCTAATATTTAAAGACAAGTATTTAGTTCACCTTCCTTCTCCAATGCTAAGTTATTTCTTATTTAAGTTAAGTGTCTCTATTCTTTTACACTCCTGGTCTTACCTCTGAATGTGTTCCATTAATATATTAAATGGTAGTGCCAGAGTTCAATATAAGTGCATTGGGAAATAATTCTCAGTTGAGTTTTAAAAATAGAGAATGTGGGACAGGCAGATATTTAGCTTTTGCAGTGAAACTTTGGTATCCTTAAAACTATGTGATTTGAAGAGTAGCAATGTTCACACATACGAGAAGATAATCTTAGACTTGGTGGTGACTAAATTCTGGAAGAAAAATCTCTATGCCTTTTTTATTTTTTATTTTTTTTGCCAGTTTCAGATATGATTTGTGGAAGGAGCAACGAAACGGACACTGCCATCATTACTCCTTTAATTCCACAGCCACTGCCATCTTAATGATGTTTGGCTACTTAGCAGTTCTGAATAATGGACCAATATGAACTGGGGAGTCTAGCTGAGAAAAAGAAAAAATGCAGTCCAGACAGACGTGTATCTGGATTCAGTTCTTTCATTAGTTCTGCAGGTTGCAATTTCACTCCGGCTTTCAGTGAGTCCTGAGCCCTAGCCGATGAACAGTGTTTTGACAACACTGAATATTGAACCAAAGTAAAGTAAAGATTAATTTTGAGGGTGCTTCCAAGCCATAGAATTGGTGGCAGAAATCCAGCTCTTCTGAATGCCTTTCCCAACTGCTTAAATCAGCAAACTCTTGGCAGTTACAGTCAAATGAATGTTGCAATTTTCAGGAGTACCTGTTACATTAAATCACATGTTGATGGGGGAAAAAAGCAGAAATATCATGGTACTATGTAGAAAAGAAATGAGGTCCAGATATTTTCTGCCAGAAAAAGGCTTTTGTGTGTGTGAGAGAAACAGTTCTGGGGTTTATGGTACTTTATTTAATTGGATGTAAACCAAAACAGAATTTTTCACATGTTAACATGAATTTCTATGTTAGCTCTGAGGCTTTCTCCTCTGGCACTGGAGAGCCCTGGTGATCGTGATTTCTACACTCCCTAGGTGTAGAAAGCAAATAATAGGTGCATAAAGCAAATCCCAGAATTCTAGCTACTAATTCACAGAGCTGGCAGACAGATTGGCAGAAAGATTACTAACTATACTGCTAAATTCAAATAAATCCGTAAGTTATCAGCACACTCGCACATGTGTGAGGCTTAATGACACGGCTCAGACTTAACTTATGCTGGGCAATGTGGATTATATTTGTGGTATTCAAAGTCATTCACATCCATCCTTTTAGCTCATCTCCTGAGAAGTCATTATTCTAGGCAGCGCCTGTAGCTCAGCGGGTAGGGTGCTGGCCAGAAACATCCACGCTGGCAGGTTCAAACCTGACCCGGGCCAGCTAAACAACAATGACAATTGCAACAAAAAATAGCCGGGCATTTTGTCAGGCACCTGTAGTCCCAGCTTTGGGAGGCTGAGGCAAGAGAATTGCTTAAGCCCAAGAGTTTGAGGTTGCTGTGAGTTGTGACGCCACAGCACCCTACTGAGGGCAACATAGTGACACAATGTCTTATAAAAAAAAAAAAACGTCACTATTCTAACCTGGCAAGTTCTTTGTGGCCCCACTCACACACCATTCTTGTTCTTTACTCCACAGCATAACTGATATTGTTTCTGCCACCTGGGAAACGTCAGCCTTTCACTGTTTCTGTTCAGTCTTCTTGGAGCCCTTGTCTGCACTTCACTATTTCCTCACCTCTCATCCATCCCTCCATCAACTCCAGCACGGCTTCTATTCTTGTTACTTTATCACAACTGCTCTTGCCCAGGGCGCCAAGGCTGACGTTGCTATTTCTAACAAATAGTTTTTAGTTTTTTTGGCCTCCTCCCCTTTTGGTCTAGTCTTCTTGGTTTCTCTTTTGGTATCACCTTCTCTACTTGGACCTTAAATATAGAGTTTAGGTTTTCGTGGACCCACTTCTCTTTTCATTTTACACAGACTCTGGTCAATCCCATCTGCCCATGCAGCCTCATTTATAATCCATATTCACTTAGTTCCCAAATCTGCATTTCTTAGGGCAGCGCCTGTGGCTCAAAGGAGTAGGGCGCCAATCCCATATGCTAGAGGTGGTGGGTTGAAATCCAACCCCGGCCCAAAACTCCAAATCTGCATTTCTTGACACCAAGTCTTGCCCCCACTCCTCCACTCCAGCTTTATGGTAGACATCTCTACTTGGCTTCATGGTAGCGATATCATAAGAACACAAGTGAACTTATGGACTTTCTTGCTCAAACTCAGTCCTCTTGCTGTATTTTTTATTTCAGGGAATGAAATAAGAAACATCAACTCACTTGCTGAAGCTAGTCCCCCCCCCCCTTTCTGTCTCAATCCCCATTTCAAAACTAGAACTAATTCTGATGAATTCTTTATAAAGATCTCTTGAATAATATACTTCTCTCAATATGAGTACCTCCACCCTAATCTAGGCCACTGTCATCTCTTACAAAATATGTTAGTTTCCTATTGAGATTATAGTAAATCACCACAAACTTGGTTTCCTATTGAGATTATAACAAATCATCACAAACTTGGTGGCTTAAAATAACACAAATTTATTATTGTATTGTTTTGAAGAGGAATAGGACAAAAATGGGTCTCAAAGGGGCTAAATTAAGTTCTGTTCTATAAATGAAGAAACTGTTAGACCCAGAGTTAGGAAAGTGAGTAATCTACTCTGCTAGTAGTAATGTATTAGTTTCTTATTGCTCCTGTAACAAATTATCCCAAATTTGTTTGATTAAAACAATACAAGTTTATCTGAGGGTTCTGAGGGTTAGGGGCCTAAAATGAGTTTGCAGGAGGTATTCCTTCTACGAACACCAAAAGACAATCCCTTTTCTTGACTTTTCTCCCCCCTTGTAGCTGCCCAGTCCTGGGGTTGTCACTCTTGTCTTCATCTTCAAAGCTGGCAGTGGCCAGACAAGCCTCTTCCTTGTTATCTCTCTCTGACACTTACTTTCTTCTGCCTCCTGTTTCCACCTATAAGGATGCTTGTGATTACATCAGCCCTTCCTGGATAATACAGGAAAATCTTCCTATTTTGAAGCCTGCTGATTAGCAAACTCAGTTCCATGTACAACCTGAATTCCTCTTTGCCATGTAACAAAACATATTCTCCCAGGTGCCAGTGATGAGGATGTGGACATATATTGGGGTCTTATTCCCCTACCACATGGGGCCTATACCATAGCCTCCAAAATTGTGCCTCTGGCCTTCTGCCCTCTGGCTCCTGTATGGACTATCAGCCACATTTTTTAAATTGCAGTAAAATACACATAATATGCAGCTTGCCATTTTAATCATCCTGCTGTATATGGTGTACAATCATCACTACTATCTAGTTTCAGAATATTGTCATTACTCTCCAAAGGAAACCCCGCACCTATTAAGCTGTCATTCCTCATTCTCTTCTCCTCCTAGTCCTTGGTGACCTTAATCTGCTTTCTGTGTCTGTGCATTTGTTTATTCTGTATATTTTATATAAATGGAATCATGCAGTTATGGCCTTTTGTGTCTGTCTTCTTTCACTTAGCATGTTTTCAGGGTGTATCCATGTTGTAGCACATATCAGTACTGCACTCCAGTTTATGACTCGATAATATTCCACTGTGTGAATAGATCACACTTTGCTTATTCATTCTTCAGTTGATTGTCTGGGAAGTTTCCGCCTTTTGGCTACTGTGAATTGCACTGCTGTGAACTACAGACCACATTTAACCCTCTTGCTTCCCATGCTCCCTACATCCCTGTTCATGGAGCTATTCAGTTTCTCCGATTTGCTGTGTCCACTCTCTCACTCTCTCCTTCCCGTCTTCCTGCTGCCTAAAGCATTTTCCATTCCTAGAGGCATCTTCTACTGAATAGGCAAGTACATTTATGAATTAGCAGTAAGCAACCCTTAAACAAAGGGGCCTGGGAACTGCAGGCAGAAACAGGTTGCAACTGTCAACTCACATAAACTTTGGCTAATTACAAAATCATTTATATTGCAGTTATAAAATTTCTCTGCTCTTAAAATCACCATGACAGTTCCAAAATAATCACACAAAGTATGAAAATGGGAGGTAAGTCAATTTGAGGAATTGCTATCCAAGTTCTTGGTAAAATCCAACCCCCTCACCTTGAATATTCCACCCCTTAATTAGCAAGAACTGGTGTAGGTGCTCTCTCTGCAGTCTGCCCGCTGTCCTCCCAGAGAGTGTTTTCACTTTCAATAAAGCTTTCACTTGCTTGGCATATGTGTTGTGTCCTGAAAGTCTTTCCTGACAAACACCAAGAATTGGAAAAATTTTGCCTCAGAGGCCAGTAACAATAGCGTATTGTACTTTACATTGTGCCCAGCCCTGTGGGGTTCAGGTAGGAACATTTGGGTGGAGGCATTTGCATTAGCAAATGAAGCAGGGGGAAAGAAAGTGCTGTGTGTAATCTGGAGAAAAGGATTCCCCCCTTTTCTGGTAGCTTTTCACATTGGATGAAGTCAGATATTTTTTCTACAAATAGGCCAGCACACAGAGTGGAGCTATTACCCTTTCTTCCTTAACCCCTCATTCCCATGAAATCTAGCCCTTTCCATCAAGAACCTTAATAAACAGCATGAAATGCTTTCCCCAAGTCACTGTCGTTCCAGGATCATAGGTGAATACACTTCCCAGTGTGCCTGTGGTCCAGGAGCTGTCCTTGCGGCTCTAGGGCAAACAACCCATGATTATCTTGGAGGGTAAAACAGATTGACCACAGGCAGTGTTTTGCTGTTAATTGTGCAAGGAGACTTTGAGAGGCCTTCCATGCATCTGACAATTACCTAAAATGCTGCTCAGTGTAATGATGTGTTGGGAAATGGAAAATGCTGTGGGGGTCGTTTAGCAATCATATCCTGATAGTGTTCTTTCAGCAGATTATAGGTTTCCGCCTCCCTCCTTATAGTAATATGTAGAAGTAAATATAACAACTTTACACAGCAACAGCAAACTCATATTGGGATTACAACAGGTCTTTATTAACTTCTTGCAACTAGGTAAATATCAGAGAAGACATCCGTTCAAAGTGTTTCAGGTTTTCATCAATAAACTCCAAGGGGACGTAAATTTGACCCATCTTCCCAACACCATGTAAGTGATAGTTTTTGAGCTTGTAAATGTACACAGATATATACATGTTCCCATTATTTCTTGTAAGTCCCTGTCACAGCTGCTTTGGAAAGGAAGAAGATATAACTCTGTGGATTTAACACTTCTCATTTAAGGCTGCCTATTTTTTGATTAAAGATCACTTAATTATCCAAGAAGGACTAATTATCCAAGAAAGACTACCTACAACTTGCAATCAGTGACTCTTCAGCATACCAAGCTGAAGTCTTAACTTGCTTGAAAGTGAATGCCTTCCAAATTTCATCTCAGCTTTTATTTAAAAAAAGAAATTGATGTTAGAGAACTTTAAAAATGTTTACATTTAAATAGATATACACTTGCATTTTATTGTATACGAATTCATGATGCATTCAAATTGAGTTTTGACTGGAAGATAAATATCATTACTATTGGATAAATAATCTTATTATTTTTAATCACTGATACAAAATTAAATGTGTGCTCAGATGACTGTCTGGAATCTCAAATTCAATTTTCCTCTTACTTAGTTTAAATTTATTTTTAAAACAATAACCCATGCCAAGTAGTTTTACTTTCTTTAAATATCATTTAAAAATACATTTCCATGTTCTGAAACTTGATCAAGTATACCAGTGAATAGGCTTTGAGTCCCCTTTCCTCCTTGAAATTTACATAAAAGCTATAGAGATTTCCTTCTTTGTTTGCTGTTTTAGTTTTGTACTGAAATCCCACAGACCACAGTATTTACTAAATCAGGTCCCCAGAATAATCCATTGTTTACTAAGGCATGTAAATATGGTTTCCAGTTAATAGGTACTATTTACTGAAGAGAACCACCGTTTAGACAGCATAACACAGTTAATCATGTGAAGAAAAGTTTCTCACTAGATCATTATGTTTTGTGATTATTATGTATTGTTTTTTTCTAGATAGTGGGTGGGGAGAATTAGTGGGCTGAAGAAAGACTACAAGTTCAAAAGCATAAATTCTCTGTACATAGCCCAGGGTGGTTTTATGCTGCCAAGCACCCATAGAAGACGCCTTATTAAACCGAGAACTTGTTAGCTTCTAAATACAAATTGGCAACAGTTCTAAGCTCATAGGTCATACTTGTATGTATTGATCTAAAGCTACATGGTGGAATATCCAATTCATTTATTTTCAGTTGTCTTCATGTTAGAATATGCAGCTGCTTATGACAGTCATCTGTGTTGGGCTGTGGATGCATTATCAATCTATTTACTAATCCCCAACCTAACATGGCATTATTTCTAGTCTCCTTTATATTTGGAAATAGGACTTGATGGAAATTTGTATGAAATGGAAGAAAGATCTTTAGACTTTCCCTGAGTGCTCAATATTTGCCTCCTTTACCTTTTATTCACCTGTCCATAAAAAAGAACACTTTATAAAGATGTTTTTCAAAATGCTCTTGGACTCACTGTTCTTATTCCCTCCTCTTATAAACTCACTCCCAATGCCCACATTAATAACATCACTTACATCTGATTGCTGCTTCTTCTCCTTTCTCTCCTTTTTCTGCCTCCTACATCCAGCTCAATAGCAGTGCTGGACCTTCTAAGGAGATAATAGGAATTTGTACATGGGCATGGTCGCAATGGTATAATGTTACTCTAGCATTGTCGTAGTCTGTGTATTTGAGTGAGAAGATAGAAATCAAGGAATTTATACAAAGTGTCTGATATTAGAACAATGGTTCAAGTTTTGGGGGGAAAAAGCCTATGAACCACACCGCACCAAACACATGCCCTTGGGAATATGTAGGCTACAAGTTTGAGGTTTCTGTTGAGAGTCCAATTAGTACTTGGCTCAGTGATCATCCTTATAGATGTTCAGCAACTGTTGCTCTTATTATTAGAAAACCTTCAGTCCCACAAATCAAATCTCAAAAATGTAAAAGAAAGGCCATATGGCATTAAAAGAGTGTCTGAATCCAATAATTGAGAAAGTGATTTCAGGACAATAAAAGTCTCTAATCTAAATTTTTGTATTTTCTTATCCTTCTGCTACTCCAGGCATAATTATTGTTCTTTTAGTTCATTTAGAAACATTCTTTAGGGACACTAAAAGTTTAGTTAAGAATGTATTGGTCATAATTTTAAAGGGAAAAGCAAAGAGAACTAAAGATTCAGTGATGATGATTCCATTTGGTATTTGTTCTACTCAGAGGAAGATTTTGAAATAAAACTTTAGCAGATGTCACAGCCATATTAGTTTGCTCCTTTAGCATCCTTTATGTCAAACGGGAGTTTTGTTTGCTCTTAGTATTCTTCAATCTTTTGGTCTCAAAATAGCAATGAGGATGATATGCTGGGGAGACTAGTGTTAATTTTTATCAAGGCTCCTACTCAGAGCCTGCTGCCTTTGAGCCCACAGTTCTTTCAGGCCCCCACGTCTATGACGAGATAGGCTAATAATAGTGCTTGATATCTACCTTCCGTCTTAGAGAGGTCTACCTACTATAACAGAATACCACAGACTGAGTGTTTGAAAATAAAAAAATATAGTAGGTCTACCTACTATAACAGAATACCACAGACTGAGTGTTTGAAAATAAAACACAATTTCTCACAGTTCTAGAAGCTGGAAGTTCAAGATCAAGGTTCAACATGGTCTAGTTCTTGGTGACGGCCTGCTTCCTGGTTTCCAGATGGCTGCTTTCTTGCTATATCCTTACAAGGGGGAGAGAGAAAGCATATTCTGGTCCCTTCTTCCTCTTATAATGGCATTAATCTCATCCTGGGGCTCCACCCTCATGACCTCATCCAAACCTAATTATCTCCTAAAGGCTGTACCTTCAAATATTATCAAGGCTGATAAGATTAGGGCTTCAACATATGCTTAGGGGAGCATAAACATTCAGTAGGACTGAATATTACTTTTCATTGGAAAGTAGTAGAGACAATAAATGTAATCCATGTGTGAATTTGGACAAGTTACTCAACTTCTCTGTACCTCTGTTTTCTCATCTCTAGAATGAGATAATAATATCCCCTGCCTTATAGGTTTCTTCTGAGTACTACAAGAATTAATACACACAAAAAGCCCTTAAAATACTAGCTGACAAGGTCAGGCACAGTGGCTCCCACCTGTAATCCTAGCACTCTAGGATGCTAAAGTGGGTGGATTGTCTGAGCTCACTAGTTCAAGACCAGCCTGAGCAAAAAGTGAGACCACCTCTCTACTAAAAATAGAAAAACTGAGGCAACAGGATCACTTTAGCCCAAAAGTTGGAGGTTGTTGTGAGCTATGATGATAACACAGAACTCTACCCAGGGTGACAGCTTGAGACTCTGCCTAAAAAAAAAAAAAAAAAAAAGAATAGTGGCTGACACAGTTAGTATTCAACAAGAACTGGCTATTACTCACAGCCACACAGTAAGAGAATATGTCCACCCATGTCCCCACCACACATCAAAGATGGCATCTCCCTTGCTCTTTTTTTGTGTGATGAGAGCAGAGAAATAGCTTAAGTCATGGCAAAATATTGCTTTTGGTGGAAAACTCTATATCAATGTTTGTGATCTGGGTGGAACTGAAAAAGTGTTCTGTGTTTTGCTGTCCTGTTTAAGTTTGCACTCACAAGTACAACCACTAGCTCATTCTCACAGGCTCTTGTCCAAGCAACTGTGCAAAACAATCAGGCCCATCTTCCCTGAGAGTTGGCTGCTGAGAGGCAGGAAGTCCAGAGCAGGAAGTGCAGAGTGGTCATGAAAGGTGGTGGGTGTGAAATCTTGAGGTTACATTACAAAAGGGCATCCAGACCACAACCTCAAGGCATCTGTGCAGCTTGTACTCAGATGTTCTTTGCACACCCAAAGAGTGGGAGGAGGAGGACAGGAGAGAAGGAGCGGGATATTAGAGGAAGAGAACAGAAGCTAAAGCATTCCTTATTAGAAGAACTTCCTCCAGTAAGGGACCTGACAATTAGCCATGCCTTTATTTGGACGGTCTCAATTAGTACATAGAAAATAAACACAGCTACTGACTTCTAATACCTTTGATTTCTTTAGCAACTGAATTTTTATCATTGACCAGAGCAATTATTTAGTAAATGTGCCTTTAAATTTTTTTTCATGCTGGAAAGCAAATTGGATACCACTCTTGAAAAAATGTCCTCAAAAGACCCTTTGAAGAATAATGAATGTCAGATAAGTGTTCTCTGAAACCTTAAACATTTAAAGGAATATGCTAAATGATGCCATTCTTAATGAGTTTCAGTAGGTTCACAGATTCCTCGCAATCTGCTCATTATGCGTATCTCTGGAATACAAAGCGAGTAGATGGAGAAATTTTTGGTTTTCCTTATTTCTTTAGAGAAATATAATCCTGAATTGAAATTGCATGTCTAATACAGTTAGATACAATTGATTAAATTATCTTAGGTTTGGGGAGAGGTTGAGGAGATATTGTCAATTGAGAAAATTGAAAAAGGACAATGGATGAGATAAAAGGGTGGTACCGATGAAAATATAATTAGGTACAGTTTCTAATGCTACAGTTTATGAAATAATATGTCTTTTTCTTAAAATATATACATTAAAGTATTTAGAAGTTAAGACCCATGATGTGTGTAACTTGTTTTCAAATAATTCAGAAAAATATTATGCCTATTTTATATATAATATGCTATCTATGGATATGTAAATACATACATGTAGATACAGTTGTGCACATATACACATACGTATGCAGTTGACCTCTGAACAACATGGGGTTGACTTGCGTGGTCCACTTACATACAATTTTTTTCCTTCCTCTGACACCCTAGACAAAGTCAGGCCAACCCTTCTTATTCCTCCTTTTCAGCCTACTCAACATGAAGGTGACAAGGATGCAGACCTTTATGATGATCTATTTCCACTTAATAAATAGTAAATTTCTCTTATGTGTGATTTTCTTAATAACATTTTCTTTTCTCTAGCTTACTTTATTGTAAGAATATGGTATGTAACACATATAATATACGAAGTATATATTAATCAACTGTTTATATTATCACTAAGACTTTCAGTCAACACTAGGCTATTATAGTTAAGTTCTGGGAGTTCAAAAGTTATATGTGGATTTTTGACTGTGTAGGGCTTTCTGCCCCTAACTCTCTCAAGAGTCAATTGTACACACAAGTGTGTATTGTTTATATGCAGGTGTTCTGGGCACTGTTCTTATTTTTGGAACATTTTTGTAAGTGTTAAATTATTTACAATTAAAAATAAATATTAAAAATTCAACAGCAACCAAAATACATTAAGACCTTCTAATTTTTGGCATCATAGCATTTGAATGGCCTGGGGAGGGTACAATTCACTACATTGAAAGCAAATTGTTTAAGAAAATACTGGAGGTAGAAGGCAAACTTCAATTAACACTGTGAAGCAGGGCCTTTCAAACAAGCAGAATCACATGGGTGGTGTTTACAAGCTGACTAAAGACACCCTGTGGTCCAGAAATGGATAGGAGTCTTGAATGAGAGAGAGTGATGTCTCTGGCTGGAGTCTACCTATAGATCTTCCTAGATGTAGCTAACAGGCCTAAGGCAGAGCCTGGGCAGACAAGTAAAAGGAAAGGGAGGAGGAAGGGAAAGGAGCAGAGGTGAAAAAAGGAGAAGAGAGAACTGCCAGAAATAGCTACTGTTCGTTGAGTGCTTACTATGTGCTGACTTTGTTTTATGGTTTATTTGCTTTTATTTAATTCCCTCTCCTCTCCCCCAGAAACCTTACAAGGTTAGTATTAGTATTTCCATTTCATGGATAAAGAACCTAGGACTCAGGGAAGCTTCTGTACCAATTAGATAGAAGTAAAGCTAATATTTAAATAAAAGCCTATCTGACCTCAATCTAATATTTAAATCAAAGTCCTCAAAGCTATTAACCATTTTTTTTTTTTTATGGTCCTTCTAGTGTCTTGGTAGGGACTGGTAAGCTAAACACAGAGGCCTCACAGTTCCTTCAAAAGCCTGTCGGCAGCTTCCAGACTGGCCATAGGTCTCAAGATGTTAAGAACATTGACCTCAACTTTGGCTATTCCAGCAGTAAGGTCACTGCAAGTCAATAAAGATCTGCATGGCATGTTCCAGGGAGCAGCTCTTTAGCTCTCCTCGCACCTAATGCCAAAAGAAGCAATTCTTTTTCTCATGTTGCCCCATGTAGTTCCAAGTCCCTTTTCTTCCTTGCTATACAGACATGCACGGCGGGGTGTAAAAAGTGATTTAAGGGCCAAATACTACAGTACAGTTGGAAAACCTTTGCCTCGTGCAGAAGCAGCTGCAGAGTTCTTGGTATTATTCTTTCTTCTCTGTTAAAGAAGCCAAGTGAAAATGTACTCTCTGGCATGACATGCAGATTGTTCAAAAAGCTTGTCCATATCACACAGGTATTAACTTGTCCATTAGGACAAGTATGTTTCAGTAAGTTCACAGACAGGTAAATAGCAGGTTTCCAGGAAAAGGCAATGGCCACTCATTTATAGATGGAAATCTTCAACTTTTGGGTTCTATTTTTCCTCCTCCCCAAACAGAAACTGGAATTGTGGTTCAGCCCTTTCCTTACCATAGCTAGGGCTTTGAGTTCATTTCTCTTGTTCATTTGGAAGCATGACTTTAAGTGGACAATTACTTTTCCAAGACTGTTAATCCTGTCTTCTCAAGAAAAGTTAATCATGACCCAAATGTAGACTGAAAAGAGAGAACTGGACAGATGAGCCGTTACAGGGTATGTAGTCCATTAGCAATTCTCTTGCTTATTTGACGCAGTTACAACTTCCTCATTTTTAGTTTTCTTGCTACTTTTCCATTTGCTGGATTTTAGATGCTTGTATATAGATAGTAGATCTCATATATCTAAGTAAAATCTTTTCTGAAGAACCAAAATGACCATTTCTGTTAATCTCCAGTGTAAGGTCACAAACTCCAATTAGTATGCCTTGGGTTTTTGTTTATTGATTAGTTGGTTCAGTTTTAATTTATTTTTTGTTTGTTGTTAGTGCTAAGATTAAGCAGTACTATAATTAATTTAGCAAGTAATTATTTAAATGTACTGAATGTTTACCTTGGGTTAGATATAGTGACTCCATGACTTACTTAATCTCTGCCCTCAAGATTCTTAGAATCTAAGAGGAGAGAGGGGCATAGACAAACATCATGCAGTAGTATAAATGGTTATGTCCCCTGTCTGTAAGGCTAGCTACTCCTCCATCACTGCAGTGAAAACATCTGCTTGACACAATAGTGAAACACCCACAGGCAGATTTACCCTCTGAAAATGTGCTTTTCCTAGAAAAGTGAGTTAAGAGGGGAGACTTGGCGGTTAGGGAAGAGAACTGACTTGGTGTGTGAGATGTTCTTCCAGGTTTGTGGTAAGGCATAACCAAAGAGCCTGTGATCAGAAAGAAACTTCTAGAAGATGGAGGTTTTTCTTGCCTGGAGCAGCAAGGCGATTGAAGAGGGACTTTCAAAACTAGTGTGCAGGTAGAGCATGGGAACATCCATTAAAGTCAATTCAATCAAGTAAGACAGACAAGGAATTCCTCTGAGAACTTTATACTAGATTTTGTTTCTCTGTTGAGTGCTGAGTAAAATGGATGATGAAAGGAGAAGCACAGTTTGCGGGTATAATTTTCATTTTCTGAGATGGAGTAACTAAAATATAGAAAAGAGTGAAATAAAACCAATTTTTGCCTCCAAAAAAGCCTAAGTAGTTTCAAAAGAGTGATTGTCAACATATCTATTTCATGTGGAGAAGTATTATTTGCAACACCCACTATAACTTCTCATAGGTCTCCTTTTGATTCACATACAGAAATGTGGTTTTTTAATACACATCAGCCAAAAAAAAGGTTGTTTTTGGCTTCTTGAAAGTAGTTGTGTGTGGAGATGAGCAGAGGAAATTATACGTCAAATTTTTTATGATTTTGAATTTAAATGATAGAATCATGAACCGAGTTTAGAAGCTATTTAGGTCAACATTTTCTGAGAAATTCAGTTGTTATGTAGTTACATGTAAGCACACCTGAAAAGAGTTCTAAACACTAAAGTCTGAATCCAAAGCTATTCTCTAACATGTTTAATTTTTTTTAAATGCTCTTAAGCCTGAAGAATAATAATGTTTAAGAGGTAAACTTACTAATGCCTGATCAGTGAAGCCAGATTTACATGAAGCCCCAAATCAACTTCTTCCTGGTGGGGTCTTAGAATTGTTGTAAATGAAAGGAAAAATTGCCTATAACTGCAAGTGGAAGTAGTCATTAAGACGGGCACAATCACCACCAAAATAGACCACTTTTAACTTAAATGTATTTCATTATTGAGCACTATAATAAACTAGAATTGAACAACAATGAGATTACTTAAATTCACTAGAAACTTCACGTCCTGTGAAACTCTTCCTCTTCTTCCTCATTTTCTTATACTGCAACATCTGATATGGGAGATACTATAGAAAATAAAGTAAGAAAAGAGCAGACTTGATCGTCTACGGGGAGTAAGCTGTGACAGTCAATATGTGCAGGATTATAGTATCACTGAATATATTTGCGCCAGTCACTTTGTTATCTTGAAGTTTACAAGGGACACTTAACAGTAGCTAACTGATCCTTTGCTCGGGGCCAGAGGACCCTGGCCAAAGTGTGTCTTGAGAATTCCTCTTTCTTTCTTTGTCCTGAGGTCCTCCCCAGTAGTAAAAACATGGTCATTTGCCCCTGAGGTTTCAACAGTGGAAATGATGGCTTTGGCGGGTAACTTTTCTTTATTTATTTATAGAAGATTTACAAGGATAATCAAAGAATCTCTATTTATCCTTCACTCAGTTTTCCCTAATCTTAGTCATCCTGTGTGTTACTATCTGATTATGACATGAATTTATATTTTTCCAATGACTTGTAATGTTGAATGTCCTTTCATATGCCATATGTCTTTTTTAGCGAAGCTCTTATTCAGAAATGTGTCCCATTTTTTTAAATTGGGTTTTTTATCATTGTTGAGTTTTGAGAATTCTCTACATATTATGGATATAAGTCAATTATCAGATATATGATTTATAGATGTTTTCTCCCAGTGTGTGTGTGTGTTTTTTATCTTTTTGCACATCTAAGTTGTAGTTAGAGGTCATATTTCTTCTGTCTGAAGAACCTCCCTTAATATTTCTTATAGAGTAGATCTGCAGGCAATGAATTTTATTGGTTTTCATTGTTTGGAAAGTGTTTATTTCTCACTCAGTTTTGAAAGTTATTTTCACAGATTGTGGAATTCTGAGTTGATGGTTCTCTCCACTACCTCTATCACTCTAAAGATGTCTTTTGATTTGCATGATTTCTGATGAGAAATCTGTTTTAATACTTATCTTTTTTCTTCTATATGTAATATTTCTTTTCTTCTGGTTGCTTTCAAAATTTTGTATTTGTTTTTTGTTTCCAGCAGTTTGAATATAGCATTTGAAGGGGTATGTGTAAGTGTATGTATATGTGTGTGTGTGTTAGCATTTATCCTGCCTGTTTTTTTTCTAACCATTATGTATTTGTGCTTGGTGTCTGCCATTAATTTTCAGAAATTCTTGTTTTTTTTTTTCAAGTATTTCTTCTGCCTTTCTATATTGCTTCTCTTTTCTTGAAATTTCAGTTATGTGTATGTTACACATGTTTTTGTTTGATAGTTCTTGAACATTTCAGTTGGGTTTTTTTCCCCTCACTTTTTCCTTCTTTGTATTGCTGTCTCAGTAATTCTTATTGATTTAACTTCAAGCTCACTGAGGCTTTTATCAGTAGAATTCAATCTATTGGTGAGTTTGTCAAAATCATTGGTTAGCTCTTTTCCTATGATTTTCATTATTAGTATTTTAATTAGATTCTTTCTTATTTCTCTGATTAAATTAGTCAGCTGATCTTGCATGTTGCTCACTTTTTTCTAAAGAGCATTTAGCATATTAATCATTGATAGTGAGGATATTAATCACCTGTGTCATAGTGAGGTCTGGGTCTGATGATTGCTTTGCTTTGCTGGTTCTTTCTGTCCTATTTATACATCTCATAATTTTTTTTTTTAAAGCTAGTTATTTTGTGTAGGGTAGAGGAGACTCATGTAATATTTTTTACACCTAATAATGGGCATGCCTTTCTTTCTGTTGGGTCTTTCGTATGGAAATTCAAGTTGATCTAATTAGAAGTTGGGCTGAGTTTAAGATCTGTTGTTGCTATGGTTACCCTCACTGCTCCAGAGGCTTCAAATTTCTCAGTGATGCCCTGTGTTTTGAGTGGGGATCATTTGCCAGAGCAATGTCTGTCTGGCTTCATGCTTTAAGTCTTTCCTTCCTACTTTGCTTCACAGAGGCTCTACTTTGCACACATTCACTCCTTTGTTGTCCTTCTTCCTGCAGTATTCTTGTTACTTATTATTTGAACTTATTTTCTTGCAAGACAGTGCAATGGAACAGTCTCTGTTGTTATGATTAAATCTTAGGGTTAGGTCAATCTGTTACGAATGTGACCTTCTTAATTCCTCTGTCCCTTCTTTAGCTGTAATTTTGGGCTCAGTGTATATTCATGTCTCCAAAACAGAATTAAGCTTTTTTTTTGTTTTTAAATTTTCTTACCCCACTTCAAAAAGTTTTTGCTTGTATCCTAAAGTTTTTCTTCTCCCCACCAACCTCCCTTCTTTTCTCCCACCCATAAGACTAAGCCTTTTTTCTTCAGTAGGGGACATGGACAAAAAGTTCTGGTGAAGTTTCCTGTTTTTCCTACATAGCCACTATTCCTTTCTCCCAAGTTTTCTTCACAATTAAGACTTTTTGTTTGTTTCATTGTGCACCTGGTGTTTCTTGTAGGGAAAGAGGGGCAGGAAGATATGGACTCTCCAAATTTCTATGGCTTCTAGCGGTTCATGCTGTCCTCCTAGTCTTGCCTTGGCCTTCACCAATTCATTAATCATTCTAGGTGGAATCTCACTAATGTTCATTTGTTTTTAACCCAGATAAGAGAGTGTTTTCTACATCTCAGCAGGCACTTATGTATCTTCAAATTTTGAGTCAGTTATTTGTTTCACAATAAAAACTGTTATAAAATGGAATCTAGTTTAGCTCTTTATCATTTGTAAGACTAGGAGAGGTATTCCTTCCAGATAAAGTTACTAGATAAAGTACAGAACACCCAATTAAATTTGAATTTCAGATAAACTATGAATAATTTCTCCATATATCCCATACAAAGTTTAAGCTTAACTGGATGTTCTATGTTTTTGTTTGTTAAATCTGGCAACCCTACTTTGAGCTTCCCATATCCCAGTGTAAAAATGGGAGTCCCACCTTTTTTTTTCTTTCTTTTCTTTTTTTTGGTGAGGAAGTCTTATCATAAACAAGTTCCATAACTGGGACATATTTTAAAAGAAAAGGAATTTTGAAGAAAAAAGATGAAAGAAAATATAACAATGAACACAAAGTCATCAAGTAATGTTGGCAATTAAGATTTCAAAGGAGAAGATTTTTTTACTTAGACTTTTGACTGCTGCTCTTTGATTCATACCACATAAGCTGGACTAAAACTTAAGTTTAATGATCAGTTTTATTTTTTCATTTATTCATTAAGGATTTTTAAATTTTACATGGAGTTCTGTAAGAACTGTGGGTAGTGATAAATATTCTTCTGAGAAAAATTTGTGTAAACTTTTCCTTTATGATTTTTGAGCTTTGCATATCTAGTAAAGACCATGTACAACACTTTAGATGAGGCAGAGTGGAAGGAATTATTAAATGTTACCTCAGCCTATGAATGTCATGGCAGACAATGGGGTGATGTCATGTGTTATGGATTGTACAATAGCAGGCTGATTGTGGTAAGACTGAGACATGTCTATTTTAATCAAGGAAATACTTATTTTAGAAATAGTTTAATTTAACCCTATCTGAATAATCCAATGGTCCACTTGCGTTTTTATTTATTCCTATTAATGTATTTTTGACATAGGTATCATTACACAAAGCAATATTTTCTTGAATGTCCAAAGTACAGTAGAAACATTTTGAAGTGGAGTTTGGGTGATTCATCAGTGCAGACAGCCTCTTACTGTTTCTAGTTCTGGAAGGTTTTCAAAGTTCTTAATTTACATGTATACTATAACGATATCATTCCCCTTTCCACATATTTTGATATACAGAAATATGATGGTTAAGTCATTGGGACAAAAGGTTGTCATAGAAACACAACCCATAGTTTCTTTTCCTAGACAGGGGTTGGATAGATACAGCTGGCATGCTAGCCCTGTTTTTATAAATAAAGTTTTATTGACACACAGCTACTCTCACTTTTTTACACACTGTGTTGGCTGTTTTCATGTGTGAAGGACAGAGTTGAGCCACTACAACAGAGACTGTACAGCCCACAAGTCATAGTCAGTATCCAGTTTTTTAAAAAATGTTGGCTGATCTCTGCCTTATAAAAAAAAAAGAAAGAAAAAAAGTAAAGATAAGAAAAGGACAAATTTATACATAACCACAGGCTATTTATTGTGTGACTCATTAAGTTTCCACAGCAAAGTTGTTGCTATGTGAAAATTGCTTATTTATAATTAAATTCTTAAGAAGGCCCCAAGTTGCTCCAAGAGGCACTGAGGCAATTTGAATAACCACTTTAGGCAACTGGAAAATATCCTCAATTTTCTCTTCCTCTTCCATCTCTCATTAGTCTTGGGATAAAAACCAAGTAAACTTGAGAGCCAATTGACGTGGTTTTGGGAATAAAAACCAAGCAGAGTTGAGAGAAAAAATAGGAAGTTTTATTCAGCATGAGATGGAGAGCCATGAATAAATACATTTTGTTTGGGGTGTCTCTTTTATCATTATTGGAAATTTTGCCAATGATTTAAAAATAAAACTATTTCTAAATTAAGAAATGCTGACAGAACTTTATATTTTTCTTGTTAAAAATAATAATAGATCTATGGAATTTCTTACAAAGTCAGTTATAAATTGTGTAAACCTCTCATACACAGGGGCACATGGACACATAAAATATAGACACATGGACATAGAAAACACACACACTCACACACCTTTTGCAAAAAGTATTATGTGGATTCTGGAGTAAAGACCATGAGATTAGCATCTGGGATTTGTCCTTTTGCAGAGAGGCTGCCAGTTGTTATGTAAGCTCTATAGGTTTGTTTGGGAACTGTCTGAGATGGGCTTTACTTTTTGGAGTCTTGGTGCAGTTGTCCAGTATCTGATTCCAGCAGTAAACAGAGGTGTTCTTTTGTTTATATTTTGTTATGAAAATAACAAAAAGATTGACTGGGAACCAAACCCATATCATAAAATTAACTTATGCAAATGTATTTGCTAGGACTTCTCAGCTGTGACATTGCATATGATGGGCTGGTTCCCTGCAAATATTTCAAATTGGGCCATTGCATTTTGATCCAATTGTACAGCCTACTCGAGTTTTGATTGTGCATACATGCTGTTATAGCAATATCTGTCAGAGAAAATGTTGGGCTGAACAAGCTTTGTGACTGTGAGGTAAGAAGTGCAATGAATAAAATAAGAGCCACTGGATAACGTTAAGCCAAAGAAAGTGTATATGCTTGCTAGAATATGCTAGAAATTTTCTTCTTCAATACATAGGAAACAGAACCATCAATATCTTTTTTTTTTTTTTTTTT
>NW_003852412.1:16460077-16481108 GCF_000181295.1 Otolemur garnettii
GGTTGCAGCCGTCATTGTTGTTTGGCGGGTCCGGGCTGGGGATTCGAACCCGCCACCTTAGGTGTACGTGGCTGGCACCTTAGCTGGTTGAGCTATAGGCACCGAGCCGAACCATCAATATCTTAATGACTCCTTGACTTGGTAACATCACATTCAAAGGAGGTGAAATACTTTAGCTTAAGTTCCTATGCCTCAGCCAAAAGCAAGAGACTGGGATATGGGTTTGAGTGGAAGTTTACTTTGCAAAATAACGTCTCTGGTAAGAGGTTAAAAGATAGGAGGGAAGCCAGTGAAGGTTATGTGACTGAGTTGGTCAGTGCTGTGAGCAAATGATGCTCAATCATGCTGGAGCCTTCTGAGGATTTCTGGAAACTCTATATCAGAACTATCCATCTGGATGGCCGAAGGAGGCCCCTATCCTGCAATGGTCCAAAGTGCTCCACAGGGTGGTGATACTTCAACTCTTCCATCTCTCTCCTATTGGATAATGAGCACGGGAGTTCTGTGTTTATTCTGAATGTTTCCTCTGCAATTAGAGAGCACAGATTTTTAGATTTTCAGATGTTCCTATGTTTGTTTATGTTTCTATGTCTTTCTTTGCTACTATGCTTAGAGCCATTTAACTCTGCTGATACAATCAAGACTGAGTCACAATTTATAAATTAAAAGGAATATTCTCCTATCCTTTCATAGTGTCGTTGTTATTGGATTTGTTATCCAAAATTTGAAATATATTTCTGGAAGTAAATTTACATACAAGAGAGTAAAGGAGGAAAACATTGGCAAAATATAAAACCAAGTGGGTCTACTGTACCATTGGGAGGGTGATTTTAAAATCTTGCTGTACTACAAAAATTTCTTTTCATTTAACAATTGTAAATATGTGTACATAAATATGTATAGTTTAAATTACAGCTAATTTCCTTATAAGAAGCTGAAGGCACAAAAGAGAGCTGGATTCTGTTTCACTAACCCAAGCTGACAGCTCTGGTCTGATCCCAGAATCTTAAAGGCTACAAAGAGATAGAAAACAGCCCAACTTGCAGCTCAGACCAGGAGTGAGTTTGCCAAGCTACACATTAACAGCAGGCTTCAGCGGGTTTATAAACTGCCCAAACTTGGAACACACTAGACTCAGTTTCATTCTTAGTCTGTTCACACTTCAATGTCATGTTTTAGAATAATCAAAAATATCACGCTTAAGAAAAGCAATATAGCCTCTATAGTGGTTCATTGGGAGATATCTCCCAGATGACACTGGGGCATATCTATGTTTTAGTTATGTTTTCCCTAAGGCATAACAAATGCTTCAAAGATAGCAAATAGAAGCTCTGAAATAGTGTCCACCCTAAATGTTAAGTAGGTGTTCTACTAGCTCTAATTGCTTTTTACTTAAACTGTAAAAATCAGAATTGCTAACTTTGAAGACTTCTCAAAATGCGAGGACAGAAGGCTGTTTGCATTGTTTTACATTTTAAGATTTAACAGAGCTTTGAGTGTAAAGAAGAATGTCTAATTTGGCCAATCACTACCAGTGCCAGACAGTGGTTAACGAGAACGTGATGCGGAGAAGTATCAATCAAGGCAAAGCATGAATTAGAGGGAAATGAAGCAATTCCTCATTAACAGCTAAGTGCCAGTAAAAATGAAAAATGAAAATGAATCAAAAAGAAACTGTATTCCTACAAAAATCACTGAGGAGAAATGGACTGTTTGCAAAATCACATTGTTGTTTCTTTGTACTCAGCTCTCTGTGAAGAATGAAAAATAATCCAATTATATTAAAACTTATCTTGGATGATCTTAGTACCTGTGCTGGCTAGTTTTTGCATTCTAGCCCCTTCCCAATGTCAGATCCATTCTCCAGTGTTCCCTGTCGTACTTTGCATCACTGATTTCTAAGCAGTATCACCTGGGCTCCTTGATGATAGCCTTGGGCAGTGACAGGCATCAACAGCAAGTAAGAGGGTGGCATGAGGGAGAGATTGGTCCTTTCACCCATGTGTGCTGCCCACTTTGGGATGTGTTTTGGCATTGGGTGCAGCCCTCCCCCAGCAGAGATCCTGACAGATGGGCCCTCCCGCTATGGCTGTTTCTCTTACTGGGCTGCAGTGATGTTAAAGCCTCTCCTGCTTCTATAAGCCCAGCCACAGTAACGGCTTTCTGTTGCTAGTTCCTAGAAAATTCCAACATCCTTTTTTCCACCTCCCAGTTGCTAGTTTCTGGGGGATTTCAACATCTATCTGTGCTGCTTTTGCCCTGCCTACACCTTTGTAAGTAGTCCCTTTGTTAACACAAAGTCCATTTTGTCATGTGAGTTGGATTCTATCTTCCACTGGAAATTCAGTGACTGTTTTTTTCTGAGTTCTGAGAGATAGTTAAACTTATTCCTGAAGCATGAAAACACCTACTTTTACATCCTTAGCCCTCCTTTCTTGTCTAGGAAAATCTTAGTACCTGTGTTAGTTATTTTCTGCATATCCTCCCGCAAATCAGCTTCAACTAAGTAAAAAAATGTGCCTCTTGACTCGGCTGTCATTCAGTTCGTCAGAATTGCCTTTGCTCATTCTTGCTGAAATGTTAAAAACATCTTCAGTTACCTCCATCTAGGTATAGTGCTGCCCAGATCACCACCCAAAACCAATCTTGCCTCAGGGTCAATCTAATACACAAAGTGGGAGGAGCATTGTTGTCTAAATAAGTAGGAAAGGGCATTGCTGGAGTGGAATGGCTTTACTTTATGGATAAGAAAACTGAAGGTCAGAAAAGTTGACTTTCCTAAAGTGAAAAACTACTTAGTCTAGAGCCAGGACTAAAACTCCAACGCCAAGTCAGTATAGAGCATCTTGCGTTCACTACATTGTTCAATGTGATCTTATTGTGATCTTAAACTCATGGATTACAGTGTGGACAATATCATATGCCAAGGTGTATAGCAAAAATAATAGATATTGATCAAAGAGATAAAGAATTAGTAATTGATCTCTTTTTCATTCATTTATTAGATGACAGAACTGTCATGAGATGAAATGAAATCTCAGTTTCAGGGCCTTGCTGTACTATAAGATAGTTTCTATTGACTGAAGTTTTAGTGATGCAAAATCAGGAAGGAAGAAAGAAAAGGAGGGAGGAAGAAAATACTTTATTCAAGACTAAGCGTCCTGAGAAATCAAAAAATGTCTGCATCTTACATTCTATATTATCTTGTTTGCCAAGTAGACATTGTCACTCATCCGTGATGAAACATGCTGTGTTTTTTTCATGAGACCACAAAGTTCCTGGCTCATTCAACATGGCCTCAAAAATCCCAACCAAGTTTCAGTCATTCTTTAGTCTGAAGTTTGAAGACGTGTATACACTCAGCCATATGTCTCCTTTTCATTTATTCAAAAAAGTATCAGGTCCACTTATGAAACATTTATAGCTACTTTTTATTCTAACACAAATTCTCCCTAAATCTAAGTACGTGCATAGGTTTAGAGTCAGACAACCTGGACTCAGGTCCTTCCTCTGACATTTCTTCTAACCATGTGACTTTGGGAGGCTCAGTTACTGTGCTGATAGTCAAATGGAGCTGGTAATAATACCTATTAAGAATGTTGAAATTAGGTATTTTGAAAAGTACATTCTATAAAATAATGTCTGTAACACATTACGGTACATCTTACAAGGGTACATGTATCCTGTAAATTTATTGAATACACCTATGGTGCATCTTACAAGGGTACATGTATCCTGTAAATTTATTGAATGCAACTATGATACATCTTAGGTACATGTATCCTGTAAATTTATTGAATTTGTTTATTGATTATAAAAGTTTTCTGGTGACCTGTGTTATTTTCTGGGTATAAGGTGATGCCTTTTGAAAAGAGGTACAAAGTGACTTTATCTTTTCCAGTTTGAATTTTTTCTATTTCTTTTCTTAGCCCCATTGCTCTGGCTAGGACTTTTAGTACTATGTGTTGAACAGGAATCATGAAAGTGGGCATTTTTGTCTTGTTCCAGTTTTTTGAGAAAAGACTTTCAACTTTCCGACCTTCAATAAAATGTTAGATGTGGTTGTGACCTATATGACCTTTGTTATTTCAAGGTGTGATCCTTCTCTACTTAGTTTGTTGAGAGTTTTTATCATGAAGAGTGCTGAATTTTTTCAAATCCTACTTCTGCATCTATTGAGGTGATCATATAGAGGGCAAGTAGCTGATGCCTCTGGTCAGTTATCTTGAGTACAAATCCTATCGATTGTTTTTAAATAAAAGCTAAACTTTCCCTTCAACCAATGGGGTTTGCCGAATTTCAGAATCCTTTTTCATTACCAAAAGTATTCAGCTGGCAATAACATAATATTCAAATAACAGTGACTTTATCATACAAAAGATTATTTTTCTCAAGATACATGGGTAGGCATTTGCTTGATTCAGCACCTGTAGGATATTGTAGCTAAGATCGCCAAGATTCTCTTTGCTTTCTCTTCATGAGTCCAAGATAGAAGCTAGAGATCATGCAATAATTTTCACTTTTCAGGCAACAACATGGAAAACTAATAAAGTGGCAAAAAATACTTTACCAGAAATTCCACTCAATACCTTCTGCTTATATCTCGTTTGCCACCTTTCTCTGCAAAGAAGGCAGGAAAATAAACTATGTATAAAAAAGGAAGAGAGAAAAAAATAGATTTTAGTTGGCAACTAATAGTTCTACCACCCTATTCAATCTTACCTGAGGTTAATTCTTCTATCCATGCCCTTCTAAGATATTAGAATTCTAGATTGCTTACTTAAAATCATTTCCATATTTTATATTATATTTATATATTTGTTTTCTTCCTAAAACCTACTACGTTTTTTTCCAAAATCTTCAAAAACAAAATAAAAATAGACAGAACTTTGGTGGAGAACAAGAAGAACCAAACATTTTAAATAATCACAAATGAAAAATAAACTGGCTGGGGAACCACTGTATTAGTTAATATGTGTGTGGAGGTGAAAATTAGTGACTAATATAGGCACATAACAGATTACCCTAATAGAGCCCTGAGAAACTCACTAGGTTTGGAGGGGACGATTGCAATTCATTGCCTCTCTTGTCCCACCTGTATCTTATTTAATCTTGTTTGTCTTACTTGGTCCTGTGTTATATGTGTGTCCATTTGTGCTGCTGTAACAAAATACTTGAGACTGGGTAGTTTAGAAACAGCAGTAATTTATTTCTCACAGTCCTAGAGACTGAGGAGTCCAAGATTACAGTTCTGGAAGTTTTGGTGTTTGGCAAGGGCTGTTCCTCTGCTTCCAAGATAGGGTGGTGTTCTTGCTTCCTTTGCAGGGAAAATATGCTGTGTTCTCACATGATGGAAGGAACAGAAGGGCAGAAAAGAGCCTAAGTTAGTTCTCTTCTGCCCTTTTATGACTTAATCACTTAATCACTATTCAAAAGTCCTCACCTCTTAATACTACCACATGGGGCTTAAATTTCAGCATATATTTTGGAAGGGACAAATTCAAACTAAAGCCATGTGTTTTGGGGTAGCTTGGCTTTTATGTCTAAAGCAGGCTGCAATTCCTGAGATCTTTACAGTAGTTGGATCTCTCTCAAGATGTTATGAAGTTCAAACCAACAAGTATCTATCCATGGGAAAGCCAAACCAAGCAGTTAAATATTATTTAATATTTCCAAGAGAAAGAAAACATCATATACTTGAAAATTCACTGTTATAAGATTTAGCATATTTTACCATGTATAATGCATACTTATTTGCCCAATTTTTTGAGGGCAAAATAAGGATGTGTATTATATGTTGGTAGTACAGCTTGGGAGCAGGGGAGCCCATCAGGCTTCTAGGGCTGTCTCATCTTCTGACCTGAGCCCACTGGGAGCACAGGATTCCACTTCAAGAGGATCCAGGATCCAGTGGGAGTGGGCCTGAGCAGCTTCTGCCAACTGCTGTAATCAGGATTTGGGGCCACTAAGTGGCCAAGGAGGGGCCACGTGGAGAGGACCAAGAACTCTGCATGGGCTCCATATGGCTGCCTGGGGGTTAAGCAGTCTTAGAAGTTCCTACCCTGCTGGCCACATGTGTTGCCATCTCTGCTACAGCCCTTGACATAGCAGGGAGAGAGGGCTTCTAAGAGAGAGGGAGGACAGCCTTCACAGAGTGTGTGGCTGTGGGAGGCCAGTGTAATCTGCAGGTTTACCAGGGGAGTGTTAACCTTGCCTGGATGTGTCTCTCCTGGCTGGGAGTTGGCCACTTGCTCAAGGAGTGTTTTCCTAAAAGTTGGGGCCCAAAACATGGGTGTGTACACAGAAAAATATAGTATCTAGGAAGTCCAGATAAAAAGCAATGTAGGTTATCAGAATCAGGAATACTTGATTGCTAGAATGTAATCTGTGTGGCATTTGCCATACTGACTTTTTATGCAATGAAATCTGTGTGCAATGCTGAGGCAGTAATAGAATGAGCATTTTCCTTACAGACCAATCTTTAGATTTAAAATTCCTAGCAGTTTGTTTTGCTCATGGTGTCCTATCCCAATATATATAACAATAATTTATGCCACAGTAGGGCTAATGGTCTCTGCTTTATAGGAGATTTTAGGGATTTAAAATTATACTCCCAGTTTCCCTTTCATTGGCCTGTCTTTTGTTGTCTCTATTACTTCCATGAAATAAGAATGTGATGTTTAATCTTCTCTAGAGTTCAGTTGTCAACAGATTAATTTAGCTCAATAAATACCCTTGGGGCTTAGTGGAGAAGACACAATTCTTACTCTGAAGAGGCTCTCAATAACCACAGAAATGGCCTTGATCATCTTTCTAGCAGACATATGAGTAGCCTAGTTTCTTTGGGTGAAAGGTTTTTGAGAATGAATTTTTTCTTTTTAGTTAGAACAATTAGCTATCACTAGAAGTTAATGTGGTTTAATCTGTTTGGGGTACGTGAAAAGATGTTCAGCATTATTACCCATTAGGGAAATCAAAATTAAAATTACAACAAAATATTTCTGGTTTCTGGTCTGGTATGTAAAGCTTAGAAGTCTTACTCTGTCTTCCAAATAAATAAAAAGCAATACAATCTGAAAGTCAATAGCTCCGTTTAGATCAATCAGAGAAGTGAGGTCACAGGGCAAACCACTCCCCCCAAACTGTAGAGACACACAGGTAGATACAGAGACCACACCTTACTGGAGCAGAACCCCCTGAGAAGAAACCTCCTTGGGAACCAGTATCAGGGTAGGGAAATCTGAACTATAATTCATGAATTGCTGAAGGCTCAGTATAAGAAAGTCAGAGTTGCGAAGTCCAAGGAGAATCAGTCAGAGGGTGGCTTCCATGTTTTTGTGAATTTACCTACAAGGAGCTCAACCAGATTCTTGCAGTGAATACTGTGGAAGAATTGCCTCATGCTTCCGGTTGGAGGATGGAAAAAGAGCCAGAGCTTTATGTTGTTCTTGACAGAGTTTGCCCTCAGGAAATGCTCTTTAACCAGAGCCTAACCCATTGAGGTTTTATCAGAGAGTAGCCTACCTGGGGGGTGGGGGTGGGGGGAGGAAAACAGCCAATTCCAACCCTTTCTAGACATCTTGTACACCCAAAGAGGCAAGAAAAAAACTAAGAAGCACTGGTGAATGCACAGTCCAGGGGTAAAGGCTCACCAAAAGACTGACATTCATTCATAGGTTTTAATGTTTCTCCCCTTCCTCACTCTTTACCACTATATCACTATAGGTTACTTACTACAGTTAATTTTATTTGACATGTCCTGTCCATCCTTCCACAAAAAATTACAAGGTATACTAGAAGGCAAAAAACAAACAAACAAAACCATAATTTGAATAGCTCAAACCAGAGTTAGACTCAGATATGGCAGGCATGTTGGAATTTTTAGAACAAAAATTAATTAATTAATTTGGGAGTTATTTTGTTTCTTGTGGAAACTTTTTATTTCCATAGATTTAAGGACATAAGTGCTTATTCATTGCATAGATGAATTGTATAGTGGTGATATATGGGTTTTTAGTGTACCCATCACGGAATGGTATATACTGCATCTGATTGGTAGTTTTTCTTTATTCACCAAACTCCTCTGCCCTCATCCCATTCTGAGTCTCTAAGACCCTTTCCACTACTCTGTATGTTCTCATATGCCCACACCTTAGCTCCCACTCACAAATGAGAATATGAGGTATTTGGGTTCCATTCCTGAGTTACTTCACTTAGGGCAAGGGTCTCTAGTTCCATACAAATTGCTGCAAAAGACATTATCTCATGTTTTTATAACTGAATACAATTTAATGTGGAAACACCACATTTTCTTTATACACTTCTTAGTTGATGGGCACTTAGGTTGGTTCCATATCTCTGCAGTTGTGAATTATGCTGTTATAAACATACAATTTCAGGTGTCCTTTTGATATAATGATTCTTTTCCTTTATGTAGATACCCAGTAGTAGGGCTCCTGGATCAAGTGGTATATCCACTTTTAGGAGTTTGAGAAATCTCCACACTGTTTTCCACAGAGGTGTACTAATTCACTTTCCTACCAATAGTGTATAACTGTTTCCTTTATATTACACGTGCACCAGTGACTACTGTTTTTTGACTTTTTAATGATAGCATGCTGACTAGGGTAAGATGGTACTTCATCATGGTTTTAGATTGCATTTCCTGATGAATACTGGTGTCAAGCATTTTTTCATGTTTGTTAGCCATTTGTATATCTTCTCTTGAAAAATTAAACTAGGAATTTATACAAATATGATTAATATGTCAAGAACTCAATGGTAAAAATGGATGACATGTAAGAACAGATGAATCATATAATGAGAGAAGTAGAAATTTTAAAACAGTAAAAAAGAATGCTAAAGATCAAAAACACTGAAGAGAATGGAAGACTACCATAGAAATGAAGACTACCTTTGAGGTGAATAGCATAGAAATGAAGACTACCTTTGAGATGCTCATGAGTAAACCTGAAGAAAGACTCTCTGGGTTAGAAGATATAACAATAGAAACTTCCAAAACTGAGAAGCAAAGGAAAAAAATGAAGAAACAGAACAGAATATCCAAGAACTGTGGAACAACTACAGAAGCTGTATCATACATGCATGGGGAATACCATAAGAGTAGGAAATAGAGAAGGGAACAGAAGAAATATTTGAAACATGACTGAGAATTTCCTCCAAATTAATGCCAGGCACCAAACCATATATCCAGGAAATGCAGAGAACAGCAAGCAGGATAAAAGGCAAAATCATGCAAAAAAACAAACCAAACAAAAAAAAATTATCAAACAAAACCAGAAAAACTATACACAGGCATACTGCATTCCAATTTCAGAGAACCAAAAATAAATTAAAAATCTTAAAAGAAACAAGAGGACAAAAACTTGAATTTTAAAATATTTTGAATGAAGTGAAAATGAATCAACATCAAAACTTGTGAGATACAGAAAATTTAGTGCTTATAGGAAAATTTTTAGTGTGGAATGTATACATTAGAAGAGATGAAAGATCTAATCAATAGGAGGAATCAATGAAGCTGAAAATAGGGGAGTGATAAAGAAAAATTAATAAAATCAAAAGATTGTTCTTCAGAAAGATCAATAAAATTGATAAATTTCATTGAGGCTAAGAAAAAAGAAGATGTAAATTACTAACCTAAGAAATGAATAGGCTCATCACCTGTAGTCTAGTGGTTAGGGTGCTGGCCACATACACCAAGGCTGGAGGGATCAAGCTTGGCTCAGGTCTGCTAAACAACAATGACAACTCTAATCAAAAAATAGCTGAATATTGCGGAGGGTGCCTGTAGTCCCAGCAACTAGGGAGGCTGAGGCAAGAGAATTGCTTAAGTCCAAGAATTTGAGGGAGCTATGACACCACTGCACTCTATCAAGGGTGGTAAGGTGAAACTCTTGTCTCAATTAAAAAAAAAAAAAAGGAATTTTATGTGGCACCTGTAGCTCAGTGGGGAGAGTGCCAGCCGCATACACTGGAGCTGGCAGGTTTGAACCCAGCCCAAACCCACCAAACAACAATGACAACTACAACCCAAAAATAGCCAGGCTTTGAGGCAGGCGCCTGTAGTCCCAGGCTCCTCAGTCCCAGGATGAGGCAAGACAATTGCTTAAGCCCAAGAGTTTGAGGTTGCTGTGAGCTGTGATGCCATGTACTCTACCAAGGACTCTGTCTAAAAAAAAAAAGAAAGAAAAGAAAGAAATGAATAATGAACAAGGGACATTATTAGAGATTCCAGCAACACTAAAAGGACAATAAAGGTATATTATGAACAACTGTTTGCCCACAAATATGATAACTTAAAAAGAAAAGGATCAATTCTATTAAAGATACATCTGTCAAAAATACTCAAAAGAAAAGCTAGGCTATCTGAATAGGTCTATATCTATATTAAATAAATTGAATCAATAATAACTTTCCAAAACAGAAAACAACAGATCTGGATGGGTTTATAGTTTGTGCCTTCTGATGTGGTGGCCCTCGCTACACCTGTGGCCACTTGAGTCATAGCTGGGGTGGTTGACAAGTGCTCTTCTGGAATGTGAGAACCAGAGACCTGATGTGACCCCTGGACTGGGAACTTCAAGGTCCTAGAGGCACCTTGGGCCCCTTTCTCAAAGGCTTTCTGACTTCAAAGCCCTGACACTCTGGGCTTATGATGAGTGTGTCAGCCTCCAAGAGCTCTGAAATTCCTTCTTTGGGATCCTCTCTCATTGTCATGGTGAAGAGTAACTGGCTTCTTTCTATCTATACTAATCTCCTTATCAAATGATCGTTTGGCCACACTCTTTTTATTCTTTACATGGCCAGGTTGAGAATTTTCCAAATCTTTACATCCTGCTTCCCTTTTGATTATAAATTTTGTCTTTAAGTCATTTTTTTCTCACATTTAACCATAAACAATTAAGAGAAGTCACACACCAATTGGAATGTTTTGCTTTTGCTGCTTACAGAGTTGTGCCACAAAATATCCTAATTCATTGCTCTTAAGTTATGCCTTCTATAAAATCTCAGGAGATGAACATAATTCAGCTAAGTTTTTAAAATTTATTTTAATTAATTAATTAATTATAGCTATTTTATAACAGGAGGTATTCTCCTCCAGTGTTCAGTACTTGTTTCCCATTTCAAGTATTAGATAGAAATTTTTTACAGCATTCTGGTCACAACCACATAGGTAATCACTAAGAAGACTAAGGCTTGGGGCTGTGTCTGTGGCTCAAGGAGTAGGATGCTGGCCCCATATATCAAAGGTGGCAAGTTCAAACCCAGCCCTGGCCAAAAACTGCAAAAAAAAAAAAAAAAAAAAGAAGAAGAAGAAGACTGAGGCTTTTCCTTAGCTCTTCTATTCTTTTGAACTCTCATCAGAATCACCCTTACTATTTAATTAATGGCAACGCAGGCTTTTTTATTTTTCTCCAGCATTCTCTTCTAAATTGTTCCAGCCCCTATTTATTTATTACCTAGTTTTAAATCTGCTTCCACATTTTCAGGTGTTTGATATGCCAATGCCCTTCTCCTGATATCAATTTCTAGTCCCTTTGTGCTAATCTGAAAAAAAAAAATCAGACTGGATAATCTAAAAAGAACAATGATTTATTTTCTCATGGTTCTGGAGGAAGTCAAAATCAAGACACTGGGAGATTGAATTGTTGGAATGAGTATTGCTCTCTGTCTACAAGATGGCACCTCCATGCTGAACTTTGAAGAAAAAAATGCCATGTCCTTATATGGCATACTGTAAAAGTATAAGCAAGAATGAATGCTGAGTGAAGTCTCTTTTATAAGGGCCTAATATGCTTTATGAGGGAAAAGCCCTCATGGCTTAATTATCTTTAAAGATCTCTTAATATTATCATATGGGCAACACATGAATTTTAAACCACAATGAATGTTTTTTAACCAGATATGTAAGGCTGGTTTAACATTCAAAAATCAAATAACATAACTGATCATATCAAAAACCATAGGATCATATTAACAAATATAAAAATGTATTAACAAAATTCAACACACATTTGTGATAAGAACACTCAGCATTCTAGGAATAGAGGAGAACTTCCTCAACTGGATAAGGAACATCTATAAAAACCCTACAGTTAACATCATACTAGAGGGTGAGAAACTTGAAGTTTACTCACTAGGATCAGTACCAAGGCAAGGATATCCTTTCTTATCACCATTTTTCAACATCATACTAGAAGTCATAGCTAATAAAATAAGACCAAACAAAACAATAAAAGGCATATACACTGAAATGGAAGAAATAAAATTGTATTTATTCACAGATGATATGATTATCTATGTAGAAAATCTGAAAGAATTGATTAAAAAAAAACACTCTTGGAACAAGAGGTTCAGGTATAGCAAGTATAGCAAGGTTTCAGGATACAAGGTTAGTGTGCAAAAGTCAATTGCTTCCCTAAATATCAGCAATGAATAAGTGGGATTTGAAATTAAAAACACATGAACATTTACATTAGTATCCCCTCAAATCAAATCTAATAAATATATGGACAATGTCTGTATGAAAAAAACTACAGAACTCGAATGAAAGATACTAAAGAAGAGTTAAATAAAGGGAAAGATATTCTATGTTAATGGATAGAAAAATTTAGCATTTTCAAGATGTCAGTTTTGCCCAACCTGATTTAAAGATTCATTACAACCTCAATCAATACCTCAGCGATTTATTTTTAGTTATTGAGGAATTGATTCTAAAGTTTGCATAGCAGGCAAAAGATTTAAAATAGCCAACTCAAGATTGAAGAAAAACAATGTTGATTGTTCAATGTTGATTGAAGAAAAACACTGAGTTCAATACTTAATAGACCTAAAGTATTCAAGATAGTGTGGTATAAGCCAAAGAACAGACAAAGACACCAGATGAACAGAAAAATGGGCCCAGAATTAGACTCATATAAATATAATCAACTAATCTTTGACAAAGGAGCAAAGGCAATACAACAAAGCAAAGTTTTGCCTGTTTTTTCTTTTTTTTTGACAAATGATATGAGAACAACTGGATACCACATGTTAAAAAAAATGAAATTAGACACAGACTATATACTCTTTATAAAAGTTAACTCAAAATGTTTCATAGACCTAAATATAAAATGCCAAACTATAAAACTCCTAAGAAGATAACATAGGAGAAAACCTAGATGACCTCAGATGTGGAAATGACCTTTTAGATAACACCAAAGGCATGATACATGAAGGAAGTAATTAATAAGGTGACTTCATTAAAATTAAAAACTTTTCTGTAAAAAACAATGTCAAGAGAATGAGAAGATAATCCACAGACTGGGAGAAATATATTTGCAAAAGCTACATCTTATGAAAAGCTGTTATCCGAAATGTACAAAGAACTCATAGAACTTAACAATAAAAAAACAAACAACCTGATTAACAAATGGCCCACATACTTTAACAGAAAACTCATGAGAGAAGGTATATAGATAGCAAGTAAACACATGGAAATGTGTTTAACATCATATGGCTGCATCATTAGGGAACTGCAATTGAAACAATGAGCTATCACTGCACACTTATTAGAATAGCTGAAGTTCAAAACACTGACAACACTTAATTCTGTGGAGGGGAGTGGAGCAACAGAAACTTTCCTTATTACTTGTGGTAATGCAACACTATTCAGTCCCTTTGGAAGATAGTTTGGTAGCTTTTTATAAAGCTAAACATACTCTTACCACATGATTCAGTAATCATGCTCTTTGGTCTTAGTCTGCCAAGGTTGCTGTAGCAAGGACCACAGACTAGGTGACTTATTCAAACAGAAATTTATTTCTCACAATTGTGGAGGCTGGAAGTCCAAGATCCTTGATCTGGACTAGAAACCAGGAAGATTTAGTGGAAGAAATCGGTGGACTAGAAACCAGGAAGATTATAGTGTCCATAAGACACTAAACCTGGCAGATCTAGTGTCTTATCGGAACCTACTTCCTGGTTCTTAGATGCCATCTTTTCCATGTGTCCTCACATGGTGGAGGGGAGCTCTCTTGGGCTTGTTTATATGGACAACAATCCCCTTCCCAAGGTCTCCTTGCAATAAGTGCTACTATTCCAAAATAAATTATAAAAGAAGAGTTATTAATTTGGAAAATGTATACTATATATTAGTACATTAAAATATAGGCAAAAATATTAAACATTTAAAAATTTTTGCAAAATATTACATTTATGACTTTAATTCAGCAAATATTACATATTCACTAAAAAATACATTAAACATATCTGTACCAGGTACTGGAGATACAGCAATAAGCAGAAAATCTCTCACAGTGCTCACGCTCATGGAATCACTATTTGAGTTGTGGATTTCCTGCTCTTCTCTTTCCTTTAATATCATTATATTTAATTTTTAAACAAATATTTATTGAGTACTGATTCTATTCTTAGTACTTTGAAAAGTTTCATGGGGGATTCAAAGAGCATATTTTATATAGTTTGTGACCATAATTTGGGTGAAGGGGTAAGATTTCCTATACACCTAATAAAAATCAGAGAACATGTATCTGTTGGCCATTTATATTTCCTCTCCTAAGAAATGTATATTCAGATCCTTTGCCTATTTTTATTTTGGTTATTTGTTTTCTTGCTACTTAGTTGTTTGAGTTCCATATATACTCTCTCCTTAGATGAGATGTATGGTTGATAATACTGCCTCCCATTTTGTAAGTTGCCTCTTCACTCTAATTGTTTCCTTTGCTGTGGAGACATAATTGTACTTGTTATTTTTTATTTTCATTTCCTAAGTTTTAGGGATCAAATCCAAAAAGCCAGAGCAATGTTATATAGTTTTCCCAACATTTTGTTCTAGTAGTATTATAGTTTCCATTCTTACTTTTAAGTCTTTAATTCACTCTGAGCTGATTTTTGTAGGTGGTATGACACAAGGGTTCAATTTCATTCTTATTTGTGTGGATATCCAATTTTTCCAACACTCTCTGTTGAAGAGATTGTTCTTTTCACCAGAAAAGTCTCAGCATTACTATTCATTAGAGGAATTCAAATTAAGACAAAAATGGGATATTACCTCATAGCTGTCAGAATAGCTGCTATTAAAAAGTTGAACGATAACAAGTGTTGGCCAATATGTGAAGAAAAAATATTCCCTGTTTGTGGGAATATAAATTAATACAGCCATATGGAAAAAAGTATGGAGTTTCCTTAAAAAAATAAAAACAGTTATCATGTGAGCCACCAGTCCCACTTCTGGGTACATATCCACAGAGCTGAAATCAGTTTGTGGAAGAGATATCTGCACTTTCATGTTTATTGCAGCACTATTTATAATAACCAACTTACGAAATCAACCTAAGTGTTCACCAACCAATGAGTGAGTAGAGAAAATGTGGTATGTATGTATAATGAAATACTATTTAGTATTTACTACTTAAAAAAGAAGAAAATCCTGTCATTTCCAACCACATGTATGAACCTGGAGGATATTATGCTACGTAAAATAAGCCAGACACAGAAAGACAAATACTACCTGTCTTCACTTACTATGTGGATCTAAACAAACCAGCACATAGAAGCATAGAGCAGAGGGTGAGGACTAGAGTGAATGGGGAGGTGTTGGTCACAGGGTACAATGTTTCAATTAGACAAGAGGAATAAATGATAAATATTTGAAGGGATGTATATGTTAATTAAATTTATTCAATCATTCCACAGTTACACATGTACCATAGCATCTCTTTGCATCCAATAAAGATAAGCAATTGTATAATTATTTGTCAATATCAGCTGAAAAATAGTTTATTAGTTAAAATCAGAGAAGAGTAGACTGTGGAATATAAATGTTAAATTACGAATTTAAGATATCTCCTTGGGCGAGCATAGGGGAATGGTTAACCTGACTGGAGGTGCCCAGCCTCCTCCAAGTCAGTAAAGGCAAGGAGAAACAGAGTTTTCAGCTGCTGAATTTTGGCCTGAGTTTCTCTCTGTAGCCAACGTCTCATGGATTCTTCAACCCAGTTTTATTATTGGAGCACCCTTGCTGTGAATGTTCCTACTCTGACACCAGGACTATCTTTCATTTCAATGTGGTCTGTGTACTTTCTAATTCTAAGTTTTCTGAGCAAAGTTTCCCTGTGACATTCTTTATCCCCTTTCCAAAGGAACTGTGAAAAGTGCTTAACTCTTTTTATGTGCTGGTGACACTATTGGAGCACATTAAAACCCATTTGGTAAGTACGCCCTAGAACAGCCCTGGACTTTTTTTTTTCTAGAGTTGGGTCACTAGTGGCTGATAAAGACATTCCCCAAAGCAATTATGACAGCTTGGAGAAATGCAAGCTGCAGGAACTGATGTGTTTCCACAGTGGCATATAAAGGGAAGCCTTTCATTCAAGAGTGCAGAAAGTGGCACATGTAAGAATGAATGTAGGACACCGTGCTAATAATGCCCTTAAATAAGCTTGCTATAGACTTTCAGAAATAGAGCACTGCTACTTGGCACAGCTACCGTTGCCCATTGGAGAGAAAGACTACATATTTCACTATATCACTTCTGTGTTCTTTCTATTAAGGGGATAAAAAGACACTTGCCTCCACTTCTGTTAAGCACTTCATGAACCAAGGCCTTCCTATTACTGGAAAAAGATGCAGTTTCCATTGGCTTTCAGGATCCTAAGCTCTTCTACATACCTTTGCAACTTGCAATTCCGTGAAGATTATTTTCTTTTTACATTGTTCAGTGAATGGGTAGAAATTGTTTACAGTTAGTCTCACTCAGCATCTAAGGGTGAACTACTCTGTGCTCTGTCCTGTCCTAGTTTGTGGACTAAACCTTTATAAAATTCACATGCCTTAGATCTGTGGTTGCCTGTGAAACGATTTCATCTAACAATGAAATATTTGGATTGGCTGACACAGGCTACCAGCTGGCTAAACACTGGTGAGGCTGGGTGTATTGAAATGCCGTCATTAGTAGAAGTTGGCAGACAGTTTATGGAGATACCAACCACTATGGCAGGACTGTGTCCAGAAAATAAAGGGAAATTTTGTAAGAGAGAAGGTGAAACCTCAAGCCTATAATATTTATAAAGTGCTTCACAATTGCAAATAGACTTCCTAAAAAGTCATTTTTCTCCTTTTAAAAGTTTAGCCAAATATCATGATACCCTGATATAAAAGTAAAATATTCCTCTAAGGAAACAATAGTGGTCTGTTCAGGGCCCCAGACCAAATTTCCTGAGAGGCCATCTCACTGTTATTGTTTAAGTCATACTGACCTGGGGTTCAGAAATGCGTTCTTAGCAGCAGCCTTTATTCTTTTTACATGTTAGCTGTCTCCCATGACAAGCCTTCAGGGTTACAAAAAAATGTACGCTGAAAACTCTCATTGTTTGTTTTTCCTGAGGTTCTCTATAACATGTCAGTATTTTTGAAGAGGTTCTCCTTGAACTGAACTCTTGAGGCTGGAAATTTACCAACTTGATTTAGAAGTTTTGAAATCCTGGAGCATTTCCATAAAATGAGGATTTACAGTTCATAAATATAATGACAAAAGTGTGAAGATACATTTTTGTCCTTGAAAAACTATGGAACAAAGGTACTTTTCATAAAAAGTCCAAGAGCTGCCATTTCCTTGAGACGGAAGTCTATCCGGGCCATGTGAAGTGACTTTTTATTGCCATTTGTTTAAGATAGTCTCCTTCTCTGCTTCATGGGGAGCTGGTTTCTCCTGGTACACAGATCGAGAGAAGAATTGAACACTGGGACATTTAACTAAAGAAAAGCATGAAGAAGTGACAGATGTGTTAAAAGGTGAGAACCCATTTCATGTTTGCCGCATTCCTGCCTGGGCTCAGCTTCCAGACCACTGCAGGCTGGTTCTGATATTTTCAGGTTGCTAGCTACATTCTTTTTTTGTTTATAGCAGCAAATGACTTGGTTAATAATTGATGTTAAATTATCTGCTATGACTGACTATCTCTTTGCAGAACGAAAAATAGGCCGTGATCTGGACTTACACAATGTAAGGGGAAGAAAAAGGAAATTGTGTCACTAATGAACCTTCTCAGTAGATGATAGAAATGGTGTGAGACTAGCCGTTGCATACTTCTGCAGAAAAAGGCCTCAGTCGAATCATAACAGTGGATTCGTGAGTGTGGGAAAATCTCTGGACTTTCTTTCGGATTACTTGTGAATTGAATTGACATCATTTCCAAATTTTGGATGAATTTTGGAGCTGACCTTGAGGTTAAAGAAAGACAGCCCTCCAGATTCAATGACTTTATCTCAGTTCTTAGAAAAGCAGAATTATGTCTCCATTTTGCTCTAACTCACCACTATAAATGTCTAGTAAGCCAGAGGGAGGGAGGGAGTGTTCTTTTCACTCCATGCTCAACCCCCTTTATGTTGATGTTTGGTTATGATTAGAAATAATTTGATATTGCAGAAAGAGGACTAAACCAACAGTCAAAGAAACTAGCTTTAGTTGATGATTCGTGACTGACATTAATTTATTGTCCAAACTGGAACACCTTGAGAATGAAGAGAGAGTGCTATTAACACTAGTCTGCTCCAACAATCCAACGAGGACTATCTTTCCCATCAGGCAAAAGTGGGATACATAGTCCAGCTTACTGTGTTTTTGGGCAAAGTAATATTCTAAGGGAATGTTGAAGGGACCAAAGTAGGATGGGCTGTTCTTGATAATCTTTTCCTCTAAATCCAAGTAATTTTTAAGAAGTAGAACCTGAAATGAGGAGAAGGCTCTATTTAAAGAAGCATTAGGGATATACTGTATATATGTATCTGTGCATATTCAGAATATAACCAGAAATACACAGGCCTAACAGTTTGAGAAATTAACTTTGCTATTAAGTTGCCACAGCCCTGGAGATTAAAACTCAAGGACTTTTGGTCCTTTTCATGTCATAATTTGATTTTTTTTGACCTGACTCTGATGATCAGCCTTAGGCCCTCTACCCCACTGGTGGTTTTTTATTTTTATTTGTTATTTTTTTCAAGATTAGAAGGAATCAAGATACCTTTTGTCAAACTCCTGCTACCATGGTGACAACTGTGTTCATGGCCCATGTAGCCCAACCCGCCTCAGCCATCTGCTCAGCCCACTGGCCATAGCTCTGAAGTAAGCAACTGGAGGCCAGTCATTAACAAGCGCCTTCTGTTAGCTTACATACCATGACCAAGAAATTTTGATTGGCAGTTTGAAGTTATACAGAACAATTGATTTGAATATGTTTTATGTACAAAATTCAACTTATAGGTACTATGATGTAAGCACTACATACATATTGCTTAAATAATATTAATACAAGGTCCATGGGCAGGTTATACACAGAAAGACTGTTTTCCAAATAAGGAGGTTCTAGTATAAGAATTCCTTTAAATCATTGAAAAAATACTTTGGAATATCTTTTAAGACAAGAACAGGGTAGGTAAGTCATCAAAAAAGACTTGTATTTGGGCAGTGCCCATACCTCAGTGGGTAGCGTGCTGGTCACATACACCAAGGCTGGCAGGATTGAACCTGGCCCAGACCAGCTAAAAAACAACAATGACAACTGCAACAACAAAAAACAATAGTCAAGCGTTGTGCCCGGCACCTGTAGTCCCAGCTACTAGGAAGTCTGAGGCAAGAAAATCATTTAAGCCCAAGAGTTTGAGGTTGCTGTGAGCTGTGATACTGGGGTACTCTACCTAGGGCAACAGCCTGAGACTCTGTCTCAAAAAACATGAGACTTGTATTGTCCCTCCATAGAGTAGAGCTGGGTCCTGGGAGACTGCTGCCCACCCGGAATCTAAATTCCCATTTACACCTGGCACACATGGGGCCTACTAGTGTCTAGTTTCTTGGCACTTAGTGGAAAAGAGCAGTAACTCACTCTCCCCAGTCTTGTCTTCATACACTGGGGGAATATGACTGTATCCAAGATCCTTGAAGACAGAGCTTGGGTCCCTGAATAACCATGCAAAGGGCTATTAGCCAAAGAAGTTACTGTGAGTGAGAACTATAACTCTTCTGTGTTAGTATGTGAGGGGTTACCTGTTAGAAAAGCTAATGTGATTTGAATATTATAGATAGGCACTGAGAATTTATTTATAATTTACTTCGTTTCACAGAATAGCTATGATAACCTACAGGATTATATATATTTAAATAAAAAGAAAAAGAAATAAAAATGAGAAAATATAAATGACCATATAAAGCCAAGATCAATGAGAATTTAGAGGAGAAACATGTAAGCTATTCACAGTTATCAAGCAGAGCTGCAAATCTGCCTCTTGACTTGCTGGAAACCAAAGCAATACTAAAAAAGTTTTAAAATGTACATGATTTATATTGCCTATAGGAGAAAACACTGATTTCTGAAGCACAGAAAAAATTTCCTGGCACTTAAGTCTGAAGGAAATCTATTTTATGAAGTGTCACATGAGGAACCATGCCCTCAGTCACATCTCCCAGTAAATACAGACAGTGGAATTTGTAAAGACATTTCTTGTAAGCTACTGGCATCCACCACAGAGGCAACTTGTCAATGTGTTTATAGTATTGGTCGCCGGTTATAGAGATAAATAAGATCTACGTCTTGAACTAGAGAAATTCAGTTTCTAGTGGTTTAGAAAATCACAAGCAGAATATGACAATATGAGTCTGGGCATGATGGCTCATGCCTGTAATCCCAGCACTCTGGAAGGCCAAGGCAGGCAAATTGCTTGAGCTCGGGAGTTCAAGACCAGCCTGAGCAAAAGCACAACCCCTGTCTCTACTGAAAATAGAAAAACTAGCCAGGTGCCTGTAGTCCCAGCGACTCAGCAGGCTGAGGCAAGAGGATTGCTTGTGTCCAAAGTTTGAAGTTACGGTGAGCTGTGATGCCATGACACTCTACCTAGGGTGATAGAGTGAGACTCTGTCTGAAAGACACAGAAAGAAAGAAAGAAAGAAAGAAAGGAAGAAAGAAAGAAAGAAAGAAAGAAAGAAAGAAAGAAAGAAAGAAAGAAAGAGAGGGAGGGA
>NW_003852412.1:16481128-16565720 GCF_000181295.1 Otolemur garnettii
AGGGAGGGAGGGGAGGGAGGGAGGGAAAGACAGAGAGAGAGAGAGAGAGACAGAAAGAAAGAAAGAAAGACAGAAAGAAAGAAGGAAGGAAGGGAGGAAGAAAGGAAGCAAGGAAGGAAGGAAGGAAGGAAGGAAAAAAGAAAGAAAAGAATATGACAATACAGAGTGATGAATGCTGGGGAAGAAGTATTAACCAGCATGTTATGCTCAGTGCTATAAAGCTTTTCTTTCCTTAATGAGTCAAAGAATAATAGCTTTATTTTCTTGATTATATTTATTTTAGCCTCATAGCATAGATTTTAGGGGACTAGATACATGAGTTACTTCTGAGATCGTAAGTTTCAGATGGCTGCACCTGGAGATAACCCAGAGAGTATAGGAGGGAAGTGGGCAGAGGCCGCAGAAAAAGCACAGGTTTTGGGTCACATGTTGCTGGGGTTGAAATCCACCTCTCACATTTATGCACTGGGTTACCTCGGTCAAATTACTTCACATCTCTCAGGTATATTCTGCCTCAAAATGAGACAATAATACTTACCTTGAAAACGTGAATATGAAGACACTGATCCTTAATCCAATTACAAGTATAGCCAATTATCTGAAAGGCCACTCTGGTTAAAATATGATGAAATTAGACTTAAATATCCTGCTTTCAACTTGCCTGTAAAGGAAAGGAGTGAATGGCAAATAAGGTTGCATATGTTGAATCTCTGCAGGTATCCTCCAGTCAGTTCAAATCCTTCAGTGTGTCTCGAAGTGTGCTCTGCACACCACCTGCATAAAAGAGGAATACTTACTGACACTTGCTCTTGAGCTTCGCTGTATCTAACGGAATCAGAATGGTTAGAGAAGGGCAGGGAATCTACGTTTTAAATGAATTACCCAGGAGATTTTTATGTGCAACAATGTTTGAGAACCATTGCCTTAAATATATAAATCAGAACTACTTCAGTGAGCATGGCTACTGGCATTCCAAGGAGTAATAAATGTTAATATCTTAAACCACAGAAAAAGCATTACTATGTTCACCAGACAGTTCTTATGAAGACAGAAAAGTCGTTCTCATATTGTTTTAATATCAGTATTAAATATAATATATTAAGGTATAAGCACTGAAAGGTTAGGCAACCATTAAAAAAGTTTGTGATTGGGCTGGGTGCAGTGGCTTATACCTGTAATCCTAGCACTCTGGGAGGTAGAGTGGGGAGGATCACTTGAGAGCAGGAGTTTGAGACCATCCTGGCAAGAGCAAGCAAGATCCAGTCTCTACAAAAAAAAAAAAAAAAAAAAAAAAAAAAAGAAAAATTAGCTGGGTATTGTGGTACACACCTGCAGTCTCAGCTACTCAGAGATTGAGGCAGGGGATCACTTGACCCCAGGAGTTGAAGTTGCAGTGAGCTATGGTGACTCCACTACTCTAGCCCAGGTGACAGAGCAAGAGTCCCAATAAATAAATAAATAAATAAATGTAATAATTGCAAACAACTGAATTAAAACAAATTAATTTGTCACATGGGCAGACAGATCACTGTACATAAAGAACCCTCATCAATCAGTGTAGTTTTGCTTTTGTATAGTCACATTTTTAAACTTTATCTTTTCTTTGGTAATTCTCCAGTGCCTGTTAGAAACATGAACATCAGCTCTTATCCCTGGTGCCACATATAATTAATTCTTAACATATACACCGGCAGTTACACTTAGCTATTGGTGAGGAGATCTGTCCTTAGGAAGAGAATTTTTAATGCTTGCTTTGTACCAGAAAAAAAATCATTGTATGTCTCTGCCACTCCATTGTCCCCAGAATCATAAACCAAATTTCTTATCACCCTTCTATTTACTAACAGAGTTACCTCAGATGTAGATTCATCGTCTTTGAGCTTTTCTTCTCCACCACTCTACCACTTGACCGAAGCTAATAAACCCATTGCTAAATTGTTTAGAAACATTTAAAAGGAATAAAATCATAGAGTATGTTTTCTAACTACAGTGGAATTAATAAATAGAAGTTGCTAGCAGAAAAACAGATGGGAAAATCCCCAAGTCTTTGAAAATTAGACATTTCTAAATAACTTCTGGGTCAAAAATCAGTCACAGAGAATTTATTTGTAAATAATAATAAAAACCCAATATAGCAAAATTTGTGGACTAGAGCTAAAGCAGTACTTAGAAAAAAAATTTTAAGATTCAATGATCTTATTAGAAAAGAAAAAAGTTTTAAATCAGCAATGTAAGCTTTCACTTCCAGAAACTGATAAAAATAGCAAATTAAATGTAAAGTAAGGAGAAGGATGGAAATTATGAAGAGTGGAGTGAGTAAAGTAGAAACCATAAAAAGATGCGTCTTTAAAAAGTCAATAAGGTCAAGAAAATTGGATTAACTTTGGATCCATTAAAATTGGATCCAGGTCAATGAAGAAAAAACTTGCCACCAATTATCAATATCAAGAATGACAAAAAAGACATCACCACAGATCCTTAGAATTTTATTAAAAATGTAATTTAAAAATTAGACAAAATCTTATGTCAATACACTTGACAACTTCGATGAAATAAACAAATTTCTTGTACTAACAAATGTACTAACTCACAGAGCTTAATAAAAAACTAGATAACCCAAGTTGCCCTATAATCTATAAATAAGTTGATTTTATAATTTAAAACTGTCCCATCAAAAAATCTCCACATCCAGCTGACTTCACTGGTGGAGACTACCGTATAGTTAATGAAGAAATAATATAATTCATATGCCAAATCTTCCAGAAAATATGATAAGAGAATTTCCTCACTTATTTCATGAAGCTGAAATTACTTTGATACTAAAACAGATTAAGGCAATACAAGGAAAAACTACAGACCAGTATCCTTCCAAATATTAAAAAGCAAAGAGCTACATACAAAGTAACACACACAAAAAAACCTTAACAGTATTTTGTCAAATTGAATCTCGTAATATATAAAAAGGATAATAGATCATTACCAAGAACTTTTAAAGCAGGAATATAAGGTTTGTATTTACATAATTAATTCAACCAATTTAATCTACTGTACAAATGTGTGCATAATCTCTATGAACACCGAAATAAGATTTGACAGAATTTAACACCTGGTCATAATAAGAAATTCTCAGCAAATAAAAAGCATCTGCAAAAACCCTTCAGCTATATAATATTCAATAATAGAAGCCTGAGTGCTTTTCCACTAAGATCAGGAACAAAGCAAGAATATCTGCTATCACCACTTCTGATCAACATGGTACTGGGAGATCCATGTGAAATTTATTGAATTATTTATTTATAAGCTGTATTTACAGCTTATTTATAAGCTGTATTATTTATGCACAGCTTGAAAGGGAAGAGATAAGCCTCTCTATTTACAGACAATAAGTTAAGAAGCTTCATGAAAAGCTACTTAAAGTAATAAGTGAGTTTAATGAGGTCAAAGGATAGAAAATCAACATACAAAATTCAATTTTATTTTTATACGTAGGCCACAAACAACTGGAAATTGAAATTTTAAAATGCCATGTAAATACCATCAAACATTGAAATAGCAAGAAATTTAGCAAATTATGCACCGTGAAAAGTAAAACTCAAAGATGAAAGAAAATGTTTAAAAACATAAATAAATAAAAAGGTATACCATGCTCATAGATGAGAAGACTAAATAAATTTTAGATATCATTCTTCCTAAGCTAATATATTCAAGACATTTCAATAATAAAATGCTTTTTGCATATGAAATGCCACACTGTTTCTAAAATGTATATGGCAATGTAAGTGTAGTATACTCAGAATAATTTTGAAAAAGAAAAATAAAGCTAGAAGTTTTACAATATTTCCAGGACTACTACAGTTACAGAACTCAGAAGTGAAATAGTAGTACAAGATACATAGCTTAATAGGACAGAATAGAGAGTCCAGATAAAGATGTGTGTGTGTATGATATTGTGAAATATATGTATATTTGTCCCTATTTCCTGGCATACAACTACTAAAATCTCCAAAATGCTATCGCGAAGACCAAGGCAAGATTAGAGGGTTTGGACTTTCAACCTCATCTCCTAACCTTCATGGAGTGAAGGGGAGAGTGGCAGAAGGTGAGCAAGAGTGGCCAATAGTTTAATCAGTCATTCTTATTTATGAAATCTACATATTTCTTAAGAGGACAGGAGGATTTGGACAGCTTCCCAATAACAAACACACAGAGTTTTCTGGAAGGTGGTGCCCCTTCCTTCACACATGGCCAGCTGCATTTCTTCATCTGTATTCTTTGTAATATCTATAATAAATCAGTAAATGTATTTTCCTGAGTTCTCTGAGCTGCTCCATCAAATTAATCAAGCCCATAGATGGGTCTATGGGACCCCTAACCTGAAGCTGGTAGGTAAGACGTTCTGGAGGCTTAGACTTATAACTGATGTCTGGTGGGATTGAGCCTTCAATGTCAGAATAATGGTAAATAATGTTAGAATTGAATTGCAGGACACCCAGTTGGTGTCTGCTATAGAACTGATTGCTTACTTGGTTGTAGAGGGAAACCTTCAATACGCATTTTATCACAGAAGTCTTCTGTGTTGATGACTGTTGTAGTGTAAGAGTTGGGAGAAAAATACAGTCTGAGTGTTTTATGGTTCATTAATTTTCAACAAAGTTGCTAAGATAATTTCATTGGGAAAGAATAAAGTTTTCAACAAATGGTGTTAGAACAACTGGACATCCAAATGGAAAAAAAAGAAAAAAACTCATGCCATTTGCAAATATTAACTTGAAATGTATCATGGTACTAAAAATAAGAGCTAAAAACATAAAACTTCTAAAAGAAAATAGGAGAATTCTTTGTGACCTAGTTGAGACAGATTTCCTAGGGAACAAAATCATGAACTATAAAATAAATGGTTGATTTGAACTATGTTGAAATTAAAGTTTTTGCTCTTCAAAAGGTATGGTTTTGAAAATGATGGGTGAGACACAGACTGGGAGATAATATTTTCAAAATGTATGTCTCATAAAACATTTGTGCCCATAATATATAAGGAATACTTCATCTCAATAATAAGAATAAACAACTCAATTAAAAAATTAGGCAAATATTTAGACAGACAATTCCCCAATGAAGATATATAATGCAAATAGAAAATAAGTTTATCAAAGGATGCTCCATATCATTAATAATTAAAAATGAAAAAATAAATATGCAAATTAAAACATATAAATAAAATACCTTTACTTGAGCACTGGAACAACTGAAATTAAAAGGATTGACAATATTCATTATTGGTTAGGCTACAGAGCAACTGAAATTCTCATACATCATTGGTAGGAACTAAAAATGGTGGTCAGTTTGGATTGAGTTAGGTAGTTTCTTAGAAAGTTAAACAGACACTTATCATGCATATTATCCCAAGAGAAATAAAATCCCATTTCTACATAAAGACTTGCCTATGAACATTCACAGGATTTTTATTTATAATAACTTTGAACCAATTATGATACATCCATATAATGGGATACTATTTGGCAATGAAAGGAGCAGATGTATGCGACAACGTGGATAAATTTTAAAAGCATTATACTGAGTCAAAGAAGCCAGATATAAAATGCTAAGTACTGTATGATACCGTTCATCTATAATTTTATAAATGGCAGAAACATAGTGACAGAAACCAGTTCAGTTGTTTTCAGGAACCAGCAAGTGGAAAGGATTGACAGCAAAAAGTTACCTGGAAAGCAATGAAAATGACCATGGCAATATTTACAAAAATGCATATAGGTTGGACTGTAGAGTTAAAATTGGTGAAGTATGTTTTAATAAACTTGATAATAGGAATCTGGGGAAAAGCTAATTCTAGAACTAAGCAAGAAAAAGTACAGAATGAACCCAGAATATCTATTAGTGCCAAAAGTTAAAGAGAAGTTCAAAAAATAACAAGCAAATGTCAAAAGGAAAAGGGGGGCTGGTTTGAAGGGGCTCCCATGGAGCACATCAGAGACAGTATCAGCATTAAAATAAATAATGGTATAATGAATTACAACACTCTAGATAAAGTAAGAATCAATGAAACCACACAGTTACAAATAAATCAATGAAAAAATAAATTGGGGCTCAAAGAGAAAGCTCTTCCTTAATAGCTAAATGTCATCTACATATAGAAGGCACGATAAGGTTAGAAAATCATTAATAGTCACTAAACCAGTAAGTTAAAGTTTTAACATAGACAGGGTGTTTACCAGGTGTCCCCTTCCTCATAGTTCTTAACCATAAAGGAGAAAATGGTTACTTTACAGTGGAAAAAATATGCCTACACCATATTAAGCAAGTGATTAAAGATAACATATGAGACATGAGAGAGGTAGAGAGGTACCAACAGAGAGTTACCTGGGAGGCAGGGAGACATCCTGGAGGAGGTGACTTTTCAGCTGTGCTTGAAAGTTGTGTGAGAGTTCACCAGCCCAAAGAGGCCCAAGGGCTTCTGGCAGAAGGTGAATCCCATAGAAAGGAATAGGAGTCATAAGGATATCCTGTGTTCAAGGAAATACAGGCAGTTGGTTATAAAGAGGTGGGCACATGTGAGGAGAAAGAAGGAGAAATATGAGCCCAGAGAAAGGCCAGAGTCAAATTATAAGACTCCACAGTGCCGTGTGGTTAAGATTTTTGACTTTATCTTGAATGTGATGTTTTTGGAAGATACTCAAATAGAGATGTTCTTCAAGACAGAAGAGTCAATGGCCCAGGAGGAAGTTCTGGGGTTAGAAATAGATGTTCAGAAGACGTCATAGCATAGTGGTTGGTGAAGACATCAGGGTAGGTGATCATAAGAGAGGGGGATAGAACAAGAGGAGGAAAGGCTACACATGCCTCCACGAACATTGACATTGACACTTACAAGATACCAGAAAATGAGGCTGACAAGTTGGAGGAAAACCTGGAGAGAATGAGATCGTGGAAACCAACACAAACATAACATTTTTTATACCCAGATTACAATCCTATAAGTAATATCTGAACTGCTTCATTTTCTGTCGTTTGCACATTCCTTACAATGCAATTTGTTGAGTAATATAGATAAGTAGGCCAGTTATCATACATCTTTGTTTGTGGATCTACAGCCAGAAAAGTAAAAAACATAATGAGCTGATTTCTCAGGTTTTTTCTGCACAAATATGGTTAACCCATTCTGATACTATAGAAGTTTTTTCTGGATTCAGAATTCAGATTTTCTATGTTAATGAGAAACAAAATTAAACATGTTTCACTTATTCCAGGGGTGGTGAAAATTTTCATGTTGGATGGCCACATTAATTTAGCTATAATCAAATAAGGCTGCATTCAAGAAACTTATTATAGATATACTAAAAAATGTACATTTAAAAAAAAGTATACTAAAAATGTGCCACATACTTAACAATTTAAAAAAATAAAAATTATTTGTGAATTTTCAAGTTAACTTTTTATTGACTTACGTCTGATTTTTATTAGAAAACATTTGAATATTCAGTTGCAGCATGGAGGTCCATGGATTTGTGACCTTAATGGAGTCTTGATTTGGGTTAGGTATTAGAATATAGATTTGCTACAGTAACTGGTTGAAAAGCAAGAAACATTTTCCTGGCATGCTGCTGAAGGCATGGCTAGTGTACTGTGTTTTTCCGTATTTCAAAATATTAGATCTTTAAAATGTCATCTAAGGCCTAGAGCAGTAGGTCATGCCTGTAATCCTAGTATTCTGGGAGGCTGAGGCAGGTGGACTGCTTGAGCTCAGGAGTTTAAGATGAGCCTGAGCAAGAGTGAGATCCCATCTCTAAAAATAGATGGGTGTTGTGGCAGGCACTTGTAGTTCCAGCTAGTTGGGAGGCTGAGGCAAGATAATCACTTAAGCCCAAGAATTTGAGGTTGCTGTGAGTTATGATGCCACAGCACTCAACCCCAGGGGAACTGAGTGAGACTCTGTTTCAAAATAAAGAAAGAGAGAGAGGAAGGAAAAAAGGAAGGAAGGAAATAAAAAATAAAATGTCATCTACAGAAAGCTTAATTCCATCTGTAGTTCTGTAGTTCTTTAGGTGCCTCCATGGTATCAACTAGGTGAGGTTAGAATGCTAATTTGAGTGTGATGTCATGATTCTGAAAGTCAGTGAATTTTTCATTGTATTTTTCAATTACTAAGTCTACACGTATTACAGCTGCATACTCTTCAAATGACTTGCACTTATCTTCCTGATCATCAATGACCTTTGCTAACTGGGAAAAATGTTCATCCAAGATTTCCTTTTGGAAAAGTGTTTTGAAAAAGATAGCTTTTTATAAAATGCTTGGAGTTTTGCTGTATATCATATATAGACTTAGTTTTACCTTGCAAAGAGTTATTAAAGTTGTTTTGATTTCACATGATATCACACAGAAATACTGCATTTCCATAGACATCTTTCAATAATTTACTTGCTGATTCTGTTCTTCATAATGTGTTAACGATCTGTTTTCACAGAGATAAAATTTTGTCTATCACTTTGTCCCCATAATAGTCAACTTGCTTTAAAATAATACTGCAAATCCACTCTGAATATCTCATTTTTCAATTTTAGCCTGTTATGAAACTGATTATGCCCGTTTTTCATTAGCATAAATAAGATTAATAATACTTAAAACTTATTGCCAAGTTTCACTTAAAATAGTAACTTTATCCCATAGATTTTGCTGATGCAAGACACAATGAAAAGAAATGAGAACATCTGGATCTGTTAGTATTTTCTAATCTGTACAATAAACCCTTCATATTTTCCTGTCACGGAAGGTGCACTGTCTATACATACACTTACTACAATTACCAAATTTAGTACAACTTCATGACATTTATCTTGAAAGTTGTTGAAGATATCTATTCCCTGTGTTCTCTTCATGAGAGTACCCAGGGCAAGTACCTTTTTCTCTTTTCTTTTTTTTTGAGACAGAGTCTCACTTTGTCACCCTCAGTAGAGTGCCATGATGTCATAGCTCACACCAACCTCCAACTCTTGGACTCAAGCACTTGTCTTGCCTCAGCCTCCCAAGTAGCTGGGACTATGGTCACCTACCACAATGCCTGGCTATTTTTAGAGATGGGGTCTCACTTTTGCTCAGGCCGGTCTCAAACCTGTGAGCTCAGGCAATCCACCCACCTCATCCTCCCAGAATGTTAGGATTACAGACGTGAGCACTGTGCCCTGTGCAAGTACCTCTTTGTAACAAAGAAAATCTTTAGTTGTGACCCCAGTGAAGTATAAACCTGAATCAAATCAGTACTATCAGTTGATTTATCCAAAGCAATTAAATAATATATACTTTCCATTTGAAATATTACATGAAGTTGCTCTGTTAAGTTGAAGGCTAATTCATGCTGCCAATCAATTATGATCCTTCTTGTAAGAGGCAGTTGTTTGTACTATGAAGCATTATTGAGGTCTAAGCATCCTACAGTTTCAACAATGCATTCTTTCACAATTTCTTCATCCCTGAATGACTTCCTTTTTTCCCTGAGTATATAAGCTACATTATAAGTTGCTTCGGTGATGTTATTTCTGGGTCTTAATGCTACTTGAAAGGATTGTCTTTGCTTTTGCCTTTCATCTATTAATTTCTGCAATACAACCTTTTGTGCCTCTTCCTCTAATTTAAAATATTTGTGGTCCTTATGAGTGTTATAATGCTGATGAGCACTGACTTTCTTTAATGCTGGTATTGAAGCTTTGCAAAGCAAGCAAAGCATCTCACCTTTAGCAGAAACAAGATAATATTGCAATTCCCAGTTCTCATTACAAAATTTGTTGTCTTCCTTCAGTGTTCTGTTGGTCTTCTTTGACACAATGGGCTGTTAAGAAGACAGAATTATAAAAGACTGTTGAGTTGTGTGACTATTCACAAATTCCACTTCAAACAGAAATACAGTGTACCATTGGCAGAATCTGATAAAAGACTGGCACATTCCATGCCACTTAACTCTCACCAACCAGCTCAGAGCAGTAGTAGCATCCATCAGGTGGAGAAAGTTAGAACTAAATCATGAGCATAGTAGCCGTCAGTTTAGCCCTTATGACTTAACTAATGTAATTGTGCCGATCAATCTGGGAAGATTATTTCACTGAAATTTATTTTATACTCATTGGTATTTTAAATACATTCATCTTAAAAATAAAACATAAAGGATGTACATAAATGTGTTAATAAAAATAAAGAAATTGCTCTATAAAGTTTGGATTCAGTTAAAAGGCTACACTTAAGGACTTAGAAGGCCACATATGGCCTTAAGACTGTAGGCTTCCCACTCCTGGTTTAAGAGTAGCTCTGGATCAGTGGCATCACAGATAGTTCAGTTCCCAGGCTCAGGACTCTGATGCTCCCTTCAATATCTCTCTGTCCACTTTGTGTGCATTCTTTAGATATTATTGTTAATTCTTTACACTCTCCAAAGTACTGCCCTGAGACTGGGGCAAGTGGAGTCCCTGCTCTGGGTCTGACACCTCAGGGAGCCTATGCTTAGGAGTACCTTAACTCTGCACGAAGTGCTCGGGGCTATCCTCCACCTATGGTTAGCCTCACCTCTTGCAGTTCGTACTGTCAATCTGTGTCTCACGTGATCACTTATGTAGTCATGACACCTTCCTTAATTTTTTCTATGTCTCCTCTGGTTCTTGGACATGGTTGGGTTTATTAGTGCTATGTCTGGGGGTGCTCCAAGTCCAGGTGAAGGTCCAGGTGGTATCTGGCCCCTATTTCTCTCTTCAGAACACTTACCCTTATTTGCATGAGACCATCACAACACCCTGAGGAACTTCTAGATTTGTGACTATGAGGTCAACTTAAGGAAAGATATCATTTCTGCCAATCAGCATACTATTTCTTTCATGAGATTATACAAGATTGGGCTTCGAAATGTTGCCAATGAACTGATTTGGGAGTGTTCCCACCCATGTAATATACAGGATGAATTCTGGGTTCTGATCCATCACCAACCATGTGTGTGAGCCATACATGGCCTTCCACCCATCCATGTTTTGATCATGGTGTTGCAAGGGGATAGGGGCAGACACATTTCACCCTATGCATCCTCCCCCTACTGGCACCTAAGATGCTCACTTTTTCTATCCCCAGGCTGTGCTCCAGCCTAGAGGTTTCCTGGGATGGCTGCATCTAACACGCCTGCAGGCTTTCAAGCCTGGTGTTCCACAATACCAACAGGCCTTTCTGACTGACAGACCTTCCTGCTTCTTACTGATGTGGAGACATTATGTTCTGAGTGAATCTTAAGCCAAGATAGAGAAGGAATGTATATTTTCTGCATGAATGGGCCAACTATTCTTGCTCTGCCTATGGGCACCCCACTTGTCCCTTCCTGCTGCTGTTGGGGCAAAAAGTTTAAAAGAAATCAGATTCTAGGAATGTAATGATCATAGACTAAAGAATTCAAGAAAATATCCTAGTTTTTAATTTCAAATTAATATGAAGGTACAAATGTTTAGGTTACATTGTTTTCAATTCTAAGGCAAGTTCATGTTGTAGTTGAGCCCTTCAGCACCCAGGGAGCGTGCTGAACACTCTCACATTGTGTACATTAGGTGAGATCCCGCCAATTGTCCTCCCTTCCCCCAGCCCCTCCCTCCTCTCCCATTCCCTTTGCTAGACCATATTTGTGTTTTATCATTCATGTGGGTATATAGTTGTTTATATATTGGTTTCATATTAGTATTGAGGACATCAGATATATATTTTTCCATTCCTGAGATACTTTACTAAGAAGAATGTGTTTCAGCAAGAAAAGATATGGTTTGGAGATGAATTTGCTACGTCCATTATTTGAAATGGTAAATTAAAAATGACCAGAACATGAATTATTGTTCGCATTGTCCCACATACTCTGGTTGAGACGTGCACCATCAACAACAGATAGTAATGATATTCGGGATTGTCATTAGAATGCATTGCTCTCAGGAAACATAATGGATGGTGTGGCACTTTGAATAATGGCATAACAGCATTCAATAAATGATGCTGAAAAGCCATGGCTCTGTATTAAGTCTTGCTACCTTTTCTTGCAGTAGAAGGTAAGAAATTAGTCAAAACCAGCACCCATGACAGTAAAGAACCTAAGAAATGGTTCCTGGACACTACAAGCAATCTTCATAAGCACTGATTCTATAGTAAAAAGAAAAAAAGTTATGCATAGTTCTTCACATTCCATTATTCTAAATCTGTAATGACTAGCTAATATTTCACATAAGCCTATGAATTCTGTTGTTTATATTAAAAAAGAGGGAGAAAGAAAAGAAAAAGGAAAAGAAAAAAATTGTTTGTGGCTCCTCACATCCCAGGAGGGGCTCTGGATCTCCATTTTATTTCTTTATTTTCACCCCTACTATTTTTTTTTTTTTTTGAGACAGAGTTTCATTCTGTCACCCTGGGATTGAGTGCCATGCATCATAGCTCACAGCAATCTCAAGCTCCTGGGCTCAAGTGATCCTCCTGCCTCAGCCTCACGAGGAGCTGGGACTATAGGTGCCTGCCATAACTCCTGACTAGTTTTTCTATTTTTAATAGAAATGGGCTCTTACTCTTACTCAGGCTGGTGTTGAACTTGTGAACTCAAGCAATCTACCTGCCTTAGTCTCCCAGAGTGCTAAGGTTAGGGGCATGAGCCACCATGCCCAGCCACTCCTACTGTCTTATTACATTTCCTTGAGCCCCTGAACTACTTCTCTGAACTAGGGGGATGTTATTCTTTCTTTCCTTTAAAATCTTCTTTGGGCACATATGCCTAATTCCTCTGGATGTTTTGAAATGACTCCTTGACTTTAAACCCTCGCTGCTCTCCATTGTTCACTGGTGAAGTACAGACCATTCTTTCACCCTTTCCAATCTAACTGCAAACCACCTTTCCAACTCTGTCCCCCAGTACACAGTGTTACCACACATTAAGTCTATAACAACACTGAACTTCTGGCTATTTTTCAATGTGTCTGTCCATTTCTCATCTCTTCACATTTGCTTTTAATAATCCTCACCCACTTCTGTCTCTCACGTTACTCTCCACTAAAATTATACTCAATCTTGAAGGCCTCAAATGCCTCCACTTCCTTAGGCATTAACTCTCATGTCTCCTTATTTTCATCTGTATGCTCATTTAGATGTACCTCTGTGTAAAGCCATTTTTTTTTTAACCTCTCTAGAAGCTGACTTAACTGACATGATAAGAGTCTTGGACTGCTTTGGGGTTTAGATTAGTCAAATAGTTGTTCGTATTGGCAGAAACATTTTTACTGCTGCCAACCATTGGCACGTAGATGATTAGTTTTATTAAAGAGAATCACAGACATTAAAGAAAATACAGATGAGGCTGTGCTCTTAGAGGAAGCTGATAACAGGAAGAAGCTTGCAGATCTCAACATAAAAAGCCCAAATGCTCTGTTGAGTAAAAACTAAGAACAAAAACAGTCTCAACTAAGATGGTGTAGAAATCTTATTAAATGTCAGGCATGCACAAAGAGATATTTTTTTCTTTTGGAAAAGAATAGAGTCAGAGGAAAGCAAGATTTCTATTTACTGTCTTTGTTGTCTTAAAAGAACAGACCCTGCCAAAACTATAGCAGTCATGCAGATCTTGGCATTGGCAATCTCTAACAGGTTTCAGATTTCCAAAAATGACTTGAAAATCACATGTCAGCAAACTGAAGGAGTAAGGGGAACTGCTGGTAGGCAACAAGTAAGGTTTGTGTTCTTGAAATTCTATGAAGAAAATAAGCAAAAGGCTAATCAGAAAGCTAATCTTTCGTTTTCTCTTTATGACAATGATGAAGGTCAGAATGTCTTTCAGAGACTTTAGCAAAGAAAACAAGCTAGAAAGTCAGTACAGCAAATGGTAAACATGCCATGGGTGTGGATTGGCCTGGGAACCAGAGTCAGTGAGACGTGGTATTTGGGTAACACTGTCCCTGCATTGGCAAGCTTAGATCCGTTATATTTTGAATCTAAAACACACTGAAACACAGATGTGGCCATAAAGGCACAGAGGATTGGAACAGGCGTTTGGTGATGAAAGTTCAGATACCTCTGATTTAGGTCCAGCCTACACATATCACAGATGAGGAAAAGAAGACTCCAGAATACTGAAGTGAATTGCTCAAGTTAACACCCTTGCTGGGAAAAAGACCACAGTTAGAATCTAGGTCTCTTACCTCCTAAAGCTCTGTCTGCTCTTCATATTCTCCCCTTTCTGATTCCTTTTTGTTTTGCTTGATAAGTATTGTTAGAGTCCAACAGCCTGCGTAAGTCATGTGCTTATATTAATCTCAAGAAAAAGCAATTAGAAAACTGATCAGCAGTGGTGTGCACCTGCAGTCCCAGGTACTTGGGAAGCTGAGGCAGGAGAATTACAGACATTAAAGAAAATACAGAAGAGGCTGTGCCCTTAACAGGAGGCTGATAACAGGAAATAGCTTGTAGATCTCAGTTTGAGGCTGCAGTGACCTATGATTACTGTACTTGAGCTGGGGCAAGATTCTGTTGAAGGAAGGAAGGAAGGAAGGAAGATCAAAGTTGTATTTATATGTCCCAATATGACTTAAAGAAGCCCTTTAGCCAGTGATCATCAGGTAAATCTGTGATGGTGCTCTTGGGGGCTAGCGTGCCCTATGGGTCCCCACACTTAGCCTAATTGAACTGCTGGCTTTGACAACAGATGTCTAAATAGTAGGATATTTTTCCATTTTGCAGACTTATAATGTATGCATATTCCTATACATATATATGATATATATGTTTATATATACACACACACAATTTACATATAATTTGTGGTTGATTGAAAAGGGTATGTTCTTCATCTCTATTTGTGAAGGTCAGGACCTGATATTTCCTGAAATTGGTAATGGTTGAAAGGTGCTTTGAAACAAGAGATTATCACTACTCAGCCAAATAGCTTTGGGACATAGACTAAGGAAGCATGGAAAGAGAGCAGAGAAATATAGGTCAGATTGTAATTAACTAGGAAATTTGAGTTTTCCATGTAAACATATGCACAGGGCCTTGAAAATGTTTTAAGAGGGTAATTTAGCATTTTACTTATTTCTTTGAAATAACATCAGAATTGATCTGTAATAGGAACGCTTTCAGACCTACCCAAGAATACCATTGGCAAGAATTAGACTTTCTTGTAAAAAACAAGAGGTGTTTATGCACTTGAGTACAAACTGCAGATTTTTCAAAAACTATCCCCCGGGGCACTTTAGTTTTTAACTGTAAAGCAGAATTTGAATGAAGATGTATGGTAGGGAACTCAAAAATGCTCCTCCTTGCTAGCGTGGCCTGTGGAGTCCAGTATCTGATTCACAGAGCAGCAAACTCACTTCCAGAGGGCGGGCCAAGGAGCAGGGTGCTTCGTTCTCTGAATATACCAGACTGTTTCAAAGAGATCAACCTACATGAGTAACAGTTCTTAGACCAAGTAGCTCCATTTCGAAGGTCCTTCTCAAAGCCTTCATCTCTGAACTCAGAAATATGTCCTTTTATTAATTTATATCCCTGTTTTCCTGAAATGGGAACAAATGGCAAAAAATGGGGTTAAGTGTATCCATGTCATACTGACTGCAAGCAGACATGAATTCAGGAAGGCGCGGCTCATACACACTTCTTTTCCAAACTGGGTTAGAAATGTGACCTAATGCTAGAAAAGTCTGTAGCTCCCAAAGAGGGGAGAGCTGTGAAAATCTGGCGCTGGAAATGATGGCAACTTGCCATCCTGACAGAATTGCACAATCAGCTTCCAGGACACGTTCCCCTAGTTTAGTTGAGGAACCAGTAAGCTACACTAGGGGGCAGACTAACCTAGACTTTCCCCCCGGCTAATGAGACTCCATTGTGTTTAACACGAAACATAAGAGAAACAGAATCCTACAAGTGAATAAAATTGTGCCACTGTTTAATTATCACGGATGGTGCTTGTACCTCAGATGTATTTTTCTCATTTAACTTTGTATTCATGGAATTTAATGTCTTCATATTTAATTTAGATAAAGGTTAACAAAAGCAAAAGGCAACAAAAAACCTGTGAAAATAGCAAATGCAGTGAAATTACTACTGTTATTGCTAGAACAAGCGTTACTATTGAGAATGTGGTAATGACCAGGGACACATGAAAGCCTTCTTCAAGGGGACATAAAACATAATATAGGAGGCATTGTCAAAGTGAGATAAATTGGATTGATAACACCAATTTATGCCTAATAGGTTGCATTGTAATCTCTCTCTCTCTCTCTCTCTCTCTCTTTTTGCAGAATTTGGCTGGAGCCAGGTTTGAACCCGCCACCTCTGGTATATCGGGCCAGTGCACTGCACATAATTTCTTGAGCCACAGGCACTGCCCATAATTTCTCATTTTTTTAAACTATGAAATCCCATTTTCTTTTCTTTTGTGTGACTGTCAAGCAGTCTAGGGATCAAGAAGACAAGAGGTATGGAAGTAGGTTGTCCTAGAAATAAACTCAGCATCGCTCAGGCTGGCATTGTCCTTCCCCACCTTGAAATCTTCGGTGCTTTTAGGGCCGGTAGGAAAGGGTGTGTAGTATTTTCAGACTTACTACTACGGGGCAGAGGTATTGTTGTGAAATTGGTTGATTGACACAACTACTGACCTACCTTTTAAATATCCAACTAACAAGTTTAAGAAATAAATATTTTTCAGGGCTAGTTAAGATTCTCCAGAGAAGCAGAAAGAATAGAATGCATATAAATAAATTTATTATAAAGATTTGGCTCATGTGACTATGGATTAAAAAGTTTCAAGAAAGTAAGAAGACAGTAACCTGAGACCCAGAGAGCCAATGGTGAGGCTTCAGTCTTGGAGGCCTGAGAACTGAGAGAGCTGATCTGGCAAGTTCTGGTCTGAAGTTGGAGTCTGATGGCAGGAGAAGACCAGTGTCCCACTCACAGATAGCCAGGCAAAGAGAGCAAGCAAATTCTTCCTTACTCACTTTTATGTTTTATTTAGGTATTCAACAGATTATTTAAACCCTCCCACATGAAGGAGGCAATTTTCTTTATTCAGTCTACCAATTCAAATGTGAATTTCACCCAGAAATACCGCCCCCCACCCCCACACACCCAGTATAATGTTTAACCAAGTATTTGGGCACTCCAAGGCCCAGTCAACTTAACACACAAAATTAATCACCACAGCAAATCTCTTATTTTGTATCTACTTTACACTTTAGAAATTTTAAAGTGCTTTTGTAAACATTACCTCTTCTGGTCATCGCTACCAACCTGGGAGGTAAGTAGGGTATCTTGTTATTTAGAATATCACAAGGACTTACTGTGATAAATAATCACATTGATAATCTTCATGTCTATTATAAAAATGAAGTACAGATAGATTTTGTAACTTGAGTAACATGTAATTTGTATTAATTCTTCCAACTCTTAGTCCTATGTTTTTCAACTACATTTCAGATTTATTTCAAAATCTAAACAATAATAGCTACAACAACAAATTTCCAAAAAATTCATGCTCTGAGATATAATGCCAGTATTTCCATGGCCAAATTAGTCTTGTGTTAAAATATATGCATTGTACCTCTAGTAGGCTTGGCGCAGTAGGATAAAAATAATTTGAACTCAGTGATGGTGGAGGCTAAAGTGAGCAGGAAGTAACTGGAATAATCATGTGAGCATAATTAACAATCACAGAGGTACAGGGATGGTCCCTGTTCAGTGACTTCTTCCCATTAATGACTTCAATTTGTCAGAGATTTCATGTTTTTTCCTTCCTAATTCCTTTTTCTGTTTAAAGCATTTTTCATTATTAGTTACTATGTGTTCATAATAGTTGCATATCTTTATAGGGTATGTGCAACGTTTGATACAGGCACACAATGCAATGTAATCAATCAGTATAACTGAAGTATCTACCACCTCAGGCATTTATCATTTCTTTGTGTTAGGAACATGCCAATTCTACCCTTTTGGTTATTTTAAAGTATGTCCTAACTCATTGTTGATTATAGTCACTATAGTTCGGCTATCAAACATTGTTAGCTTTATCTAAATATACTTTTGCACTTATTATCCATCTCCTTTTTATTCCCATCCCCCCCATTACACTTCCCATTCTCTGGTAACCATCATTCTACTCTCTATTTTCATAAGATCAATTGTTCTTAATACCTAGCTCCTATGTATTAGTGAGAACATGTGAGATTTGTCTTTCTGTGCATGGCTTATTTCATTTAACAGGCGTTCTCTCGTTTCATCTACGTTGTTGCAAATGGCAGGACTTCTTTCTTTTTGTGACCATATAATAATCCATCATGTACGTGTACCACAGGTTATTTATCCATTCATTCATTGATGGACACTTAAGTTGATTGCAAATCTTGGCTATTGTGAATAGTGCTGCAATAAACATGGGGGGCAAGTATCTTTTCAATTTGGTGAATTATCTTCCTTTGGTGGGATTGCTGAGTCATATGGTAGTTCTATTTTTAGTTTTCTGAGGAACCTTCATACTCTTCCACATAGTGCTGGCTGGCCCAATTTACATTCAAACCAATTTGAGGGTTCTCCTTTCTCCACATCCTTGCCAGCATTCATTATTACCTTTTTGATAAAAACCATTTTAACTGGGATGAGATAACATCTTGTTATGGTTTTGATTTGCATTTCTGTAATGAGTAATGATGCTGAGCATTTTCTCATATATTTTTTGGCCATTTGTATGTCTTCTCTTGAGAAATGTCTGTTCAGGTCCTTTGCCCATTTTTAATCAGATTGTTTGATTTTTCCCTTTTGAGTTGTTGGAGCCCCATATGTATCCTCATTATTAATACCTTGTCAGATGGGCCGTGTGTAAACATTTTCTCCCATTTTGTGTGTTGTCTCCTCCCTTTGTTGATTGTTTCCTTTGTTGTGCAGAAGCTTTTTAGTTTGATATGATCCCACTTGTCTGATTTTACTTTGGTTGCCCGTTTATCTGGGCAAGGACTTCTTGAGTGCCTGAAGTGTTTTTTCAATGTTTTCTTTTAGTAGTTTCAAAGTTTTAGGCCTTCAGATTAAGTCTGAGATTCAAGTCTTCAATTTCCTTTTGTATGTTATTTTTCATAGACAGCATATCTTTGTGCCTCCTTCCCCAAATATTCCTGGTTCAGACAGCACGTTAAGTTTATCAGATGTTTTCATCTGGTGACCAAGGACATCAGGGTATGTTAGCTTCCTAGTGATGGCAGAGTGCCAAACAGGGGGGCAGAGAGCACAGAAAGATGAAAGGGAAAGAGTGCCGAACTGGGCAGAATTCTTTATTCTCTTGATTTTATGAGCATAGGGTAGTCCTCAAGACAATAACATTAAGTCACTAATTCATGTAATTTTTTTCTTTGGGTCAGAAGTGAGAGTTCAGTGGAGTTTCATCTTACATAGGGACAAGACCTAAAGCTAGCATGTAGAGCAAAAATCACCTATAACCAAAACCACTCTTGAAAACCTTCAATCACCATTGAACTGAAGTGCACAGAGTTTTGCAACCGTGTTGAACAATTTGTACATACGTTTAATATATAACGTGTAATAAAAATGCATATGAAAAAATTTAAAAACCAGTTCTACACCCCAAAATACATATTTTTAAACACTAAAATTACCTTCAGCATGGCTTGACACTTGTAAGGGACATGTTAACTGTGGCTACCTGAAGATCTCATGTTCTATATCCTGTTATTCCATGGCCTATATTCCCAGTAGAAGTGCAGGCTGAGTTTCAGTGTAATTCTTTTTATTTTAATTTGTTTTGACATAATTTTAGACTTACTGAAAACTTGCAAGAATAGCACAAAATTTCCCCATGTTAACATTTTAACCACATTTACTGTATTTTTTTCCTCTTTTGCCCTCATGAATTTTGCAGTATATTTTGCCTCATTTGTGCTTGTATTATTAAATATGCATATTTTAAACGTACAAGGGATGCAGCCTCATTCTAACTGCATCTAAGAGGAATTAAGAGAGTGATTTAATACATGCTGCTGTGCATTAGGAGCTGATAAAAATGGATAAAGAAGAGCTAAGTCAAACACTGACGCCCACCCTGTTGACCTGGCCAAGCTCAGTGAATCCTAGCAACTGTAAAGAAGAAAAGACAGGCACTGTGCTGTGGGTATGGATGCTGTTTGAAATGAATTATCAAAACCATCACTAAACCAGAATGAAGCCTGCCTTTTTGTAATTTGCATCACTAATGTGCTATTACACTCTTGTGCCTTTTTTAAAATATACAGATGCGAGTGACATGTATGAGCTCATGAATAATTCAAAGATCCACTGTGAGTTCTCACCTCTGGTTTCTATTGTTCCTCAGCAGAGGAGGACTTTCAGCTACTGGCAGAGCTGAAAGAATTATCACCAAGCAATATTATTGTTATTAACATTATTGCAAGTGATTATTGTGATTACAAGTGATTATTCTTACAAGTAATTATTAAGATCCTGCATTATCTGGACATTAAGACACAACTCATGCATTTCAAAACATAACTCACTGTGTCTTAATGTCTGTTAGCCAGCGGGATTGATTTGTAAGTTACTATCTGATGAAGAACTTGACTATCTTTGTGCTCTTATGCAGACTTTGCATATAAATTACGTTTCTTTCTTTTTCTTTTTCTTTTTTTTTTTTGAGACAGAGCCTCAGGCTGTTGCACTGGGTAGAGTGCTGTGGCATCACAGCTCACAGCAACCTCCAACTCTTGGGCTTAAGTGATTCTCCTGCCTCAGCCTCCCAAGTAGCTGGGACTATGGGTGCCTACCACAATGCCTGGCTATTTTTTTTTAAATTAAATCACAGCTGTGTACATTAATGCAGTCATGGGGTACAATGTGCTGGTTTTACATTCAATTTGAAATATTTTCATCAAACTGGTTAACATAGCCTTCATGGCATTTTCTTAGTTATTATGTCAAGACATCTATACTCTACATTTAGTAAGTTTCATATGTACCCTTGTAAGAAGCATCGTAGATGTGGTCCCACCAATCTCCCTCCCTTCACCCATCTTCCTCCCTCCCCACCCCTCCCTTTCTCCTTTCCCCAAATTCTTAGGAATTTTGTGCTATTCTTGCAAGTATTCAGTAAGTCTAAAATTATGTCAAAATAACAGTGATTTCATAGTAGGACTGAGTACATTGGATACTTTTTCTTCCATTCTTGAGATGCTTTGCTAAGAAGAATATGTTCCAGCTCCATCCATGTAAACATGAAAGAGGTAAAGCTCTCCATCTTTCTTTAAGGCTGTGCCCATCGACCCACAAATGAATCAATAAATTGTGGTATATGTACACCATGGAATATTATTTTTTGGTTTTAATTGTCATTGTTTGGCAGATTCAAATCTGCCGGCTCTGGTGTATGTGGCTGGCGCCTTAGCCACTTGAGCTACAGGTGTGGAGCCATAACTGAGTCATAAATTACATTTCTTAAGCAATTTGTTTCAGATGATAGACAATGCTAAGACACTTCTGGTAGCAGAGTAAGGAATATCCAAAGAAGGGGAGACCCCAATAAATGCGTAAAGTCAATTGCAGTTCCCTGCACTGATAGAAGTAAGAGTTTGTCAGTTGTCTTATAGTTTTAATGATGTACTTACTGCATGGGTCCCAAATCTGAGTATGTATAACTAATCTCCAAGGATGCATTTGTGTGTAGAACACTTTGTCTTATTTGTTAGCCACCCTTGTTATCTCCCTCCCCAAAATATTTTACAAGAGTCTGTAGTATTTGGAGAAGGTAGCCTTTCAAAATGAGCGCCTGGGGGTGCTAAGAAACACTAGCTCCTTCCTTTTATCTATTAGGTAACATAGATTTTGGACATACATACAAATAACAGAATTGTAACACTTGTGAACAGAGGAAGATGCCTACTGTGGACACTGGGCAGGGCTGGCATGCTGTGGATAGAGACTTAGGACTATGCAAGGGTACAGGAACAGACGATGAGGACCTTGGTGCCGGATGACCATTTGTCAGCTACATGACCTTTGACAAGCCCCTCAAGGGCAGGGAGGAAGAAATTATCTTTCATGGAGTATTTACTGGGGCCTGACTTTAATCCACACAACAGTCTCAGACACAGTTGTTATTAGTTGAATTTCATCCACTGGGAAACTAAAGCTCAGGGAGGTTGAATGACCTACCAAATTCATCAATCTGGGTAAACAGAGGCAGTGGGTTACTGTAATGATTACAGTCCTGCTCTCTGAGTAAGCCTCTAGCTTATGAATTTATTTTTCCTAAGGTTAATCTTGTCTGTTTTCAAATAAAATATTCCTCTTTCATATACATTAAGAAAACTAGAGACTGTCCATGTCCATGTGTCATTGGTAAACACACATAAGTTTCACATCAAACCCCAGCCAGTGATTCATGGGTTGGTAGTGAAAGTTGTACAGAATAGCAACTACCCCATGACAAGTTCATGCAGCAGATTTAAGACGGAAAATAGGGAAGAAGGGCTCGTTCAGTTCCAGTCCATCAAGCCTGTAATAAGCAATTAAATATCTGTAATTAAATCTCCATTTACTCTGCGAACCAGAATGGCACATTCAAATCCAGTCTTCAGGGTAAGTAATAAGCTTTATAAAAACTACACTCATTAATTCTGATAATAAAGAATGTAACAAAAACAATAAAAAAATAAATGTGTGCTTAAGAGATCTGGTGGCATTTAAGGTCTAGACAGGCTTAACTCAACTCCAAAATTAATACGCACCTGCAAAAATAAAATAAACAACGCTAGAAATTAATATGCATTTATTTCGGTAGAGGATAAGGGTAGCAATTAATGTGCAAGAAAGGGATTTGAGAATGAAACACCTGTGGGTATTAAAAATGGTAACATGCTCCTTTAAAATGATTTCTGTTGCTCGGAACAATATTCGAGACATGTGGAAGAACGAGATTTATAATATCATAAAAGTGTGATTGCCGGACTGCAGTCGCACTCCTGGGTCTCAATGATACCCTTATGCTGTGTAAGACAAAATGGATTCTACAGCTTTCCATCAAAAATAATAAGCACAAAGTAAACAGTTTCTAATTTTAGCGAAAGCGCTGCTGACAAATGATTGTAAGAGTTACTATATGAGAGTGTATTGGGCACTTTTTTGTTTTTAGAAATCTGAAGTCGAAACATAAGATCCGGAAGAAGAGAAAACGTGACTCCTGCTTTGCTGTAGCTGACATTGTCATCTGGAAACTTAAGACAGACTCCCCAGAAACCTCTAGAGAGCAACCGTGAAGACGCACATACACATCCATTTGCAAGGCCCTTTCCTCCCGTTATTTGACCAGCCCTACAGCACTCTGAAGATAGGGGAATCAAGGAGGGCCATTATTTTGTCTGCGTTTTCCACTTGGCAAAACTGAGATAGTGTAGGCTTTTGGACTTGAAAAACCCCAGTTCTGGAGTTAAACTAATGTAATTAAATAATTCAAACAGTCAAAAAAATCAGGCAGGGAGATAAGCAGTTGGTTACAGTTTATAACAGTCCTATGAGATAGGAGTATAATTATATTCCCATAAAAGTAAAGCATATTAATCCCAGTTTGGGATGTGAAGGAAGTGTATCAAAAGGACGTGGGAGGGGGCCCTCTGAGTGTGTGAGCTGGCTTGGGGCAGGGGACTGATGGTGACTAAGGAAGTAGGTTACCAACACTTTTTTCTAGTAATATCCTAAAAGATAGATGGAAGACAGTTTGAATATAAGATACACCTAACTGTCACAAAAATATTCAATAATATTTTCTTTTCTTTCTTTCTTTTTTTTTTGCAGTTTTTGGCCAGGGCTGGGTTTGAACCCACCACCACCAGCACATGGGGCCGGCACCCTACTCCTTTGAGCCACAGGGGCCACCCTCAACAGTATTTTCTGAGGGAGGAAACAGAAAAACATGCCCGGTTTCCTCTTTGACCCATGCTTACAGAATATCACCAAGATGGTTACAGCATAGGACAGACATGCGATGGCTGAACGGTCTGGGACATTCCCCACACACTGGGGTTGTAGTCAGTCACCGGCAAGTGAAAGCAAAATCAATATTCAAGACAGCACTTTTTTATTAAACCCAAGCAGATTAAAAAGTTATATGCTTTCTTTCTTTTGAATAATACATTCGTAAAGGATTATTTGGCAGACCCCTGGAGGGAAGGAAACATCAAGCATTCCATTATCTTCAGAGATTATTTTGAAAGATTAGTTCAGCCAATTTGTTGGCAGTGTCATGGGGGAAAAGAGATTGACCTTCACTATCTCTGGTGCTTCTTGGTGAATGCGTCATTATGGACTCAGAATAAAAGGAGTCCATTTTACTTCACATTTCTTCCACTGCTTGCACTCAGATGCAATTCTAGCTGGTTACTCTTGGCTCCTTGACAGCCCAAGGAAGTTTAACACATCAAAGTCACAGCCAGGGGAACGGAACCATCATTTTTGAGTAGGAAAGGGTGCTGGTAATTGTTTAGTCTAATACCTTTACTTTAGAGCTGAGACTCATAAAAGTTACTGGTAATGAGAATAATAACAGCCATCATTTACGGACATGCGCTCATCAAATAACACGGATCATTCCACTTAATCTTTAGGACCTCTGATTCCTACCCTCCAGTCAGAAAACTGAGGCACAGATAAGTTAAGAATCTTGCCCAGAGCCAAACAACTAATAAGTGCTAACTGAAATTTGATCTCAGAAGTCTGGTTGGAAAAGCAAAACTTAACTACTGCCATTTTATTTTTAAAATCCAATGACTTAGAAAATATTAAAAGCAGTTTAGAAGAACCGCTACCTAGATTTTTTGCTTTACTGAAATGAATGAATTAGGCTGAGCAATGGCGATCGCTGCAGTTGTTTAACACACACACACACACTTGCACATGTACAAATGGGCGTCCTAACTTCACTGTCTTGATCCTTTCTTGTGTTTCTTAACGACCTCTGCCAGGAGTGTAATGAACTCACCCTTCGGAACTTTGCTCAGCTCTTCTAGCTAAGTAACTGTTTGCAAACCAAGAGCATCTTTTTGTCCTTTGTCGTCCCAAATCCTACCTGTGAGTTCTCTTTCCATTTTTCCTCTTTAAACAACAGGCTGTTTCTCTTCAGTATATTTCTCCATTGAATAATTTTTTTCTCCTCTAGTTCAAATACAAACAAATTCTGCACTCTTGAAAGTATCTCAAGAAATTGATTAGATTCTTTTCTCTTACTTTACAGTTTATCACAGAGACAAATGCACGAGCCTATTATCCTTCCATACCACGAAGCTGCCCAGGTCAAGAAAACAAACACTGCCAGCATGCAAGGCCCTTTGTGGGACTCTCCCTTATCACAAGCTCCCACCTTCCAAAGAGTAGCCGCTCTCCTGAAAAGTATGATAATTATTTCTTCCGTTTTTTTTTTAAATGCATAGTTATACTAGCTATGAGTGCAAACACTGGGTTTGACCAACACAGTCTCGTTTTTTCCTCTTCTCTTCATCTCCTATAAGATGTCTTGTGTTCTTTCCCTCTTCACCACATCTCCAGCATAGAAACCCTTGTTCAATCCCCAGGTCGATCAAAGTTTGTCATCTTTACCAGCAGTGCACGTCCATTTCTTGTGAATGCTTTGTTTGCTCTTCTACTACGGCTTCCCTTTTTCACTATGACTCATCATTCCCAGCATCCTGAAAATAAATCAGAAATTCTGGAACATGATGGGCCGGCAAGGGCCAGGGGGTGGCATTTGCTGCCTCTCACCTCGGAAGGCCGCGACTATGGAGCAGAGTTCCATCACCAGTGAGCTCAGAGTTGAAAACTCCAAAAGCCTAGAGATGCATGTTCCTAGTTTCTCTGTGAACCTGAATTCCTCTTTCTACCACTTACCCCGCCCCAGAAGGATTCCTAATGGAAAACAGAAAATGGAGCACACTGAGCAAAATCTGAGAACTACTTGTACTTACTAGAAAAGATCTGTGATCTTACCCAACTCAAAACACTTCAATATTGATCCAGTCAGGAAATAACTATGCTGCCATCCCAAATTGTAGTTTGAGAACCAATTTAATGACCCGGGGGAAGCATTCATATTGTAATAAATAAAAAAAGCAGAGCCCCCAAACTCTGTCTGGCGCATACTTCCAATCTGGTTAGATAAAAGCATGGGGAAGAAATGGTGGAGGAAAATACTTTAAAATATTAGCAACAATGTTTATCTCTGGATTATTTTTATTTTATTCCTTATCTACAGAATGTTCTGTAAGAAGCATGTTGATCTGGTGACTGAAAAAGAAGTTGTACTTTTTTTTTTTGATCTAATGACTTTGTTACATACTTTTCTGCCTTTTCTCTGACAAAAACGAAAGGCCTGGAGAGGGCTGCACACCCCTCAGAGTTTGTCTCAGCGGCCTGGAAAATGTCAGTGCCTGCCACAGCTCACCCAGCAAGACCAAAGGGTGTACCTCAGTGAGCCTGTGCCAGAGCTGTCCAGGATCTCAACCTGGGGAGTAGGGGGGTAGATTTCTGTTTTGATTACATACCTATCAACGGGCACTCCTGGTCCTTTCATTGGGTTCCTCCATATGCCTTACTTCCTGGTGTTTTCTATAAACGCTTCTGGACTTTTCATGCACCTGCAAGTGTTTCAGTGGGACTTGAGAGCCACGTTTCCCTGAAGAGAGAGAGACCCTAAGTGAAAGAGTCCTGCCCAACCTTCCTGTCCTCTCCGTGCCAGAGCAGCGTCCTCAAGACTGGGAGGGAACACTGGGGTCCTAAGGCACCAGGGTGACAGTGAGTGGGGATGTCCACTTGCCTGGCTCCTTTATGCCCCTCCCAGGTCATGCCCTCCCCTTTGCTAGGGACTGCTAAGTGATTGGCACCACCAGGAAGCAAGTGGGAGCACTGGGTCTCTGTGAAAATGGGAGTTTGGGTTATGACATTAATTACGGTTTTCATCAGGATAAAGATATCCAGATGTGAGAGAGAATTAAGTTCCTTCGAGTGCCATGGAACAGATGACTGAGCTAAAAGAAACATTTATTCTGTGAGGGAAGAAAATGAATACACCTGCACCATCTTCTGTCTGCTCTCATGGTCCTTAAATTAAATTAAGCCATCAAACAGGTCATACTCACTAAAGGAACAAATGAAACACTATACTCAAGGGTTTTGATATAAATTTCCTCATGAGGAAAGGGAATACATTTATATGACATTTGTAGATATGAAGAGCCTTGCAAGAGGTATTTATACAACTTCATATTTCCAATCCTACTATATAAACATGATGAATCCCTTCTGTACACTTTGTCTATACAACATTTATGAGACATTATATGTGAGAAAAATTTTCAGAGGTTGTTTTTGTCTCATTACTTTATAGTACCGCCCTATAAAATTGATGGCTGACTCAGAGAATTTTCAGGTCGAATCTCAACGATTGAAATCATATAGTTAGTTTTTTATATAAAAAAAAAAGATAAACAATGACAGCACCAAAGTCCAGAAATATACATATGTAATATGTAGGTATATATGAGTTAAAAGCTAAATTGTAGTTAGTCATTTTTTCCTTAAATTAAAAAAACATGCCCTAAGTTCAACAGTTTGTGATATATTTGTCAAGTAACTAGTTGATAGCTTTTAACCATCATGAAAAATTAATATTCAGCAAGAAAAGTAAAAGAGATTAAAAGATCATCTATCATGAAAGTGGGAATCATGGCTTGGCACCTGAATAAAAACCTGGTAAATAACATGTTTTTATTGCTACTAGTTGCACAGTATAATTTTTACCAGTGTTCTCATCCCAGATGACAGAAATCAACATCACACCGTAAAAAACACAAAGCATGGGCTGAGGATTAAAAAAAGACAGGGAAAGGGAAGCAGTGTGGGCCAAGTCTATAAAGAAGAGGTTCAGCTATCTTAAAGTATCAGACCAAACTGAAGTCTTTCAAAATTTGGAGCGGTTTACTTTTGGCAAAGTCCAGTTTCCTATTCACAAGAGTGACTGATTCAGATTATTTTTTGAACATCAAACAGACTTTTTTTTCAGGGCCTCATTTTGATCAATTTGGATGGGTAATCAGAAATACATGGATTAATTCTGCCTCCAAATAAACATGGGTTTAGCAATTAGAGAGAAGAAAGCTTGGCACAGTGTGTTCTGAGCCCTGCCAGACTCCAAACATGGGACTAGTCACTTCGGATATTGGATGAGAACATGTGGTTAAACTTGGCCTACTCCAGTATTATGTTAATCAGCTTCAGGTCCCCCAGCTTTGCTCAGCTCCATCCTGGGGCTTGGGGACTGGGGAGCTATGAGCTGGTTGTCTCCTTACACTCTTTGTTTTCAGCAAGCCACTCACTACACCCATGTCCCGTGTGACTGGAGGATGCTGAAAATACTCCCATGGGCTGGTCTCCACGGGTTTATGGGAGCTTTCCCTTCCCTGCCATCTTGTCTTTGATTGACCTCTTCTGGATAACAAAGCAGGCTTTTTCTGCTTGTGCTACTTTACTCTTTGGAGTTTCTAGTTTTCTAGTTTATACAGCCAGAAAACCAGCTGACAAAAAAGAAGGCACCAAATAGCTGGCTGTTTACAGAGTGCCATGTGAATCTGCAGGCTCAGGTCAGGAACTTTGCATTTCCTCATTGTGCCTTTATCAAGTGCTAAAGACACTGCACTAATTCTAAATTTGATGCGCCTCAACGTTTTTGCTAGATCTTGCAAAGGTGTGAACTTCAGATGTGGCACATTTCTGTCTTACCATTCAGAAGCATGTCTTTCCTAACTTGTCAGATCAACTCTTCCACCTCCTTGTCCTTGGGTGGTCATGGGCATCCTGGTGACTCAGTCATCAGCACCTCAATCACCCTCTGGGTAGTGGGACAAATGTGGACTTCTTTCCCCCTTCATGACCTTCATTGCTTCCTTTAAAAAGTTTTGGATCTCAGCCTCAGGTTTAGAAAGTGAAAGGAATCACACGACCCAATTTAGGCTGCCTTACATTACCATTTCTTCTTCTCTTTCTCTCTTTCCTTCCTTCCTTCCTCTCTTCTTTTCTCTCTCTCCTCCACAGCCCTTCCTCTTCTTGCATATTCAACCACTGATGCTCATGCTTGAATTTACCTAAATCCATAAAAATGTAGTATTTGTCATGTTTATGATTTAAAATTTTACACAAAATTTATAGTAATTGTTAACTTTCATTTTTTCCTACACAGCTCTGTATTTTAAGGTCTATCCATGTTACTCGGAAAATCTCATCCCGAGTTTCCAACTGCCACATGCCATTTCATATTATGTACCTACTGGCTTTCATATGTCCTTTCTGCCACAATGGGCCTGGTTTTCATCAACGAGCTTTCTTATGGACCCATGAGAGCCAGGACATCTTCCTATTCTTTTTTTTCCAAAATGTTTAGTTCGGAAGGAACCTACCAAATGAATGCATTCTAAAATACTGCTATTGCTAAGCATAAACAAGAGTGCAAATTTGGAAAGAGCTCATTCTCAAATCATTGGTCTCCACCTGTAAATTATGGAAATTTGAACAAGATGCATAAGCTCTCTTGAGCCTCGGTCTCTTTGTCCATCATAGGTAATAAAACCTATTGAACAAAGTTGTTGAAAGAAGCAAAGGGAAAATGTATGTAGAGAATCTGGTACAATTCCTGGACTATGGTAGGCACTCCATGACATTGTACATTAGCTATCGCAGATAAAAAGAACAATACAGGATAGCTAAAAATAATAATGACAAAAAGATGTTACATCTTCCAATGTTTTAAAATGTTCAATGTCTTCATCTAGAGAACAAAATTGCTAACATTATTGTGTCATTTAAACACTCCTTGGAAAATCTTGTGGGGACAGAGGACGTTCTGAAATCGTACCATGGGCACTGACCTGTGGTGTGTTTGAAAAGGTCATTGCTTTTGACCCCTGTCAGTTTGTAATTGCCAACTTTCTTAAGCTCGCTTGGAGGAGAAACGTGTTTATGTTGAGAAAACTTTGGTGCCAGCATATTAGGAGTATCTATTGACAAGTTGTGGCAGAGGTTCAGATAACTGAGACTGTGCTTGTCCCTGCAAACCTCAGGAGATTTTTCTCTTCACATGACAGTACAGCCTCACGGGTGAGGGTCTGAGACAAGGTTCAAACCCCAGCCCAGCCACACGACCTTGAGCATGTTACTCTGCGTCTTTCATTTGTTTACTTATAAAATGGGAACAGCAATACCCTCCACGTCCTAGGGTCGCTGTGTGTCCACTGTTAGCTATTAATCAGCAAATGATGGAGGATTTGACTGAGATTTTTCAAAAAATTGTGTCTCAGGCTATTGAAACTAGACAGTACTGTTACCTCTGTAACGATGTGATGTTTCTAGAGAGAGGCAGATCAGAAAAGAGTTAACACTCTTCAAGGCCACGTTAGATAAGGATAGGTAAGTCCTGCGTTCAGAACTATGAATTTACCAGTCTTCAGGAGGAAACCAGATTAACTGGGTAATGCATTGTCAGCAAAAATGCCAATAAAATATTAAGAATTAAAAGGAGGAAGATATAGGCTTTTCTTAAAGGCTGAGCTATAATAGTATTTGTGGATTAACCACTGAGTACATCCTTCCTGGGAACAGACCCAGACCCTCTTTACTCTGTTCAGACCAGGGAGGAGGGATTTGAGGGGGAAACAGCAGACCATTCACAGTGGAGGAGCAGCATTTCACAGAAGCTCACATCTCCTCCCAGCTGTGCCATAACAAGGGCGATGGGGTCAGGGTTTGCCAGACGTTTCTGCACTCATATCCATTGGGATGCTTGCATGGAGAGTAGCAATCTGGTATCAAGAGTCACACGAGAAGGGGCAGCATTTGAAATGGGCTTGAGACTTTCACACCACTGAGCCACAGATTCTAGCTGTTCTCACTGGTGAGGATAAACCCTCAAATTAACAAATGTCAGAGGTCGTGGCTGGTGGCCCAAGGAAGACCCACTAAATTCTTGCTAACCTACCATTCATACTCTGCCTTCTGTCCTGCATGTATGTGTGAGTCTGCCTTTCCCGCTGACTTTATGTGCTTTATCGTACAGTCTCTGTCTATAAGGCACATATGCTTACTGAATAAAAAGGGCTTGTGGCTAGAAGGAACAACACGGACCAAGGCAAGGCAGTAAAATTATATCAATGGGTGTGTGGTGGGGAAGGTAAGTAGTTGCAAGGGGCTGGCAGCATGAGCAGGGGTGGTTGTGAGAATCTGGAAAATAAATAAACAGAGGCAGGTTCATGGCGGCCTTCACGTACATCCTGAAGGGAAGAATGCAAAGGCACCGACTGCTTTTTAACTGGGTTTAGAATATGTATTTTTACAAGACTGCTCAGCCACTAAAGATACAGAGGGCCAAGACTGCAAGACGAGAGACGAGAGACTAGTTAGAAAAATGTGGAAGTAGACACAAGAGACATGAAACCTTGAAACAATAGCAAGAAAGAAAGAGAGAGCTGACAGAGGGAAAATTAAGAAGACAAGAATACTGAAACTGAATTGCCCACTGGTGTCTTGGAGGGCGTATCTTTCTGATCAAATGTTATCTCTTCTGGAACACCTGTGAACACTCATTCTAAAAAACTAACTTCTACCTCTGCCAAGTCACAATCTGTCCTTACTCTGCTGTGTTTTCTTCATAGCTTTTGTCACTCTCTGAGGGGACATTTATGTCTTCACTTGTTCATTGCCTATGAGGACAGAGACTTGGCCAGATCCTTCAGGTCTGTATCTGCAGCACCAGGAACAGCGCCTGATAAGAATTAGACCCTAACAAAGATTTGCTGAGAGAGTGGAGCAATGGTACTGGTGATACTTTATTGAGATACTTCATTGAGATTCCCACTAGTAGAGGAGGAAATGAAACCAGGTTAGTGTTTGACACAGTGAATCTGAGGGAGTCATCAGACACAGATATTTATGAGAGTGATGGAGAGTGATGGGAGTGAGACTCCCTCTGTGAGCTTGGGGACGCAGAGAAGGCCCAAAACACAAGAGCACTGGCAGCAGCAAGGACTAATATTTATTGTGTGCACACAACGTACCACAGAGAGGATTCTAAGCACATTCCACGTGCTCATTCATTTAATCTTCACAGCAGCCCTTGGAGCTAAGTATCATTACTTTCCCATTTCACAAGTGAGAGAAACAAGTCATGGGACTTGGATCCTTGCTATTCTATTAGAAAAACCATCATTTTAGAGCCAGACAGCAGAAGGGGAGCTGGTCAAGAACACCGGAAGGAGGTTAAAGACATTAATGGACAAAAGAGGTTTAAAGAGGGAAAAGCTGACATTATCAAACCCTGTCAAGTGAGAAAGGAAACAAATTGACCACTTGGGAAGTTTCGTTTACCTTTGTCCAGAGCTCTTTCAGGCTTTCTGTCTCTGGACAGGGCAGGTGGCAGTGGTTTGCAGAGCGGCTGAGAGCTGAGTCAGCTTGTCTATTGCATATTCTTTTGAAGAGCTTGGCTATCAAGAGGATGGGGGAGGTAGGATAACTGGAAATAGGCAGAGAGTAAGGAGAGAATTCTAGAAATTCATAGCATAAAGGGGAATATGACCGTGAGGTGTGGAGAAGAAAGCAGTAGGAGAAGTAAAGGATATAATTACAGTGAAGAGAACAAAGTTTTGGAAATGACAAAAAATAAAAAATAAAAATGGGACAAAGAACACAGGTGGCAGCTAGATGATGACCAGAGGGCTTAGAAAATGTGGTCATGATTTGAAATAGCTACTTCATGTAATAAATAGCAGAGGAATCTGACCGAGACATGGGGAAGACCTGTGGGCTTCTGTGCTTTTAAACACATTTAGACAATAAATTTCTCATGGACTCACTCTGTACCTGGGTGTGTGTTTGTGTTAATACATAATATTAGTATTATGCATTAGAAACTAAAAGGCCAACCATGAAGGTAGACCAAAATGAAAACCACGGTGGCAGAGAACCTGAAGGGGCTGATTGCACGGATACTATGGGATGTCTTAGGGCAGAGAAGGAGATGCAGCCCTGGGGGAGGGTTATGGACAGAGAAAGGGCAGGAGGAGGTTTTGAAGGTCTTAGGTTGAAGGGTGGTTGCATTGGAATTGAGGAGCTGAGATTCCTTGTGCCCCAGGCTGTGCTCAGAGTTTTCTAGGTGGAGCAAGGCTGGGAGATGATGGAGTGCAGGGAGTTTGGGGAGGGGTGAGGGAGTAGAAGGGTGGGGGCAACAGCGTCATGGGAGCTGGTGGCTAAGGCAGAAGGGAGGTGAAGATTTCTGGTTAGAGGAAATGAAAAACTTGTGGATGTCTGGATGTATTTGCTACCCCCTTTCTTCCAGTGCAAATGTGTCCAGAGAAGGCTCATATTTTAAGCTGTCATTGACTGTGAACTAATCTTGATTAGCCTGTCCACTCAGCTACAGCACAGACCCCTGAGAGATGATGGAAACGCCGGGCTCACAGCACCTTTTTCTGGTCTGCTGCAGAGACAACCTGTAAATATGAATTCTGACCTTGCAGGGTGCCAGGTGTGGAGCCCTGGGGCCCTAAGGGCTGAGCAAGTGCCCAGGGAAAAATTGGGCAATTGACAAGCAGCTGAGGATAAGCCTCCACCGTTCCCAGCATGGCCTGTAGGGAGGGAAGGCATAGGACACTCACTTCACCCTGTCCGACTCACACGTACATGGAACTTTTGTAGTGTTGTCTGCATGGGTGAGGTAGCATTGTGTGCGGATGGGGTTGGAAGGGTTCGGGTCCTTATTCCTTGTGTCTTTTGTTTGGTGAGAGAGAGAAGGTTCTAGACCAATATTTATTCTCCTCCTACTGTTTTCTGTGGGCAGAGATTTCCGACCACGTGTCCAGGGGCCTCTGTCCAGACACCTCCACGCCATCACTTGCAGTGCAAATGTGCAGTGGGACAGCCCTTCGCCAAGCGTCCAAAGAACAAACTGGTCTCCTCTAGTCAGCCCTCTAGTCCCCTGTCCTTGTGGGAAAGGACGACAGTGTTTGCCCAGGTGCTTTGGAGAGCTGCAGCTGAATTGTTCAAAAACAAGCAAAGGTTTGAAACGCTGCAGCTCAAGAAAAGTAGTCCACCAGGGGAGAGGCGCGTAAACTCTCCAAACGCTCCATCATCACCCCTGTTATTTATAATGGGTGGTCTCAAAATGGAGTTAGGTAAGCAGAGAAGTGGCCCAGCAGGTGTGTAACTTCAGAGTGCCTGATTTTATTGGGTGGCAAAATGCACTGGGCAGTGAAAAGTGCCTGCAGTGGTTTGAACACCCCGCAGGTACCACGAATATTTTGCTCACAGGGTTGTTTCCCAGATGAGTGAACTGCTGTCTCACAGGAGGGAACTCTGAGTACCCAGTAGCCAAGCCCTTCTGTGCCCTTTCGCCTCTGAAATTCATCACTTGATCTGGATAAGTTTCACCCTTCTTCTTTCCTTATAAACCTTGGCATTTTTTAACATTTCAAATTAATAGGACAGTCGGAATGTTTAGGTTCAAGTTGTAGTTGAGCCCTTCACCCAGGGATGTGCTAAACTCTGTCAAACTGTGCAGTTAGGTGAGATCCCGCCAACTGCCCTCCCTTCTCCCTTTCTCCTCTCCCCTCCCCCTTGCTAGACTATATTTGTGTTTTACCTTTCCTGTGGGCCTGTAGTTGTTTATGTGCTGGTTTCAGATTAATCTTAAGTACTTTGGATACATTTTTCCCCATTTTCAAGATACTTTACTAAGTAGAATGTGTTTCAGCTCCATCTAGGTAAACACAAAAGATGTGAAGTCCCATCTTTTCTTATGGCTGAATAGTATTTTAAAGAGAGGTTTCTCTCTCCAACAGGTGGGTTCACGTTCTCCTAGTTTTCTCCATTACTGCCAAAACAGGTCAAATTTCAAGCCGCAAGCCAGAAGAGGCGATTGTTATTGCTATTACTGTGGGTGAGGGGAGCAAGGAGTGGGAAGGGGGAATGAAAGCTGAATTGGGGTAGGTGGGCTGCTTCAAATGCTGCTTTCAGGTTCCTCCTTGTCCTGCGGGAATTTGCCCTGTGTTTGTCCATTCAGAAAGCTCACATCTGCATTTGGTCACAATGAAGACATTTTTCTCTTTCATATTATGTGGAACATTTAAAAATAATAGTCTGGGGATGCAGTGGGGAGTTATGCCTTTCCTAGTGTGTGGTTCTTGGCCCAAAGTATATGATGATTGGAAAAAAGTCAACATGAGGCTGCTCTGCATAATATTATGTCTCTGGGAGAAAGTGATTTGGAGGGTTTTATGAAGTACAAAGGTAAAACCTTTAACGAGTCATAACTCTGTGAGACTGATCACATCTTACCTTCAAACCTTACGTAAATAAACTAAAAATCTCCAAGAGGGAGCAAGTCACCAGGTGTTCACATTGGATTTGAATATTTTATTTAAGTATTTCCCAAGTTTGACATTTCCGCTCTTTCTTTGGTAAGGAATCAAACAAACAAACATAGATGTTGGGAATGCCTATATCGTACTTACGGGATAACTCAGGATCTGTTAGGATTTTATTAAGGCCTTTCCAAAATTGCTTGTCATTCTTTAGTTCTCCTAAGGAAACTTGGGGATATGTTCTCAGGTAGGGTTTTCTGGGGACACTTTGAACAACCCTCCCCTCTAAACTTCTCTAACTTTTATATGTAATGGTCTTCACTTACCCCATACTGGATACATTCAGATTATTCCGTAAAGTCCACTGCTAGTCTGTGGCAAAGAACGCTTATCCTGCACGTGTAATTTATAAAAGGATAGGGGCAGAAATAGCAATTTTCAGAGGTGCTGATGGTTCCTTGTATGGCCATGGCCTGACCTTAGTCTAAGGTGAGAGATGTGATGGAGACCGTGACACCTGATCTGAGCCTGAATTGATCCAGACTGTGATTATCTCTGTAATGATAGGGAGAAACGTGGGCATCGTCCTTGACTCCTCCCACTTTGTTATCATTCCCCAATATCCATCTGTGTCCAAACTCATTTGATTCAACTAAATACTTCGTGGGCCCATCCCCTTGAATCCTCCTGCGTTGCCACCGATCTAGCTCAGTGTGTCACTCGCTGCTACGCTGCTGGTAAAGTGCACTCTGGCCGCCTTTGGTTCCTCTCTCTTTCTAACACCTGTCCTGTCACAAGAAAGTCTAAGTTTGACCAGGTGCCATCTGATGAAATAAGTCACTATCTTTGCAGTGTGGGCTGAATGAAGACTAGGTCCCATGTGGCCCGTCACCTCACAGACTTTCAGATCATTTTAATTTGATGAATTTGAAATGCATCTCATTTTCTGGTTTAATGTAAATGACCTTAACTATTCTTGATACTAAGCACCTTGTATCTTTATTGTTCATTTGGATTTTGTCTTCTGTAAATAGACTGAGACAATAATAATGAGTAAATAATCCAATACATTAAATACCTAGCAAAAAAGGCAGTAGTATTGAAAGGGATGGGGGATGGAAGTTATTTGTAGCCTGTGATGTCTGCTGCAGCATCAGAGCATGTCAGATATGAAGATGGTCTGGTGGTGGCTGGGGCCCCTGCGGATCTTCCATGTTTTGTGTTTCCTTAGTCTAGAAGTGGAGGAGAAAGAAACAAAGACATTCATATTTCAAAGTTCTATGAGTCCAAGTATCTTTAGTTAGAAAAAAGAAAGAAAACCTAATGAGGGAGAGAAGATGTTTGGATAAAAAAAAGAAAAATGGGCTTGGCGCCCATAGCACAATGGTTATGGCGCCAGCCACATACACCGAAGTTGGCAGATTGGAACCCAGCCTAGGCCAGCTAACCAACCATAACAACTGCAACAAAAAATTAGCCAGCTGTTGTGGTGGGCACCTGTAGTCCCAGCTACTTGAGGGAGGCTGAGGCAAGAGTATCACTTGAGCCCAAGAGTGTGAGGTTGCTGTGAGCTATGATGCCACAGCACTCTACCAAGGGCGTCATAGTGAAACTTGTCTCAAAAAAAAAAAAAAAAGAAAAAAGAAAAATGATGAACCTGATACTTAATTTATAATTAAGTCTAAGAAAAAATAGATACAAATACAAGTATACATTTGGACATAAACCCATATAGCTCTGGGAGCAATGCTGAGTTTCTTTCCCTCCTGGCCTGCCCCCTCCTTGTCTCTACTTCCACATCCACCCTTCAATCTCAGTCTTGTTTCCTGGCTATGGAATGAGGAACAGAAATCCTTCAGGGTCTATGTAAGGTTGACAAAATGAAACCAGCACTGCCCAGTAGAAATACAGTGTAAACCACATATGTTACCTTGAGTTTTCTGAAAGGCACATTTTAAAAAGTTGAAAGAAGCAAGTAAAATTAGTGGCAGTAATAGATTTTATCCAAAATCTAATCATTTCAACATGTAATCATTATAAAAATTATTGAGATGTTTTATATTACATATTTTTTCATACTAATTCTTTAAAATTAGTGTGTATTTTATACACAGCTCATCTCAACTCATAGTGGGCACATTTTAAGCACTTAATAGCCAAATGACTACTGCCCACTATATTGGACAGCACAGGTCTAAATCATTTGCAGCTCACTGCAAAATGGTATCATAAGTTCCCATTCCTTTTCTCACCTCCTTGTAATCTATTGGTATTCTGTGTTATGCATTCGGGGTATCATTTCAAATCGAGACTGGACATAGGGGATTAAGGCACCAGTGTTTTCCCTGTAGAAGATTGTGGAACAGTATTTCTTCTCTCCAACAAAACGACACGTCAGTCATTTATTTTTGCAGTTCAAAGACTCTTAATTTGGAATTTAGGATCATCACTTTAATTTTCATTGCTGTCAGAATAATTGCATTTCAAAGTACCCAAGTGTTGTTATTTACTGGTGAGAGACTTAAAAATGATTCAACTAGAGAAGATATTCATGGTTCTTTGTAAGAATCCCAGAACATAGAACTAGAATTCTAGGATTAGATACACCATTAGATCTAAATTAGACACACCATTTGTATCTAATCCGACTCTGAGTTGTCAGGTAGGTTGCTGTGGGAGACACAGCTTAATAATAGCAGACACACATTTAGAACTTAGATTTTGGATTCCTAGACCATGTTTATTCTGTCTGTCACTCAACAAGAATGATAATGATCTATGATAAGAACTCGGAGACCGGGTGAACAATGTCCCCCTCACCTCTCCAATTTTCATCAGGGCCAAGCAACCTGACTTCCCCTCAGCACAAACAATTGGGAAATGTGAACGACACCCAGGTTAGACAGAAAGGCTGTAGCCAGCTCGCTTTGGGGCAAACTATGTCAAAAACAGTATCTGTCTTAGTATAGCTGAGTCAGGTGTACAGCTGATATATAACCCAAATGAGGACTACAGAGTGTTGCTTTTCTGGGGCTAAAGATGTTCTTCTCTCACGCACTCCCCTACATTCTCTTCCGCCCATTTAGTTAGCAGTGAAGATTCTCTATGCCCAAATGCAGGCAGTTCCCAGGTTACGAAAAACGGGACTTACAATGTTCCTCCCTACTTAGGAATGGGGCCCCAAGGCTCCTTGTAAGGATGTAATGGGATAATTAAGGGAATAATTCAGGAACTGGTTTCTTTCACACAGGTGAATAAACCTGCAGGCTGAGGGATTTGTCGGCCCCAGCCCTGTGCTAGCAGCGGCCTCTGGTCTGTGTGGACGTTAGAGCCGGCATCACTTTCGTCTTCGCTTTCTTATTCAATTTTGTGAATCTGGGTTTGCCCCTGTGACCCTGCGAGAGTCTGCTGCAAGTCCAGGTGAGCCTGCAACAAAGAGAAAGGTGAAGATAATGGAAATGCAAGCAGCAATAATGAAACGTCTGGCGAAGGGCCAGATGCCATCACTACTGGAAAGCGGTGGGCTGCAGCTGCTCAGCTGGGGGGGGGGGGGGGCGGGTCTGAAGGAGAAAGTGGGAACACCTGAGCGCGGACAGGCGGTGCGAAAGGAGGGCGCCAGCGATTACTAAGCAGGGTAGTGGGTTAATTATTGAAATGGAAAGGTTATTACTGATTTGGTGACAAGATTATAATAAGTGTAACATTCCTATCTGCCTGAGAATCAAAAGAAAGAGCACAGTAGTCTCTGGAACTTATTATTACAGGCCCGGGTGTTAGTAGTAGTAGTATTATACCGTACCTCTCTGTGTTATTATAACCGCATATGAGCCATTGTAGTAGTATTACTATAATCCCTGCTCGTCAGAGATTCAAGTCACATACAAACTCGTCTTCAAGACATTCTCAGGAGTGGTGGACCATCTGTAATGGGATTCCTTAGGTGCGATTTAGCTGCTGTTCCTCCCGTGAGCCGGGCCCAGTGTCTTTCTCAGAGAGTTAGAACCACCCAGAGGTTTGACTTTTTCCTTTGATTTCAAGTTTCTTTTGTCTGCTTGAGAAGCACCAGACTATTTGTTTCACTTCCTAGTAATGTATAAAAAATGCCGTCCTTACTGGCAGTAGCTTCCCTGGAGCTTTTTTGTAAAATCCTGGTTCAGCAGTTGCATGGTAACTAATCTGAAAATTACTTCCATCTTAAGTTCTCTCTTTTAAGTTAAGTAGTAACAAACAATCAAGTATGCCTAACAACTATTTACTTATTTCAAAACAGGCTTAGTGGATACAGCATCTTTAAAAGATGTGAATTATGTTCAGTCTATGCTTGACTTATTTTAAACCTCAACGTGGGAAGGGCACACTTTAGAGAATTCCATCTGAATTCAAGTCTGAGCTGTGATCGATTGATCTATCTACCTATGGCACACTCACACACACATACACACACGATGTCATTATGGAGTCTGAAAGGCATACAGTTTCTTTCTTTTTTTTTTTTTTTGAGACAGAGCCTCAAGCTGTCCCCCTGGGTAGAGAGCTGTGGCATCACAGCTCACAGCAACCTCCAACTCCTGGGCTCAAGCGAATCTCTTGCCTCTGCCTCCCAAGTAGCCGGGACCACAGGCGCCCACCACAACGCCTGGCTATTTTTTGGTTGCAGCCATCATTGTTGTTTGGCGGGCCTGGGCTGGATTTGAACCCGCCACCTTAGGTGTATGTGGCCGGCACCTTAGCCACTTGAGCCACAGGCCCTGAGCCGGCATACAGTTTCTGTACGGAAATAACTTGGAGAATTATTAGGGAGGTTGCTGTAGTGCGCCAGTGAAGCAAAAGGAGAAGGGGTGTTGGTACATTAAACCATAAAAGAGTCATTGGCACTGTCCTCCAGGCCAGATATTTTCCCAAGATTGCTATAAAGATTTACTCCAAGGGGGATTATCTGACGATTGACAATTTAGCCACTTGAATAATTGGAAGCACATTTTTTTATTTTTTTTTTTTGTGGGGATGATTTCCTTCGGTTTGGCACTCTCAGAATCCTGAATGTTATTATTATCTTCCCATTGCAGATGGGAAACTGAAGGACACAGAAGTTCTGTGACTTGCAAAAGGTCACCCTGTGAGAGAGTGGCAGAGTTGGAACAAAAACCCAGATCTGTCCTTAACAGTTTCTCAAAACCAGAGGGCCTGTTTTTGCGGTTTGCTACAGTCCATTTTATTCATTCATCAGGAGAGAGATTTTATGACAAAAGCGTCATGAAACAATGTACCAGATTCTTATGGGATACCACCTAAATACATAACAGGCTTTACTTTCATCTACCATCTTATTGAATAAAACAGATTGGCCACTTAGAACTTACCTTATGAAGTCTGTCTTTACGCCTTTATTCTAAAACATAGATAAGCCATGGAACCAGTGATAAGAAACCAGTTTTGCTACAGTCCAGCCAATCAAACTGAAAGAGAGAGAGGGTAAACTGGAACTGAAGAACTGCAACATGGTGGTATTTCCTAGCCCAGCTTTCATCTAAAAAATGTGGAGATGTAATCCTCTTAAATGTGGTTATAGATATAATTCTAGCCACTAGCTTAGAGTCTTCAGTTTCCTCCAGGACACACTTGGGGATGCTGGTCTCCTGGTGCCTCATGGTACCTTTGTCAATTTTTGTCTCTTCCTATCTATCACTTAGAGTTATGTTGGCCCCGCCTTACCTTGTCTCAGCCTCTGTGATGCAGTTTGTCCTCCAGAACTTCCGATCAAATGTAGGTATAGACTAGTCAGACTCCTCTGGCGGCTACAGCTGCCCCCACTTTGCAACTGATGTTGACTTTCCTAAGTCCCAGTTCAAGATCCTGCTGAAGTGAAGAAAAATTCTGTCTCCCAAGTCATGCCACACTGTCACATGAGACCCAAGATCATGCTGTCAGTATCATACAGCAATTTTAGTAAAACTACATATTTGTTCCTGCTCTCTCCCTTTCTCTTTCAGAGGCTTCATTATGCAGAACCCTGGGGTAAACACGAGGGGCAAGAAAGAGAACTAAGGACAATGCACACACAGCTGTGCTCCCACCATCGCCCTGAGACCACGCTTGTGTGAATATCACATCTGTCTCTCCTTAGGACTTGTTATTTCTCCTGGGATTCTTCATTTCCTCATGCAGACCTCATCTTTGAGGCCCCAGCCACCTTGCTCAGATAGGTGTGGATCTGTCCCCACATTGAGTGTGTGTCCTTCTACAACAAGGAAAGAGTGTATTTGACTTAAAGATGTTTCTCTCAGCGTTCAGGACACAGAGATCCTTTTGTCGTGTAGTTAATTTCTTCTGATTCACAATTGTTCATAACACTTATAGTCAATATGGTGTGAGCCATGGAAAAATTGAGCCACTGGAGTGCTAATAGATTATGAGCAACAAGCTCCCTGGAGAGTAAAAACCCTAATTGATACCATTTATTGACTTCCAAACTGTAAATACTTTTGCCAGTGCTGATTTTAAGCCACCAACATCACATCAGTGAAAGTGGAATTGGGAAGATATAATCAGTAGAACACTAGTATATACTATTTCCACTGCACAGAGTAGTTGTAAATAATCTCAAGGGCACAGATACTAGTAAAGTCTAGTAAAATAATCAGGGTGTGGTAAAATTTGAGCATTTTTTACATTTGTTTAATGATTTATCTAACTGGAAATTTATATAATGTAATTTTTAAGAATGACTGTATTGAATAAGTTGTCTTAGAAAATTTGTGAAAATTGGCTCTTACGGGCCATCACAGTCCAGCTCAAGGACTCTGCTGAGTGTAACATAATGAGGCAAGTCTAATGCTGACCTCCTAGAACTGTGCAAGCCAGCACTGTAGGCTGTTGTGAAAATACACGTAGAAATGAAAATATCTAGCTGGCACAGTGATATCCCATAAATTCTGGGTAAAGCCAGAAGGATAACCCTGGACTGTAGAAAGAGCAGGAAGTATTTGGTAAAATGCATGAGTACTTGGTGCTCTCCAAAGCAAGTCAGAGCTTTCACTTTAATAATTCTCAGACTGTGTGAATAGTTTTTGTCCCCTTCTGGGTAGATCGTATCCTGTGGTGAGAGAGGGAGAGGGAGGAGAGAACGAGACCAGATGACATCATTTCACTTATGTTCCTCAAATGGTCCTCATTAACTTGACGGCACAGACTATAAAGAGGGATTTTGAAAGCCTGGAAAAGCTGAAGGCAGACAATCTCTTGTTCAGAGGATGAAATGGGGTAAGGTAAACCATAACATATGTACCAAATAATATAGTCTTTGTGTTATGCAATAATTTATTTTCCTCCCTCTCCTTCCTCTACATGGAAGAGACCTAACTCAAGGTCAATTCTCAGTACCCCTGAAAGCTGAAGAAAGGGCAGAACTGATTTGATGGCTCCCCCCGCAGACGCACGGCTGGAGCCGCTGCACGGTGGCAGCCTCCCCGGTTAAATTACGATGACGGCTCTGACTAGACCAAGTTTCATGCTTTACGAGGCTGATAGTATTCAGCATTTAAACCATGAGATTTGCATCTGGGAAAGCCCTGGTCAGGAAAAGGTAAAAAGGTCAACTGTTCATAATAGTTCTCAGAGACAAAATGGTATCTTTCCTGAGGGGCTTGCTGGAAAACATGAAGCTTTTTGCCGTGGTGGAGGCCTTGCTTCACTGAGTATCAGTCAGATAATAAAAAAGGTCTTTTAAGAAGAGCACTTAGATTCATTGACAGACACTTCCTTACTAATTATTGGGGCTGGTGGTTAAATACAGGGTGCTGGTGTGAACCGAATAAATCTTCACATTTAAATACGTGGGCATCTTTTCTCTTGAGTTTCACTAGTTTTTGTCAAACAGCACATAATTGCCAAATCTCCAGAGAACTTAGGGCAGCATAAAACCAGAAGTGTCAGTTTTTCAAACTTGTTTTAGACGAAACTCCAGAATTTAACTAGGTTTTCATTATTTTGTTGCACCGATGACAATCTGATCATGACAAGTTTGCTGTCCTACTGGTTATTAACTCGGTTTCTCCCAAGTTCAGCCAGTTCTGCTATAATGTACATGGACATGCCTAAAACCACCGTGCCGGGCAAAATCATTTGATGGACATGCACGAATGTGCCATAAAAGGAAAAATTGATAAATTGGGTTTTAGCAAAAGAAAAGAACTTTTCATCTGTGAAAAATCCTGCTAAGAGCATGAAAAAATTAGCTAATTTTTTGCCATGATAGAGGCCTTGCTTCACCGAATATCAGTGAGATAAGTATCGGGACTAGAATATATAGAGTACATATACAAGTGTCTAGAATATATGAAGATTTTTGAAAATGTAACAGTAAAAAATAATGTAATCCAATTAGAAAATGAACTAAAAAAGTGAGCATTTTACTGCAAAGGATAATATAAAGATGGCAAATAAACCAACCAAACGATGTTCAGCAACATTAGCCATTAGAGAAATGCAAATTAAAATCACAATGAGGTATCACTAGGCGCCTATCAAAATGACTAAAATAAAAAATAATGACAACACCAAATTCTGGCAAGGATGCAGAATGGATCACTGATACATTGTTGGTGGGAATGGAAAGTGATACAGCCATTCTGGAAACAGCCTAGCAATTTCCTAAAAGCCTCAGCACTTGTAATCCTCGGCATGGATCACAGATAAATCAAGACTTATGTTCACATGAAGACTTACACATGGATGTGTATAGCAGCCCTATTTGGAATAGTCCAAAATTGGGAGCAACTCCTCCAACCACAAAGGGTTAAACTGTGGAATGAATTCCAAGCCATGCCTTGGAATACCACTCAGCAATAAAAAGGAGCGAACCATTGGTGCATGCTGATGAATCTCCAAGAATTATGCCAAGTGGGGAGAGCCACTTCCTAAAACAGTGATTTCCAACTGGTGTGCCACTGTATGTCGCAAAAATTTTTAAAGATCATTAATTAAATTATTTTCAAAAGAAGTTCAAAGCACAGTAAGTATATTCTTTCTTTTTTTTTGATCAACATAATTTAAGTGTACCACAGAAGTTTAACTAGAGGTTCAAATGCACCATGAGATTAAAATGGTTGAAAAACACTGTCCTAACAGATTATATACTACAGATTTCATTGATAAAACATTCTTGAAATGACAAGGCTATATATAAATGGAGAAGAGACTGTTAATCACCAGTGGTTAAAGACAGGTTAGGGAAGCAGGAGGGAAGTGAGAGTAGCTGTAAAATAACAATAGGAGGGACCCCTCTGATCATGGAGCTCTTCTGTATCGTGTCTTTGTATCAATAGACATTGTAATGTTGGACTATAGTTTGGCAAGATTTTATCATCATAGAAGTAACTGGGTAGTGGTTATGCTAGACCTATGCTATTTCTCACTACTTCATGTGAATCTATAATTATCTCCAAATAAAAAGTTTAATTTAAAAAATCATAGGGATTATAAAAAATGGCACTAGGCATACAGCACTCAAAAACTTTGTCAATGACTTAACAAATTATGAGAACTTCATAAAACCAGTAGTGTGGTTGACGCATACTAAGGGTTAAGAAATGCATAAATGCTTCATTAGATACAGCACTTTACCTTGGAAAAACCTGATGTTTGCTTGTAGAAGTGGGCATTGCAAGGGTTGCGGCTTCTGAGTCACTATAAAGTGGTGGGAGGAGGGTGATCTGAAATGGATGAAAGTTCTAACACCAGATGTGGAATGGTCTGCTCACAGTACACAGGTGTGCTGAAGGAGCTGGTAGGTGTTAGAGAACTGAGAAGTGTGTATGTGCTGCGTTTCCTGCCCGTCTTGTTGTTGAGTTAGGGGCAGTTGGCTCTGTTCACCTGCTGCTTCTCACAGACAAAATGATACATAAACAAACACAATTGGTCTTACGCTCAAATTGTTTCCTAATACATTAATTCCTTTAAAACAAATATAGCATTTTTTCCAAGCAGGCATTAAAGCAGAACTGATTGCTTATTTAGCATACTCGAATGACACAATGCCCAGATAATTACTGGAAAGAGAAGAAAATTCCACTTCAAATAATAGGTTTTGGCATGAAGATTTCAGAGATTTTTTGACTGTAGAGAGCCTACACAATTTGCCCTCTATTCCTGGAAAGGATGTTAAAAATTTGACAAGATTCGTTCCTCTTTGCTTCCTCACTGAAAACAAAATTAACTTAAAAATAAACAAAATCCTTTAGACTTTGCCTTTAAGATAGTATTACTTTGGTGTCACATGTAGGCTAAAGGAAGTAAAAAAAACCTAGATTTGCCACAATTTTAGAATAGAAGACTCAAAATATTCATGCTTTTCCCCCCTATTTTTTTTGTTATCTTACCTACATTCTAGATCAGGGGTCCTCAAACTTTTTAAACAGGGGGCTAGTTCACTGTCCCTCAGACTGTTGGAGGGCTGGACTGTGGGCCCCTGGATGAGTTGGCTGCTAAGCAGGACAGGCAGTGGCGGCAAAAACACCTGGCAGGCCAGATAAATGTCCTCGGCAGGCCACATACGGCCCATGAGCCATAGTTTGAGGACGCCTGTTCTAGATTAACAACTAAGAGGGGAAAAAATGTGTTAGAAAACAGTAAATATGAGCTGGGTCCAATTGTTCACACCTGTAATCCTAGTACTCTGGAAGGCCAAGGTGGGTGGATCCCTTGAGCTCAGGAGTTAAGACCAGCCTGAGCAAGAGAGAAACTCTGTTTCAACTGTAAATAGAAAAAGCATCTGGGCTTTTGTGGCAGGTGTCTCTAGTCCCAGATACTTGGGAGGCTGAGGCAAGAGAATCTCTTGGGCCCAAGAGTTTGAGGTTACTGTCAGCTCTGACACCATAGCACTCTACCCAGGGTGATATAGTGAGACTCTATCTCAAAAAGAAAAATGAAAAAAAAATTAAAGAAAAAAACCCAATAAATACACTTACATTGATTTTGCTTTTCTTTTTCTTTTTTTCCCCCTTTTGGACTTGTTCTATGTGATGTTTATATTGCTTTTTTTTAAATTAAATCATAGCTGTGTACAATAATGCAATTATGGGGTACAATGTGCTGGCTTTATATATAATTTGAAATACTTTCATGAAACTGGTTAACATAGACTTCACCATATTTTCTTATTGTGTTAATACATTTATATTCTACACTTAGTAGATTTAACATGTACCCTTGTAAAATGCACCATAGGTGTGGTCCCACCAATTACCTTCCTCCACCCATTCTTCCCCCTTCCCCTTCCTCCTCCTCTTTCTCTTCCATCTTGGGCTGTAATTGGGTTATAGCTTTCATATGGAAGTGTGGGTGTTTATAAATTGGTTTCATAGTAGGGCTGAGTACATTGGATACTTTTCTTTCATTCTTGAGATACTTTGCTAAGAGGAATATGTTTCAGCTCCATCCATGTAAACTAAAAGAACAAGTGATCCCATCTCAGTGTGGGCAAGGGACTTGAAGAGAAACTTCTCTGAAGACAGGTGCATGGCCTACAGACACATGAAAAAATGCCCATCATCCTTAATCATCAGAGAAATGCAAATCAAAACTACTTTGAGATATCATCTAACTCCAGTAAGATTAGCCCATATCACAAAATCCCAAAACCAGAGATGCTGGTGTGGATGTGGAGAAAAGGGAACACTTCTACACTGCTGGTGGGTATGCAAACTAATACGTTCCTTTTGGAAAGATGTTTGGAGATCACTTAGGGATCTAAAAATAAACCTGCCATTCAATCCTTCAATTCCTCTACTAGGTATATATCCAGAAGACCAAAAATCACTTCATAACAAAGACATTTGTACCAGATGGTTTATTATAGCCCAATTCATAATTGCTAAGTCATGAGAGAAGCCCAAGTGCCCATTGACCCATGAATGGATTAATAAATTGTGGTATATGTACACCATGGAATATTATGAAGCCTTAAAAAAGATGGAGACTTTACCTCTTTTATGTTTACATTGCTTTTTTTTTTAAAGAAACTTAAACTGTATTACATTTATTTTGTTACTCAAATTATTATATCTATTGGGGCACATAGGGACACATGTAGATTGAATATTAGAGCACATTGCCTATGGAATAAGAAATTGACTCTGTGGTTTATTGGTTCATTTAGGTAGAAACATAGAGCTAATAAAGCAAAGGTCATAAATTTGATTCCTGTGGCCTGGTGAACTATATTGTTTATGTTGATAAAAATGACTCACCTAACCAGATCCCCACTATCCTGCTGTATATTCTAGTGGTTACAAAATAAATTTGTAAAATGTACATTAGTTCAAATCTGTTACCACTTAGAAATTCTATTGATTATAGATTAATAGTGTAAAGAAATTCAACCTGGATATCCAATCAGGCTTCTCATTAGACATTGCTATAATCATGAATTCATTTTTATATAAGTAGTAAGTTATCTCAGAGCTCAGTGTGATACCCAAATTATGAAGAGAAAAGCACCATGTGATTTTTGTGTTCCAAGTTTAAAGTTAACCCCCATAGCTAGAGGGATGTAAAGTTGTAAGGAAAAAAATTCTGAACTCAGTGCTAAAATCATTAAAAAATCCACAGTGTTTTCCAGAAGCAAAAAGATTACAGCAACAATAACAAAAAGAGGGAAATGTGTGCAGGAAGATTAAACTTCAGAAAGGAAGGGTACCAAGCATCACAACTCACATTCACTCACAAACCCGCTTGCAAATAACTAATTAGTCAAAAACAGAAGAAAAAAACTTCATTTTCAATATGAGAAGGAAATAGCCACAACCTCAAACCAAATATTATAAAGCAAATCTTCCAAATACTAAGAAATCTGTACAAATGAAAGTGGGAAGAAGCTGAGAGATCACACAAGCTCTTCAGAAATCAAGCAGGGCACAAATTTTCTTTATGGTCTGTGGTATAGTCCTGAGAAATTCAGCCGATAATCCTTTAATGAAAGAGACAAGATTGCAGCAAACCCAGAAGTGAATCAACTCCTGGTAAACACCTGGTTCAAATAGATCAGAATGGCCAGAGAGGTGATTACTTATGACCTAGCTTCCTAATCTAAGTGAAAGATAGGGCAAAATGAAACATCCTCCCAAAGACTCAGGAATCTCAACAAATCTCAAGAAGAATAAATTTAAAATTCTATACCTACACAGTTGGACATGAAGTGGCAGGCCAATTAAACCAAGGGAAAAAAAAATTTTTGTTGTTTTATTTTTGGGAATTCATTGAGGGTACAAAGAGCCAGGTTACATTGATTGCATTTGTTAGGTAAAGTCCCCCTTATAATTGTGTCTCGCCCCAAACAGGTGTGTCACACACCATGACTCCCCACCCCTCTCCCTCCTTTCCTATCTCTGCTCTTCCCTTCCCCCATTCCCTCCCTCCTGCCCTCTCTCTCCTCTCCCCTTCCTTACAATTAATGATGTTAATTGTCCTTATATCAGAATTGAGTACATAGGATTCTTGCTTCTCCATTCTTGTGATGCTTTACTAAGAATAGTGTGTTCCACTTCCATCTAGGTTAATACAAAGACTGTAAAGTCTCTATCTTTTTAAATGGATGAATAGTATTCCATGGTATAAATATACCATAGCTTATTAATCCATTCCTGGGTTGGTGGGCATTTAGGCTGTTTCCACATTTTGGCGATTGTAAATTGAACTACAATAAACAGTCTAGTTTAAGTTTCCTTATAGTAAAAGGACTTTTTTTCCTTCTGGGTAGATGCCCAATAACGGGATTGCAAGATCAAATGGGAGGTCTACCTTGAGTTCTTTGAGGGTTCTCCATAATCCCTTCCAAAATGGTTGTATTAGTTTGCAGTCCCACCAGCAGTGCAAAAGTGTTCCCTTCTCTCCACATCCATGCCAGATTCTGCAGTTTTGACATTTTGTGATGTGGACCATTCTCACTGGGGTCAGATGATATCTCAGGTGGTTTTGATTTGCATTTCTCTAATAATTAGGGATGATGAGCATTTTTCAGATGTGTGCTAGCCATTCATCTGTTTTCTTTAGAGAAGGTGCTATTCATCTTTCTTGCCCATTGCTATATGGGATTGTTGGCTTTGTCCATGTGGATTATTTGAGTTCTCTACAGATCCTAGTTATCAAACTTGTGTCTGATTCAAAACAGGCAAATATCCTTTCCCATTTTGTAGGTTGTCTGTTTGCTTTGGTGGTTGTCTCCTTAGCTGTATAGAAACTTTTCAGTTTAATTAAGTCCCATGTGTTTGTTTTTGTTGTTGTTGCAATTGCAATAATGTCTTCTTCATAAAGTCTTTCCTCAGGCCAGTATCTTCAAGTGTTTTTCTTATGCTTTCTTTGAGTACTTTTATCATTTCATGCCTTAAGTTTACATCTTTTATCCATCTTGAATCAATTTTTGTGAGTGGAGAAAGGTTCAGGTCCAGTTTCAGTCTTCTACATGTGGATATCCAGTTCTCCCAGCACCATTTACTGAATAGGGATTATTTCCCCCAGTGTATGTTCTTGTTTGGTTTATAAAAGATTAGGCGGCTATAAGATGTTATATTATTTCCTGATTTCCTATTTGATTCCAAATGTCTGTGTCTCTATTTTTGTGCCAGTAACATGCTGTTTTGACTACCATGGCCTTGTGGTACTCCCTAAAGTCTGGTATGCTGATGCCCCCAGCTTTGTTTTTATTACTAAGAACTGCCTATCCTATAACACCATAATAACAGGAGACTTTAACACTCTTCTTACAGAGCTGGACAGATCCTCTAAACAGAAATTAAACAAAGATCTAAGGGACTTAAATGAGACCCTAGAACAACTGTGTTTGATAGACATATAATAGAACACTGCATCCCAAAGCTAAAGAATATACATTCTTCTCATTGGCCCATGGAACATTCTCCAAACTTGATCATATCCAGGACACAAAACAAATCTCAACAGAATCAAAAGAATTGAAATTTTACCTTGTATCTTTTTAGATAAGAAGGCATTAAAGGTGGAATGCCAACAAAAATATTCAACCCCACAAAAGGCAGGGAAATTAAATAATCTTATGCTGAATTGAGTGCAGGAAGAAATAAAAGAGGAAATCATTAACTTCCTTGAGCATGGCAACAATGATGACATAAGCTACCAAAACCTGTGGGATACAGGCAAAAGCAGTTCTGAGAAGAAAGTTTATTTCCTTAAAAGCCTATATTTAAAAAACAGAAAGAGAGCACATCAACAAACTCACAAACCATCTTATGGAATTGGAAAAAGAAGCCCCCAAAGAAGCTCAATCTAAGCCCAAACCCAGCAGAAGAAAAGAAATATCCAAAATTAAATCAGAGATCAATGAAGTTAATAAATCAGAGATCAATGAAGTTAAAAACAAACACTTGTTCAAAAAATTAAAGAAACAGGAGCTGTTTTCTTGAAAGAATAAATAAAATAGCTAAACCTTTGGCTAGACTAACTAGTAAAGTAAAATCTCTAGTAACCTCAATCAGAAATGATAAAGGGGAAATAACAACAGATGCCACAGAGATATAAGAGATTATCTCTGAATACTACAAGAAACTTTATGCTCAGAAATTTGACAATGTGAAGGAAATGGATCTATATTTAAAATCACATTCTCTCTCTAAACTTAGCCAGGAAGAAATAGATCTCCAGAACAGACCAATTTCAAGCGCTAGATCAAAGAAACAATAAAAAATCTCCCAACAAAAAAAATGTCCTGCTCTGGATGTCTTCATACCAGAATTCTATCAAACCTTCAAAGAAGAGCTTATTCCCATACTACAGAAAATATTCCAAAAAATTGAGGAGGAAGGAATCTTCCCCAACACATTCTATGAAGCAAACATCACCCTGATACCAAAACCAGGAAAAGATCCAACTAAAAAGGAGAACTTCAGACCAATTTCACTAATGAATATAGATGCAAAAATTCACAATAAAATCCTAGCCAATAGATTACAGCTTGCCATCAAAAAAATCATACATCATGATCAAGTAGGTTTCATCCCAGGGATTCAAGGCTGGTTTAATGTACCCAAATCCATAAAAGTTATTCACCCTATCAACAGAAGCAAAAACAAACACCATATGATCCTCTCAATAGATGCAGAAAAATCATTCAATAAAATCCAGCATCCTTTTCTAATTAGAACACTGAAGAGTATAGGCATAGATGGTACATTCCTTAAACTGATTGAAGCTATCTATGACAAATCCATAGCTAATGGAGTAAAACTGAAAGCTTTTCCACTTAGAACTGGAACCAGACAAGGTTGTCCTCTATCGCTACTATTACTCAACATATTGCTGGAAGTTCTAGCCAATACAATAAGGCAAGACAAGGAAATAAAGGGCATCCAAATGGGATCAGAGGAGGTCTAACTCTCCCTCTTTGCTGATAATATGATCATATACTTAGAGAACAAAGACTCAACCGCAATACTGCTGGAAGTCATCGAAAAATACAGTAATGTCTCAAGATATAAAATCAATGTCCACAAGTCAGCAGCCTTTGTATACACCAATAACAGCCAAGATGAGAGGCTAATTAAGGACACAACCCCCTTCACCAAAACTTCTAAGAAAATGAAATACCTAGGAATATACCTAACAAAAGAGGTGAAGGACCTCTATAAAGAAAATTATGAAACCCTAAGAAAGGAAATGGCAAGGGATGTTAACAAATGGAAGAACATACCACGCTCATGGCTGAGAAGAATCAACATCGTTAAAACATCTATACTTCCCAAAGCAATCTACAAATCCAATGCCATCCCTATTAGAACACCAACATTGTACTTTCAAGACTTGGAAAAAATAGTTCTTTGTTTTGTATGCAACCAAGGGAAGGATTTTAAAAGCATTCAGACAGAAAAGACAAACTATTTGTAAAGGAAAGGCAGGTAAGCATTCTTACTTGATTATTAAGGGTACTTCCACACCTCTGCTGCACCTCACTACACTTTACCATTGGCCCCAGCTGAGATATGGGAAGGCCCAAACTTGCTTTCTATTTTCCTGTCAGTTAATTTTCATAATAAAAGTAAACAAAATCCCTTATCTATTCATTTTTTCAATCCCAGCATGGCTTCTACAACATCTCAAAAGAAAACAGAGCCCCCCCCCCAAGAAAAATTATAAACAATGGAAGATTGTTTGATGCAAAGTGGACATATGTCTACTTTTTTGTCAACACACAATAGTAAAGCACTCTTACTATTTGTAAGGGGATTTGTGCAAGTTTTCAAAGATTATAATTTGAAAACATGTTACATGCAAAAACATTCTGCCAAATTTGATGCGTATAAAGAGTTGTGTCATAAGAAAAAATTCTGTCTTCTCAACAAAATTTTTTTTTAAACTCAGATGGATTTCATTGTAAAAGCTGTAATATGTGGTAGCATATTTAATAACAAAAAAAAAAAGCAAAGCCATTTATTGAGGGTGAGCTTTTTAAGCAATGTATGGAAACATGGCAGATATAATTTGCCCTGAAAAAAAAAGGAGAATATTTCAGTTCGTCTCACTTGACTATACCCAGGTGAACTGACAAAATTGGAAAACCCATTGAAAGAAGTTTGGAGAGTAAAGGTACTGATTTTAAATTTTATGCTTTGGCAATGGACAACAGCACAGATGCTACAAATAGGGCTCAACTTGCCATTTTTATTAGAGGTTTTGATGATGAATATAATATCACTGAAGAAATGGTTTCTTTAGTGCCATTAAAAGATACAACTAAATCAAGAGATTTATACAAAGCAGTGAAAAAATGGGTTAAGGTGATACTTTTTGTTCATTGCCAACATATCTGGTATGGTACCTGATAGCGCTTTGATGATGCTAGGTAAAAAAGAAGGACTTGCAAAATTAATAGATGACAATACAGCTGCCCTCCAAATTCATGTTTGATGTAGTATCATTACATAGTCCCTCAAGAAAATTTACATGCCAAACCTTTTAAGATGTGTAACGTCATGCAAATTGACATCAAGACTGTGAATTTCCTAGGGGCCAAATGATTGAATTATCACCAATTCCAGAAATTCCTTAAAGGTATTGATGTTGACTAGGGTGACATTGTTAATGTTTTGGCAGTAAGAGGGATAAGTCAAGGGCAAATGTTGAAAATATTTTATTATTTATGACATTTTATCAAGTCATCAAACACCAAATTTGTGCCAAAACTTGATGATAAAAACTGGCTTAAAGATTCAGAATTTTTAGGGATTTAACTGCTCATTTAAATGAGTTAGACATGCATATTCAAAGAGAAAAATAACTTACCAATACAATGTTTTAAACAATAACAGTGTTCCAAATGAAACTGGAATTATGGCAAGGTCAAATTAAGGTAAACAATTGTATGCATTTTGCTACATTGGCTATGCACAGTCCTATGAACAGTGGACATTATACAGCTTTGCTTTTTGATTTACTGTAAGAATTTGAAAACAGATTTCAAGATGTTTTGGAAAATAATCAACATTTTGGTGTATTTGTGACTTCATCTTCAGTTGACATAAATATGTTACCTGCCAATTTTCAAATGGAATGGATAGAGCTGCAATCTGACGTTCAACTTAAAGAAAAATTTGATCATGTCTCTTTACTTGACTTTTATAGGTCTTATCATCCCAGAGACAAACTGTTTCACTTCATAATCGTGCCCTATTTGTGTCGTGGCTTTTTGGCAGCACCTACATTTGTGATCAACCATTTTTAAGAATAAAACACGTTCAGAGTAAAATTAAAATGAAAAGCCTTAAGAACTTACTGAAAATTGCAACTATGTCCATCCAACAGATATTGATGCATGAGTTTCTCAAGTACAATGTCAAATATCCCACTATTTTTATGTTGCCCTCATTTCTTTTACTTTTATAATAAAAACATTTTTAAAACCCTGAGGATGTTTTACTACTTAGATATGTACATTTTTCTATATTAGTGATCATAATCTTGGGACCTGCTTGATGATTTTAAAAGACTCTCTGAATGGGCCACTACATAGTTAGGATCATTAGTTGAGGACACTTTTGCTTATCTGGTGGCAGATATCACAAAAATGATGCCCCCCCTTTTTTCATTAGCTTCCATTACTGTTTGTATATTTAATGTGTGGCCCAATACAATTCTTCTTCAAGTGTGGCCCAGAGAAGTAAAAGGATTGGACACTCCTGACCTAAATGATATGCTTCAAGAAACAAAAAAAAAAAGAACTGCAAAAGAACTCAGATTCAAGAAGGAAAGATGAAGAAATAAAGTTTTAAGCATGTTGGTAAGTTCTAAAAAATATTGAACATATAAAAAATAATAATTTTTTAAACAAGAACATCAATGAGTATGTAAACATGAATAATAAAGAAATATAAGATGAAATAGGACTCAAAAATTAGTGTTCTAAAATTTTTGTATTGTATGAGAGGAGGTAGGAAATGATTAACTTTAGACTTTAAGTTAAAGATCACTGTTAACAGTTTTAGAGCATACCAAATGTCGTGTATGGCTTAAAAATTAATAGAAGAGGACAAATTGAAACAAAACAGCAGAAACAATCCAAAAGGAAGCAGAAAAATTGGAGGGAAAGGAAGTCATAGGGAAAATAAGACAGATTATAAGCATGAAATAAGATACTACAAATAATAGCAAATAGATCAGCAATCAAAATAAATTCAAACTCCCTGGTCACAAGATTGAGATCAGGTTGGCAAAATAATAATAATAATAATAATAACAATGCTCTAGTTGTATGGCATGGCACCCATAGCACAGTGGTTATAGCAGCACCAGCTGCATGCACTGAGGCTGGCAGGTTGGAACCTTGCCCAGGCCAGCTTAACAACAATGATAACTGCAACAACAGCAATAACAACCAAAATAGCCAGGCATTGTGGCGAGCGCCTGTAGTCCCAGCTACTTGGGAGGCTGAGGCAAGAGAATCGCTTAAACCCAAGAGTTTGAGGTTGCTGTGAGCTATGATGCCACAGCACTCTACCAAGGGCAACATAGTGAGACTCTGTCTAAAAGAAAAACAAAATAGTAATAAAATAAGAGATATGCCTAAGGTAAGAATATAGTATAAAAAGATATGTAGTACTGGGCAAACTTTAATCAGATGAAATCTAGGGTAAGATTAGTGCCAAGTAAAATAAAATTTAAGACAATAAAACATATGGTAATAATAAGATTTACTGTATAATGACAAAATACTAAGTCCACTAAGAATATAATATCATAACTTTATATAGAGAGAAAAATTTGACTTCTAAATATGAAAAGAAAATATTAACAGAACTCCAACGAGAAATTGACAAATCTACTTTCATAGTAGGAGATTTTTCTAATCCCCAAATTATAACTGATAAGTATGAAAAAGTTAACAAGAATATAGAATATTTTTAAAAAGATCATAGAATATTCGAATAATGTGATTAACAAAATTTGATTTAATAGACGTATAGAGAAACCTGCTTCTCAATGTATTTCACATTATTAAGCATACATGGAACGTTTATGAAATTTTACCATAAACAAGGCCATAAAGTAAGTGTTAAGAAATATTAGAGACCTGTTTTCATACAAGACACATTCTGTGACCATAACATTTGAGGTAGTCATTAATAACAAAGAAATAACAAGTCCTTATGTTTAGAAATATAAACCTTACTTCTAATAAAATTTTAAAATTAAAATTAAATGGGCGGCCTGTGGCTTAGTGAGTAGGGCACCGGCCCCATATTCTAGGGTAGCAGGTTTGAACCCAGCCCAGCCAAACTGCAACAAAAAAATAGCAGGCGTTGTGGTGGGTGCCTGTAGTCTCAGCTGCTTGGGAGGCTGAGGCAAGAGAATCGCCTAAGCCCAAGCCCAAGAGCTGGAGGTTGCTGTGAGCTATGATGGTACAGCACTCTACCAAGGGTGACAAAGTGAGACTCTGTCTCTAAAAAAAGAGAAAAAAAAATTAAAGTTAAATGACTAAAATAAAAACTAATGTTAACAACTACATATCAAAGTCAATTAATAGACTGTAACTGAGACAGTACAAAAAGCACATTTATGGCCTTAAAATACATATACTTGAAAAAATAAAAAAAAATGGAAATCTTTCACTTAAGTAGTTAGGAAAAGAATAACACAATAAATTAAATGAAAAAGAAATAAAGAACATAAAGTAATGGGGGGAAAAACCCAATTGGATGAATAAAACCAAACGATGATTCCCTGAAATGACTAATAAAAGACAAATATCTAGGTTACTTGGTGAATTCCCCTATTCTAGTAACAATATTTCATATAATTAATTGTAAAATACATCTGGCAGGAAAAAGGAGGGATGGTACAAATATTGTTAGGAAGGAAAAGCAGGGCCCGTCCGGACATACAGCAGGAATTAAACTATCTCACATGAGGGTGTACAACCTCTTTTCTTGTCTGCCTTACTTTAGATGAGTAAGAATTGTCTTGGGCCACACAGTAAATACACAAACACTAATGGCAGCTGATGACCAACAGAAAAGTTCCGTGCATATTATACTTTTTGCAATATCTGGCACCACAGTCATCATATAATTTGTCTATAACCCACAGGGCCACAGATTGGACACCTCTTGCAGTGTAGTACTCTGAGCAACACTATCTGCCAATAAACTTGAAAACAGACTAAATGGGCAACTGTTAGAAAAAGGTACCTTCCGAAAATTGTTATAGAAAAAAATAGAACATTTTAAAGAGTTCTATAACCATTACGGAAAACTGAATCACCAGTTAAAATCCTTCTACAAACAAAGCACCGACTCAGATAATCTTATAGGTAAATTAAACAACAACCATTAAAGAAGGAAATAATTATAGAGACTCAGATCCAAGAATACTAAAAGAATAACCATTATGTCTTTTTTACGAGGCTAGTATAAACTTTAACATGAAAACCAGTCAAGGACTGTAAGAGAACAGAAAATTACAAACCAAACTAACTTGGGACTGTGAATGATTGGGAGTTTAACGTGTTCCTTTAAAAATTAGGTGAAACACTAACAACATTAGCTTAAAATCAGGAGAAGGACAAAGATGCCACTGGCACTTCTTAGTTAAAATTGGAGTGGTAGTTCTAGCCAGTGAGGTCCAAAAGACAAAGACAGTAACTTAAAACTTTAAAGGTAGAAGAAAGAAAACAAAGTTTGCCATTATACTTAAAATATGATTAGCTACATCATATGATTATCTATAAAACCCAGCAAAATCTCCAGATACATTTAGAGGGTGAAAAAAAATTCACTAAAGCCAATAGATATAAAATCACTTTACATAATTCAATTGCAACCACTACTTAAGAGTGTAAAATTTTAAAAAGCATAATACAGTATAACATACATAGTTGGCCACCTCCCTATGTGGACCTCCTCCTTAAGTTGACCTCATTTTCATAGACTGGACATGCACCATATATAAGTAAGTAGGTAGACCACATTCCTATGTTGACCATCTCTGAATATGGACCAATTTGTTATATTTCCTTGGGTAGTCAACTTACAGAGGTTTAACTGCATTTATAATGGCAATAAAAGTAAACATAAGATACTCAGGAATATATCTAGCAAAAGATGTATGTGGCATTCATCTATAAAAAAAAAGATGCTATAAAATGTTGTTTTAAGATATCAAATATATAAATGAATGCTAATAGGAAGACAATATTATAAAGATATAAAGACATAATTGCTCTCTAAACTCATTTGTAAATGCAATGCAATTGCAACAACAACAAAAAATGTCAGCAGTATTTTTCATGGAACTTTATAAATTGACTCCAAAATTTATGTGGACTTTCATGTGCATAGCATCAATTTAAAGTTTTAGTAGGCCATATAAAATATATTTTTATTATTCCAGGAAAGCAAAAACTTGTTAAGAAAGACATACAAATAAGAATCACTAAAGAAAAAGGGGAAGTAAAATTTATTTTTTTGTATATTAAAAAAATGGAGAAACAAACTACAGATAGGAAGAGATCAATTACATTAATATAACTGAAAAGAACTTACACATAGTTAACAAGGATATATAGATTATGTAAAGATCTTCTAAAAATCAAGTAAAAGTAAGGCATCCTAGTACAAAACTGGGTAATGATACAAATAGGTAATTAGCACAAGGAAACAGAAATGGTTGGCTCGGCACCTGTATCACAGTAGTTAGGGCACCAGCCACATACATCGAGGCAGGTGGGTTCGAACTCAGCCCAGGCCTTCTACACGACAGTGACAACTGCAACAAAAAATAACGGGCTTGTGGTGGGCGCCTGTAGTCCTAGCTACTTGGGAGTCGGAAGCAAGAGAATCTCTTAAGCCCAAGAGTTTGAGATTGCTGTGAGCTGTGATGCCACAGCACTCTACCCAGGGCGACATAGTGAAACTCTATCTCAAAAAAAAAGAAAGAAATGGTTAAAAACATTGGAACATGATGTATTTCACTAGCTTCCAGGAAGGTAAGGCTGTGAGTAGACTGTCAAAATTAACAAGTCTGAAAATATCAAGCAATGGGGGCCTATGAAGCAATGGAAACTTTCATACACCACCGACAGAAGTATAAATTGATACAAGCAATCTGAAGAACAAACTTTAACCCATAATTTTATTGCAAGGTACACAAACCAGGGAATTTCCTATATACATACAAAAGAATACATGTACAAAAATATTATATGAAGCATTGTTAATAAAATAGAAACATTTGTCAAGATCCTAGAGTTCATTAACAGAGGAATGAATAAATTCTATTCAATCAATGAAATTCTATACAGATGTTAAATGAAAGAGCCACGAAAAAGAACATCAATGACTCCTATGAACACATCACGTGAAGAATATTACTAAATAAAACATGTAATAAGATAGAGCTTTTGTAACACTTCAAACCATGAATAACACTAGTATGTATTGTTTTGGGAGATTAAACGCAGGGATAATACAACCTAGTTCTCGGACCGGTGGGAGTGGGAGACCCGTAACTGGGTTCAGAAGGAGTCCTTATATCAAGAATTTTTTTCCTTAAGTGGCCAATGGTCAAATGTATATTCAATAATTTAGTCTTTACATCTTTCAATACGTCTAATATTGATTAAAACAATTTTAAGCATACTATTACAGTTTTTAAAAATACAGAATATATCATTTTTAATTATACAAGTGCTCAAATTTATGCAATCACTAAAGGAAGAGGACTTTGTAGTATAACTCAAGGAAAGAAAGGACTCAAGAGGAAATGAAAACGGGAAAAATATCAAAAACATAGAGTTGAAAGCCATCAGAAGAACAATAAAGACAGCCCGTAATTAACACAACCAGGGGAGGAACTTGGCCTCTCTGCTCACTATTGTGTTCCCAGCTCCAGGAACAATGCCACCCTATTAGTAGACCATTGGCAAGTATTTGTCAAGTTGTAGCCAAGGGTTACACACAAGAACAAGACTTTCACAACAATTATGAAGAAGATGACTGGCCTGGAAGAAAGATGGAAGGACGATGCCTGTGGTTCTGCTGAGTGAAGCAAACTCTTGCTCAAGGTGATACAGTAAGTCCAGGCTTGGAAGTATGCCCTCTGCCAAAACCATGGTAACTAAACATAAACTGCAAAGAAGTTAAAATAAAGAAATAAACAAGAGAGGCTCAAACATAAGATACATACCTCTTTTGACTAGAAATTGAAATGAAATACAAAAATGTGGCAGCCAGCATTTTGGTACCTGAGGGTGACTAAAAAGCTTTCCCCAAAATGGAAACAGGCACCAGGTTCTGCAAGACAGCCAAAAGACAGTGGGGACCTACAGAAGCACCGAAGGGGGTTATAGGCAGTGAGGTCAAGCCTTTGACATTTTATCAAAGTCCTAACATGCTATTCCAAGACTTGACTCCAGATGGGATCTGGAGGCCTGAGTAGTAGACACAAACAAAATCTCCCACTCAAAATGAGTCCAAGATTTTCAGACACATATTAAGAAGTACAGTCAAGGGGAAGGTGGAGGATGAGATAACCTCAGAGCCTTCCACCTAGAAAGCACCTGGAAATGTTGAATGCATTGTAACAAATGTGTACAATGAACAATTTTAAGGATATGCTCTATCAGGAGTTGTCTAAAACTCTAATAACAGTTCTTAGTTAAGCCAATCCAGTGTCTGGGGTTAGAGACAACGAAGTTGTAACCATCCCCAGCTCTGAAGAGAGGAGGGAACTCTACAGAGAGTTGTGTCAAGAGACTGTCCAGGGAGAAACAGTGACTTTTACTGGAGTGCAGCAGAACAAAGTGACTCCATAGGAAAAGAAGCAGCAGGCAACTTCCCTGATGAAAACCAGCCACAAGCCAAAGGGATTATGGCCAAATGCACCTGTAAAAAGCAGGCCCTATCAAAGGTTCTCAGCAAGCTTGCTTTTGGATGGAATAAGGAAAAGAAAGGCCAATCAGATGATGACTCACAGTGAACATCCTTGGGTCCCTTGACCCAGAGAAATGTGCAGATCATAAATATAGTTTTAGAAACTGATCAAAATATAACCAATAGACTTTCATTTCTAGGAAGATGGAGTAGGGATAAATTTTCCTATGCTACCACAAAGCAGACCCCCAAATCCTGGAAGATAAATCTCTGCATATCTCTATACATAGATATCCGTATATATCTCTGTGTATCTCTATACATAGACATCTATATATACATGCGTATACTCTACGTATTCCAGAATTGTTCTCATACTCACTTGCAAGCACGTTCTCTCTCTCTCAACACACATATGCACACACATGCACACACAAACATTAGTAAAATCTCTCTGTCTCTAGAAGCCTAGACAAGTGTAAGAAGATTCTGGAAAGTGGCAAGAAAAAATATAACTAGGGGCCTTGGGATTGTTACTTTTTTTCCTCTCTTTCTAGTATTGTCCTTTAAATTGTTTCTAATGAGGTTTTCATCTCTGTTAAGGTTTTATTTTTCTCTTCTACTTTTTTACCTAAATTTTGCCTATTTTTTTTAGTCTTATCACGATGTTTTATCAGCTCTTCTTTGATCTTTTACATCATTTATTTAGGCTATTCTTCCTCTGTGAAAACCATGCATGTTTTAAGCTCTCAAAAGATCATGAGAACTATACAATGAGTCTTGTCTCTTTTGTATAAGGTTTTCATCGCCTTTTCCTTTGAGGTGTGTGTACGTGTACGTGTGTGTGTGCAGTGTTTATACATAAGGGCTATGTTTGTTTTTCTCCATACTATTCATCTTGCTATTTGAGATCTAATTATTTGCCCACAAATAGTGAGTGTGCAAGGATTAGGACAGGGATTCAAGTCAGTCATGGGAATATGTATGAAAATCACCAAAAAGTATATAAAAAGGTGCTCAGCATCACTAGTTGTCAAGGAAATGAAAATTAAAATCACAATATGACATACTATTACACATCTGCTCAAATGGCTATCACAAAAACGACGGACATTATCCAGTGCTGGTGAGCCTGTGGAGCTACTAGACTGTCAGACACCACTGGTGGGAAATGTAAATTGATACCAACATTTGGAAAAATAATTTGACTACTGAAAGTTAAACACATCTTTGCTTTCACCAGGAAGTTCTGAAATAGTAATTGGGTAGGGACATAGGGAAGGATAGGAGTGATGTTGTGATAGTCACATGGGTGACTTCAGTTTGAAAGAATTCATTGTATATATTTGTTACTTATGCATTTTTGTGTGTATAGTATAGTCCAATAAAAATTTTATTGTCACAAAAATACAGCCAATAGCAATTTTTTTAAACATTGATTACCTGCTATTTGCAAATAATTTTTTGTAGTAACTTTATGTTTCTATTTTATCTTAATTTTTTCTTAATTTGCTAAATTTACTACTTTCAATCAATAGTAAATTTAATTTACTACCAATAAAAGTGCTAAGGTAAATGCAGCATGATAAACGAATGGTTTAGATTGTAATATTTACTTATGAACTTTATTGACTAGATTTAGAAAGAGTCATTAGTATTTTAAGGAAGATAGTTTTGAAATTGTGAACTGTTTGACACATTATGTTACCAATCTCTGGTTATGGTTATTGTGGTATGAATTTCTGAAAGCAGTCCCTGGGTTATGTTATGAGATAAGTTCTGTAGGTTTGTTCTTAAGTTGAATTTGTATGTAAGTTGGAATGGATACATTTATTCATTATCTTTAACAGCCTCCATTCCTAAGTGCAAGTTGTATGTCAGTCATATATTTGTAACTGGGGGGCTAACTATAATAGCCTCTGTCTGTAAATGCAAGTTGTATTTAAGTTGGATGTTTGCAACTTGGGGACTGCCTGTACAAATTAACCTTAGGCTGCCCAGAGCTTTTACATTTCTCTTATTTCTTAATTTTTCACAGGTTTGCTCTGAATATAGGTCAGAGACAGAGAGAGGATTATTCCCTTGGCTGTACCAGCACTTAACCAGGGGGGTGTTATAATGATGGAATAGAAAACGTCAAGGCACAGACTTAACCGCTATACCATCTCTGCATAGTGGATTCTTCACTCTCTATAGGGTAAAACTCTGATTTCCTGCAGGAAAAGTTAGTATCAATTTGATGCAACAAAAGATACAGAAATCACAAACTCTTGGGGAAATCTTTCTTCACAGAGTCATTCTACAAATATTTGTGAAGATTTCCCATCCTCCCCCACAGTACAGTTGCCATTACACAGAGCTAATACCCAGCAGCAGAGCTGGGGGCTGTAAATGAGCACAGTGAAGGATGTGTGGCAGGACAGACATGTGCCAAACAGGGAGGGACCAAGGAGAAAGTGGTTGGCGTCATCAGAGAGTCAGAAAGGGCATCGTGGGGAAGGTTATCTTTAGTTGAGTCTATATAATTACTACTGTGATTGATCATCATTATTACTGAATAATAGAAACAAACGTTTGTAAGCTGATAAAAATTACCCTAAATATTGTTAAAACTTGTGGTTTTAACTTCTAGAGCAGCTTCAAAAATAATGAAGACCAAGGAAGAAAAACAAGGAGGAAAAAATCAAGGAATAGATCATTTGGGGGTTAGAATCTTTCAATCATGACTTTGTAGCATTGAGTCTGTATTTGTTTGCCATGACCCCATAGTTCTGACTAAGCTCTGTGCCCCTGTGCCCTGCCCATCTTCCACCCCTTTTGTCAAAGCAGGAGTAGACACAGTGTGCACACCTGTGCGATCAACTTTCCAGTCTAAATATTTTATATAAAATCTTTGGAAAGCAGTGAGGTGCACTCACTTACAGCTTTAGGAATGGGAGCCAAATTTTAATTTGTTCCTCCTGTTTGCTGAAAATATAGTATTTCTCTTTTAAAGACTTCATTACAAATCTGGTTTTCTTATGGGAACCCAGACAAGCAATTTACAGTGATGCATTAGTGATGATGGCTAGAGTCGAGAGGTTCTTTACTTATTAGGAGTTTGTACTTCAAAAAAAAAAGGCTTTAAAGTTGCACACACACAAAAAAATTGTATTTTAAAGGATCCAGTTCCAAAAAGAGAGAGAGAGGAAAAAAAAAAAACTTAAAGATAACCATAATGGGACAGGCCTGGTGGCTCGTGCTGTAACCCTACCACTCTGGAAGGCGAGGCGGGTGGATCGCCTGAGCTCAGGAGTTCAAGACCAGACCAAACAAGAGTGAGACCCTGTCTCTACTAAAAATAGAAAAGCTATCCAGGCATTGTGGTGGGCACCGGTAGTCCAAGCTACTGGGGAGTCTAGGGCAGGAGGATAGCTTGAGCTCAGGAGTTTGAGGTTGCTGTGAGCTAGGCTGATACCATGGCACTCTAGCCTGGGCAATGGAGTAAGACATGATTTCAAAAAGAAAAGACAAGTCTGATGAGAACAAGGATGATAATGACTACGACTGTATCTGATGATCTGCCAAGCATCATACAACGCATTTCACACACAGTTTCTCCTTTAAGGATAAGTACAAGTGGAAGGCATAGTCTTACTAGAATCATGTCAGGAAGCCTATTATAAAAGCAATGATTGGCTTGGTGCCTGTAGCTCAGCAGCTAGGATGCCAGCCATATACACTGGAGCTGGTGGGTTCGAACCCAGCCCAGGCTTGCCAAACAAACAACAATGACAACTACAACAAAAAATACACAGATATTGTGGTGGGCGCCTGTAGTCCCAGCTACTTGGGAGGCTGCGGCAAAAGAATTGCTTAAGCCCAAGAGTTTGAGGTTGCTGTGAGCTGTGACATTACAGCACTCTACAGAGGGCAACATAGTGAGACTCAAAAGATAAAAAGAAAAGTGGTGATGGGAGGGAAAACAAAAGAAAGAAAACCTTGCTTTCAGTTATTTTTTGAAACTATAAAAACAAAGGAAAAATAGACCTGCCGCTGCCCAAGGACAATGGTGCAATTTTGGAGGATGCCAAAAGCTGAACGCTACAGTCCATTGTCCTCTCATTTTCCTATCAAGGAAAATAATCTTGAAGTGGTGAGATGAATATAGAGAAGGAGAAATAAGCCCAACAGGCACTAAATGAGTGTAAGTGTGTCCCTGAGATCTCTAAAGGTGTCTACCTAATAGTATAGCAAATTCAATCCCAAAGTATGAATGAACTTCCAAAGGACAGCAGCAGCAGTCTTGGAATCTTGTCCTACAGAGGACTGTTGAAAGACTAGGGATACTTGCGTGTAACTCTGCTTTATTACAAAAGGAGAAAAACATACTCCACAGAGTACTTTGAGACTTTAAGAAAAATTATTGGATTTTCTTGATTTCAAGTCACATTTTTCTTTTTAGCACATTAACATTTTGGAAAATGGAAGGTGTCTGATAACAAATGACAAAATATATTTTCTAGGCACCAGACTCAATATAAATCGTTACTGCCTACAAACACTTTAGTGATGATTAGTGACCACATGTTTTTCCATTAAGTTATTTGCATTTAACACATGTGATTGCATTTGAATTCAAATTTGGATCCCTTTTTTTTTTTTTTTTAGTCACATAAAATATCTTAAAAACCCATATAATGTAGCATTGGAATACAAAGCTGTGGGACCTTTAGAACATGCATTAGGAAGGATGTAATTATGAGTGGTAGGAATAGTCACATTTTCTGGAATAGATTATAGAAATTTGAAAGCTCCAAGCTTTGGTGTGATCAATCCATGTGATGTCCTCCTCTTGTCAAAAACTTCAAGTTATATTTTGAAATTTTACTAACAGCCAATTCTAAACATAAAAAGAGATCATGCCCATGAATTATGAATGTGAGCTTTGAAAAAAAAAATATCAAAGCAAGGCAAAAATGATTAAAAGTATCCTTTAGGGTGTTGGACAGGGTCTTACTTTGTCACCCAGGCTGGAGTACAGTGGAGTAATCATAGCTCACAGCAACTTGCAGCTTGGAGGTTGAAGTGGTCCTCCTGGCTCAGCCTTCTGAGTAGTTAGGACTACAGGTGGTACCACATCCAGATAATCAAGGTTATAAATGTTAAGAAGGCTAAGATTTTTTTAAAGTGTTATACAATTGTAGGATAACTATATATTTCAACAAAAAGAAAAAATCCTCCCAAAATATATTATTAAATACATTAGAATTAGGTAAAAATGGCACGAAAGGTAAACTCTAACATTTATGGTCAAATGATTTTAGACAAAGCAGTGAAGACAATTCAGTGAGGAAATAAAGACTAATAAAAAAATCACATTGGGGGGTGGTGCCTGTGAGTCAAAGGAGTAGGGCTCTGGCCCCGTATGCCAGAGGTGGCGGGTTCCAACCCAGCCCCGGCCCCAAACTGCAAAAACAAACAAACAAACAAAAAAATTATGTTGGTTCAACAGGACATCAACACATTAAACAATTAATTTAGACCCCTACCTCACACCATGCATAGGCATTAACTCAAAGTGGATTATATACGCAAATGTAAGAGTGAGTATATAAAACTATAAAACTGTTAAGACAAAGCACAAGAGTAAATCTTTGTGATTTGGGGTTAATCGATGGCTTCTTAAACCTAACACCAAAAGCACAAGTGATAAAGGGTCAATAAACATAACAGTTTGATTAACTAGTCACCATGCTGTACATTAGATCACCAGCAACCAGCACTTACTCATTTTATAATTACGGCTTGTACCCTCTGATCAACATCTCCTCATTTCTCCTTCCCCACAGCCCTGGCAGCCACCTCCTAGTCCATGCTTCTATGAGTTCAACTTTTCTTAGATTTCACAAATAAGTGAGATCACACATTATTTGTCATTCTGCGTCTGGCTTATTTTGCTTAGCATAATTTCCTCCAGTTGTATTCACGTTGTTGCAACTTCTAGGATTTCCTTCTTTTATGCCTAAATAATGTTCCATTGTGTATATATAACACATTTTCTTTATCCATTCATTGTTGCTGGATACCAAGGTTGTTTCCCTATCTTGGCTGTTGTGAATAATACTGCAATTAACATGGGGATGCAGATACTGTCTGAGATACTGATTTCATTTCCTTTGGACATATGCCCAGTAGTGAGATTGCTGGGTTGTATGATAGTTCTATTTTTAATTTTTGAGGAACCTCAGAAAATTATGTTTTCCATAAATACTGTACAAATTTACATTTTCAACAACAGTGTACAAAGGATCTAATGGATAGCACAGTGACTATAGTTAATAATTCTGTATTGTTTACTTGGAATTTGGTAAGAGGATAAAATTTAGTTATCCTTGCCATACATATGTACACACACACACACACACACACACACATGGGTTAACTACTATGGGAAGTGATGTATATGGTAATTAATTCAACTGTGGCCATCATTACACGATATATACACACATCAGATCATCACATTGACATGTAAAATTTTATTTTGTCAATTAAATATTTCAAAATTTACAAATGATCAATCAATTGGGCTTCAACACAATAAAAGCTTTTGTGCTCCAAAGGATATAATCAAGAAAGTGAAAAGACAACCAGCAGAATGAGGGAAAATATTTACAAATCATCACTTTGTTAAGAGGCTTATAGTTAGAATATAAAAAAAGACACTTAAAAGTCAACAATAAAAAGACAACCAAATTTTGAAAATATACAAAGGATGTGGATAGACATTTCTTCAAAGAAGATATGTGAACAGCTAATTAGCACAAGAAAAGATGCTGAACATTAGTCATTAGGAAAATTCTAATTGAAACCACATGATACCACTTCACACCCACCACAATGGCTCTAAGAGGGACAGGCAATAAAAAGTATTGTGAAGGAGAAAACAAAATTCTTAAATACTGTTGGTGGAAATGTAAAATGAGTCAGGCACTTTGGAAAAGAGTTTGGTAATGTCTCCAAGTGTTAAATGTAGACTGACCTACCAATTCCACTCTTACATATCTATCCAAGATATTTGTATGCAAATGTTCATAGCAGCTTTATTCATAAGGGCTAAAAAGTGGAAACAACCCGAATGCCCGTCATTTGATAAATGGGTAATAAAATGTGATGTCTCTATGTTGGGATATTATTTAGCAGTAAAAATGAGGTACCAATACACACTATGACGTGGATGAAACTCAAAAACATGACACAAACAGAAAGCTGGTCACAGAGGAACACATACATATTGTATGATGTTATTCATAGAAAATGTCCAATGTAGACAAATCTGTAGAGACAGAAAGTAGATTAGCAGTTTCCTGGGGCTGCTGGGAAAAAGGATGGAATTGGGTGGTAGGGGTGAGGAGTAACTGCTAACAGGTGCAAGGTTTCTTTCGGGGATGACAAAAATGTTCTTAAGTAAGATTATGATGATAGATGCATAACTCTGTAAACACCCTAAAAACCACTGAATTATTCATTTTTAAAAAGATGAACTTTATGATATGTAAATTATATTTCAGTAAAACCGTTTTTTCAAAAGGTAGTAAAAATGAACAATAATTGAGCAACAAGGAGAAAACCAGGGGCCACCAGAATCTAGACTGAGCTTATCAAATAACTCAAATTGGACTAACTCCTATTTTTCTTTCTTTTTTTTTTTTTTTTTTGCAGATGGAATTATACAACCAGAAATGCTGTGGGTTAGTATAATGAATCTGGCTTTTATTAAGATATATTCTAAAGTCCCTCATAATACCCCCCGGACAATTAAACAATTTGGGAAACATGATTTGAAATCATAGGGAGTTTGGTGGATTCATAACTGAACAAAAAGTACCCTAAAGGGGCTGATTGATGAATACAGGTCATTGTTATAGGAGTGCTTTGTTGTGAGATTCAGAATTATACAGCAAATACTATTCTGTTCAGCATTTTTATCAATGAGTTGGTACATGACAGATCATGGACAATAATCTCTTGTAGAATCCCAGGAACAAAAGTCTAAACATCACTGACAAAAGATTTCCAATACATTAGCTAACATTCATTTAGATGCACCTAAAAAAAAAATAAGCAAAATAAAATAAAAAGCAAGAACTATTTCCTGGGATTAAAGTTTTATAGCTTATCATGTATTTAAATACTTCAAATAACTTTGCAAACAGGTACAATTTAGAAACAATGGGGTCTTAAGTTATCTAGTACTATTTTTGCCAGTGTGCTCCCAAATTTTGATGCAGAATTGAGTAACTGAAGCCATTGCATAAGGACCAACACTGTTAGTCTTGGCCAGGCACAGGCCCCCACGGCCTGGAACAGCACACCGACCGTGACTAGTGCTGGGCTTTGTTTCCAGACAGAAATCACTTCCTAAGTGAGGAAAGCATGAGAACCTCTTGGGGAGTTAACATCCTAAAAAGAACCTACTGAGTCAATTTTCTCCTCGGTCAGCCAGTTTGCAGCAAAATTGATGGTTCTGTGCACATGTTGTCTGTCCACTGGATTGCAGGCTGGCCGCACCATATTTATTAAGGGTGCAAAAGCCAAGTACAGCATGTTTTGAAAACTAAGTAGCTAGTGTTCTGACACACACTTTCTGGATGAGCTACGAGTTGGTGCCTTCCTCACAAATACTGGTCTGTTCATTCAGTGTTTATTGTAAAAGGTGTCTCTCCCTCTTCTCTGTTTGTTGGAGTTTTTGTTTTTTTAGGATATATATATATATTTCCCCTCCCCGCTTGGGGCTTTGAAAGAAGCTGGAAATCATAGTTCTGCCAAGACACAAGTTGTAAAACACCTCTAAGTGATCTATGCTACCTCACCAAGCATGAATCACAGAAGTCCATCCTTTCAACGCGTTAGCAAAGGTCTTGCAAATACAGTGTCTGGAGTATTCTTTCATAAAATAGATACTCTGTGCTTTTCTTTAGGGCTTTCTCTCAGCAATCTACTTCCTTAAACAATACAAAGCAAAAAAAAATGGTATCATTTAACAAGATAAATGCTGAAGATTAAATTTCCTCTCTGTAGACTATATCCTATGTGAGGACTTATTAATTTAGAAGACTTCAGAGCATTGCGATTTCTACCTAGAATTCTCTGATAACATTTCTTTCCTTCATAATAACATAAGTTAGGCCAAACCACATGATTGCTTTGGTTTGGGTATGGGATTACTTTGTTTTGATTCTAGAATTTTCAATGACTCTTGTAGTCAGAATATGTACTGTTCACTGAGCAAAGTGCCACCTACCTGTACCAAGCACATGACAAGTAGCATTTACAAGCTATGTAGCATTCCTGTAAGACAGATGTTTCTGTACTCATTTTCCATATGAGGACATCAGCATCAAAAAGATTAAAAAACTTTGCTGCAAGTGGCAGAGTAAGGATTTGAACCTGTGTTTGTCTGACTCCAGTTTGCTCCCTCCTTGGAGTTGGGAAAGCCAGTCTCATATTCCCTTTCTTTCAGGTTTGCAAAGCTTTTATTTCTTAAGTAGATATATGTACATACATATCCCCAACAGGCTACGCTGCATATCAAAAAGAGTTAACAAATTTTAGGTGCGGAAAGATATATTCCACATATTTACTATGCCTGACTTTAAGCCTTCATTCAAAAAGAAAAAGATGTTATTCTGTCTATTTTTTCATCGTATAAATTATTTTCTTAGTTTAAAACTACACAGTTGCTCTTCCTTTACTGAGTTGGGGTTTTGGTTTTGCTCTTCCTTTATTGGGTCCTGGGTTTTGTGTCTTACATATTGATTTGATTCCTTGTTATACTACCTTCTTATTTATTCTCAATGACATACCACCCTTCCCCCATTATCTATGTCTGCCTTCACATTTGTCTCAGAATATTTACATATACAAAGAATATTGTGGACCAAGCATATCAGAAAAAGATGAAGCTGCCAAACATTTAAAAATCTCTACATTCCCATGCATTTAGCAGATATGTTGCTTCTGTCTTTTCTGTGTCTTATACTCAAACATTTAATTACTAGCATTGCGGTGTTTTCTAATTAAAAAATACACACAACGCACCCCCCCCCCAAAGTGATCTAGAGGAAAAGATTAATAAGACAAGATTTGTTTTTCAGGAAGCACACTCTGCACTCTGGAGGTACCAAGCAAGTTTAGAAAATTATTGTAACAGTTTAGGCAAAAGCCAAGGAAGGCTGAATTAAATAGAGAGGATAGAGACAGGTGTCGGATGTGGGAGACGGTAAGGAGAGAACATCTTCTGAACTTGAGAACTGACGGGATGAGGAATATGAGAAAGAGGGAAGGTTCTCAGGTATCTCCTCAACATGCAGAGGAGTAGGTCTTTGAGGAAAGGTGACACAAATAAGATTTTCTTACTGAATCACTCTCCTCTTCTGCCATGAGACTGTAAGGTCTGGCAGTGCCTGACATTTAAGAGGCATTCAACATAGAGCAGGTTCAATTTTGGTTATGCTAGTTTGGGGTGCTTATGGGTCATGGAGAGATACACAGGAGACTAAAGGGAATTAAGTAAAATGCAAATTATGATTATCTCTTGTTATTAGAATTATGTTAATGTCTATATTGGTATATTCTTAATATATTTTGAATACCCCAGAGAGCTATAATAAACACATATTGCAGCCTACAGAGACAAATATTGTAAGATATAGCAGAGAAGTTGTTAGAAGTTTAACCAGAAAGTTTGACTATCATTTTATATGACCATCTCAGTGTGTGTTTCACTGTACAATCTAGCACTGATATTAGAATTTATTTTCAAATGTCATACATTTCCTTACTATTTATTAGGGAAATCAGTGTTCTGGACTAAATCTCTTAGTCCTCCAGACTCTAAAAAAATGCTGATACCTGGTAACACCCCTTAGTAGTTAGCTACACTGTCATCATTGCCTGATTTCACTAAATCTGTCTAAAGCTGCTCCTACTTGTCTTTCTAACTCATATTTAGTGGCAGAATTTCTTACACCTGATTATTTTACAACAAAAGAGAAATGAAATTAATGCCATGCATATAAATTAGACATTTATAAAACAAGTTTTTGCTTTTGTCTTTCTAGATTAGAATTAAGTTTCTCTGAAACAGAAAGGGTTCAGACCTAAATTTATATGAATCAATATTGCTATGTCCCACACTAGCCTGGCCAAAAATAAATAAATAAATAAATAAATTGAAAAGGTCTCTTCCAAAAACCACAGGAAACAAAGAAGTAAAGCATATATACTTTAGTGAATGACCCAGATAAAGAAATGGAAAAAAATGGATTAACAGAAAAGAGAGTAGGTATAAACCTTAGACCTTTCTCTTGGCATAAATAGAAAAAATACTAATAACTCATTAAAAAAAGTAGTGAGACAAAGTAGAAGAGATGGAGAGGGTAAAAATATTGTTTTTTATTTCTTCTCATTGGCTTATATCACTTTATATTTTAACTATGTATATCATGCTTCTGTTTTTTTTTTTGTTTTTTTTTTACTACAGGTACATTTGATATTTCAGGCTTATCCTACCATCATTCTTTCCTGCAAGGCATTTCTTAGAGGTAGATAGAATAGTGTTAGTAAGATCACCCAAATTAATAAAGCGCCAAGGACAGAGAATTAAGGGTCTAAATGGTCTCTAATGTTTCAAGAAGAAGGGAGGAAAAAAGATTATCCTCATTATGAGTTCAACATCAGAATGAAGTTCCAAGAAGTTACCAAGGGCATTCTTAAGGAGTTTACTGTGAGCAGTTTCATTGTAAAGTCATTAGAAATATCGCAAATGCCAAGTATGAAGAACTATGATCTAAGGTTTAAACAATACAGAAATTCATACTCACTTTTGAAAACCCATGTAGAGGGAAATACTAAAAATTGCTGTCTGGCAACATGCCATATGGATGGCGGTATGTACCATTCATTTCTAGTGAAGCTGTCATTGCATCAGACTCATGGTGACATTACAGAAGTCAGCTGTGGACCAGGATCTAAGTATATTTGAGATATTTATGGAAAAATATAAATAAAAGAGTTAAGTGTGACTAGGAGAAGCTAGTATAAAGCATCAACCAGACTCTTTTTCATGATAATAATTAAAACCTGCAGAAGATATATTTGCCCTTCATAAAACCACCATAAATTTGAGTTTTAGGATGACTTAAATTTGTTGTGCAACATTTAAATGTTTAGGTTGCATTTAATAGAGGCAAACTAGAATATAGGAAAAAAATGTATATGTTAACATGTTTGGGAATAAAGTTCCATTTCTTCTAAGAAAAGAAAAGGAGAAATAGAAACAGTGATTCGAGTAAGATAACTTCTGAGAAAAGTAGTTAAAGTCAATGTAGGAAAGAGAGAAAGTGGTACAAGTGGCATTCAAAGGGCAGCACATGTACACTTCATTATATTATAATGCACAGAAGTTTCCAGTCCAAGTTGTGAATTACATTATCCTGCTAGACTGTGGCAATGATGTATATGAATGAGGACCTGGTAGACTGGTAGTATGAGTGATTTCAGTTCTTCATTTTTCCCCGGGTTCATGTCCTTTACCATGTGGCTTTGTAGCTCTTGCCCTCAGGTGTATACAAGCCTAACAAATAAGTCCATGAACTCATCCTAGAAAACGTGCTACATACTTCATTGCTAAGTAATCACTATATTCACCTTTAAAGTACTGACAAGGGGGTCAGTCCACTCTTCAAAGCAATTTTGGAACTCTCTTTCTGGAATGACCATCACAGCTCTCTGCATATGATTTCCAACAATTAAGCTCATGGACTTGCCACCATAACCTTATGTTAGCAGCACTGTATACACAACTCGCTAAGGATTCATAACCTTGTTATATCAAGTATCTCACCACTGTGCTCATGGTCAATGCCTGACAGCATCTTTCTGAGTTGCATTCGTTATTATTGTTGTGTGTTTTTGTGTTGATGGCAGCTCTTATGGTCAGTCTGGAAAAAGAATTCCATGGTTGCTCTGAAGGGTAGACTAGGCCTTGGCATCAGTGCATAGCTTTCTTTGGGGAGTACTTCCAAGGTGACCATGGTAATATTCAGCATTGAGGTGTTGCAAACCATCATGGTGAGGGGGAACAAACCAAGTGGAATTGGTGGAGAATGAGGAAAATACAGCACACGAGAAGACATGGAAACAAAGAATGGGACTGAAAGGACTGACTGAGCTGATGGCTACAGCCAGCCCCAAAGTACAAAATCAGCTTTCTTTTATAGTATCTGTACAGGGTTGTCCAGAGGGAAGTAACATAGACAATATAGGGAAATAGCATAAACAAAAGACATAACTTTGGTTCTACAATACAATTGGAAAATATAAACGACTTTAATAAAGACAAATCATCACGTTAATGGTTTCTACTCAACTTCATTAACATATGACAAGAAGTAAGAAGGGCAGGATCACTGGATCTCAGCATAGTTGACAAAACAAAGGAAGAACTATGTGACTTAGAGGGTACTACTTAACTTTGTTAGCATATGACAGGGAGAAAGAAGGGAGGGATCTCAAGGATCTCTGCATAGTTAACAAGACAAAGAAAGAACTTCCTGACTTCTGGCAGAGGGAACACAAAGAAAGGAATATGGCTGTTTTGGGAATGGAGGAGAAGCAGTGGGGGTTCATTCTCTGAATGTTCCCCAGGTTGTGAGGGCCCTAATCTCACAGCTCTCTCTCCACATTGAGGATGTGCCACATCCTAGCACATTTTCTAGGATGCATCTGTGAATGTAATTAATTGTCCCTTGTATTTCTCTGCCTCTTGATTCTGAGCTTGGTAATTTGATTTGCTGTCACTGGCAGGGTGTAGAAGACCAACCAAATTGGAAAAGTGCTTATACATTTCTCCTTTTGCTTCTGCCTTCATCATGACAACACATCTAAGCAAGCCTGGGTGATTCCTGTGAAGCACAGCAGGGTCATTCCAGTCAGCCTGACCTGAGACACTGCAGGTCAGCATTAGCTAGCCAACCATACAATGCATAAATGAACCCTGCCCAGATTACAGAAATGTTTAGGGACAGACCCCAGACATTTGAACAATAGAATGTTGCATGTCACTGAGGATTTGTGGTTGTACTTTACAGAACATTTTCATGGCTATAGACAACTAAGTCAATGAGTATAGTGATGATATGAGTACTTGTAATGGCCAAGATGGCCAAATGGTTTCTTATAGATAGAGTAAATCGTATCTATTTTGATTATTTGTCACTCTAAGATTTATCTTGAATAGTGAGAAATACCAATTTAAATAATCAAGTTTTCAAAGGTTTTTTACAAATGTCCTTCCCTTATATAAATAAAACATTTTAAATATTGTATCTAATCTCTGAAGAATGCAATGTTAACCCTAAGCCCTTCATTATAGAAGAAAGAACTGCAAAATAAATAAATAAATAAAAGACTTCACAAAAATTTTTGATTTAAATGTGTAACCAAAATTAAACGATAATGTTTTTATCTGTTCCTATTTTCTAAAGGTTGAGTGGTTTAAATAGCTAACATTGAGCGCTCATTGTGCCCAGGCTTCCACAGGGAGGTACCAATAATGATCCTTAATTTATAATGAGAAAACTGTGAGATCCAGAGAGGTCTAGAAACTTGTTCAGAACCACAAAACTGGGAAACCATTGAGCTGGGATTTAGCAAGACTTCAAACTCCATAGTTTACTACCATGCTTAATTAGCATAAAAAATAAGGAAATAATTAAGTGCTGGATTTGGCAACACACTTGTGGTTTTATTTTATTTCTAAGGCAGTATTTCAACTTAAATGTATTTTAATCATCTGCAAGTGTCCAATACTTGTAATAGTTTTTTAATTCAATAAACTGAAAAGAAAGAAACGTGGAGTTAGGCAATTGGGAACCTGCTGCTAATTCTGTCGCCTTCACTGTTAGATGTTTTTTATCTGAGCAACTTACCTACTTTTGTTTTCATTTCCACCACATACACAACTGGGCCAGTAGCACTTGCTTCATTTAGAAAAATAGTGCTTTGCATTTCTTACATTTAAAGATACAGATAATACGTTATTATTTGTTGTATTAATACTGCTATTACTTAGCAGATGGTAAACCCTGAGTCTCATAGTTCTGCAGTGTGTTGATGGTTGACTAGTTGACCGACCTGTGTAGATTCCTATCAGTATAGATGCCAAGAGTCCCTACACACACTGTTTATAGGTCTGGGCTGATAAACAGCTGCCTTGCCATTTGCAGGCAAATGTTAAGCTTTCAAAAGAGCTAGGCCTCAGGAAAGCAGAGAATACCATTTTTATTTAGTTAGTTATCTCAACTAACATTAGACAATTAGACACAAAACTCAGACAACCTGACTGAGTTGCACCTACTTCTTGCAACCAAGAAAAGTTGCAATATAGGATATGCTTGGTCTGGTTTGGTCCTTATATTGTATAGACCAAGACCTAGAAGAAATTAAAAAGGTGAAATAATTTACCTGGTTTTTAGGTAATAGAGAAAATGAGTGATACAGATCATACATTTTTACCTCTTTAAGTTTTCTTATATTTGTTGTTATTCTTAAATATACTGAAATGTTAACATAGTTAAAAAAAAAAAAGCAGAGGTTGTAAACAGAGGTTTTTAGTCTTTTTGTATCATGGTTCCCTTATGCAGTCCAGTGAAACCTAGAGATGCCTTCACAGAAGAATATTTCTAATGCATAAAATAAAACGTATACTACCACAAAGGAAACTAATTATAGCGAAATGTAGCTAGAATACTTACAAACATTGTAAAACAATAATTTATATGTTCCTAGATTAACACATTAAATGACTAGGCAATATATTTTAAATATATTTAAACAGACTTGAAATAAGAAAGTTAAAGTTAAATATTATATTTTAAAGATATAGTGTGAACACTGGAAGGAGAACACTACGCAGGGGGTGGTCTTTAAATCATCTGCTTTCACATATTGACCCCCAACAGCTATAGGTAGGAAATTCAGGAGAGTAACCTTGATGTCTAAGGTACCGGAGTGAGAATCGCCAATTTCATGGTGTAGCCTGAGCTACAAAACACCAGTTGTCCAGATATGCTTAGGGTTACACATTTATGAGCATCTATGGGAAGGAAGGCTTCAACTACATGTAATCTAGCAGTGATTTTAAAGTAGTCTTATACATAAATAAGAATTAAGGTATTTTTTTAACTGTAATGTGCTACCAAAATATCTGTTACTTCTATTAGAGACAAAGTCAAAAGTACGATGAATACTGCTGACGTTAGTTGTGTATATTTACAATTGAAAGAAATGCTTGGAAGTTCTAAGAAATAAAGCTATAAGTTGTTTTTTCTAATTGCTCATGGATATCCTAAATTATGTTCATAAACTTATGTTTAAATAAGGCCTATACCACGTATTGTCTGTGTGACTTTGTCAAGCCCCTTAAATTTTCTGAGCTTACTTTTTCTTTAATCTATAAAATGGGGCTTAAATGTGTATTTTATAGTGTTATTATCATGATCAACTGAGATAATGAATACAGGAATGTTTTGTTAAATTTAAAGTGATCAATGTTAGCTAATTTTATTGTTTCTTCATTACTAGCTCCCGTAAGGAAATTAAATAAGGTTGGAAACTAGTTTGTTCTCTGACCAACTCGAATACTTCTTCAATCTCCCATCACCTTTTATTGAGATATGAATAGGAAAAGGTGAGTGAAAAAGAGACGAAGGAGTAAGGAGAAGCTGAATAAAATACAATAAAGCAGGAACTAGAGAAAAGAGACTAATTCAAGTTAAACCTTTTTTCCTCTTCATTTTAATTAGAAAAACATATGAATGTATAATTTCACATATATAAACAAATACGAAATGCACAAAAAGTGCTAATTTTAGGATTATAAAGTTTGATGATTGTTTTGTTACTTATGTACAGACCTAGGTAACCACAACCTGGATCGAGCTGTGGAACATTTCCATGCTCTGGAAGTTTTCTTAATGCCCAGGTGTCTTTCCCAGGGGTCTCTACCTCTGTCCTCTGAAATAACCACTATTCTAACTTCAACACCACAGATTGGTTTTGCCCATTTTTAAGCTTCATATCATAAATTATACACATATAGTATTAGGCATTCTTGTCCAGCTTCTTTGATCAATGTAACGTCTGTGAGATTCATTCATTGTTGAATGTTCTTAGTAGCTACCATTTTTAAAGCTGTGTAGAGAGCCCCCTTCACTTTTATCATTGGCTTCATCTTGCTCCGACTTCTATTTATTCAACTAATCATTTGTATCTCCACTTTACAGATGACCAAAATGCACATATAATGATCAATTCCTTCTTAAAAGAAGTAGAGCTTTTCATAATTATTTTATCTTTTCAATTTGGGAGGGGCAAAAATGTCTTCCATTTCTTGTGGGTATTCTTTCTTTTTCCAGGTCTGGAATTCATAAAAATGCAAAGAATCTGTAGTGTGAAATGAGATAATATGAGCTTTTTTGTTGTTGTTAAATCTTTTCTATCACCAACTTTGAGCAATTTCTCAATAGACCAAATCAACATCGAAATAGTAAGAACCATTATTTTTTGTGAATTAAAGAGAAAAAACAGATGTACGATTGACAATAGAACAGCAAAAATCAGCTAGGAATCTAATATGGACCTCTTTGGAAATCTGTGAGTATAACCCTGGTTCCCCCATATTAAAAGATTGCTATGCTTTGTAGAAAAGCTGAGAGACTGGAATCTGTTTGCAATTACCAAATCAAAATGCAATTAACTAGTCACTGGAAACAAACAATGATGTCTTTAAATGCCCTTTTGGAAATGTAGACTTGGTAACAGGGATCAAATTCCCAGGGTTCGGATGTTTTCACTTACGAGCCTTCCCATAAAATAGTGCTGTTAAGGACCACTGTGATAGTTTGTGCTAGGAGGAGAGGTAGAGGGTGATGTGGCCCTTGATCTGAGCACTGGGGCTTCTCTTAGTCCTAGAACACTTCAAAGGAAACTTTCCCTCTGTTCTCCATCTTTTCTCTCTGATCTTACATACATTTCCAACTAAGGATTGAATTTTGCTGGTATGTGATCTTTTTTTCCTTAAGAAATTATTCTAAGAAGTGTCTCTGCTATGGCTGAAATGTGTAATTCAGGTTTAAAAGAAAAAAACAAAACTCCACTGCTTGTGAAAGAAAAATGACTTCATTTCTCTTTCAATAAAGGCATAGCTGACAAGCTAGAGATATTCACTTTGCCTCTTTTCCTTTGCAAAAGCATCTCTCTAGTGCACGATTTTCTAAATGTTCATTTGATTTGTATGAGCTATTTGTTGTAGCTCCTTAAAATCAGCCTTTTAGTGGGTTGCTATAGCTTTTAATGGGAGCAAAAACATTGAAATGTATTTACAATAGTGGCAGTAACAACAAGATAATAACATTTCTCATACTCCTGATATCTGTCCATTACAAAGGACTTTAGTTCTGTGAAATTAATGGTCATTTCCTTTATATGGCCTCTGATACAGCACTGGTGAAGGTGAGAAAGAGCTATGGAATGACCCAAAACTGAGCAGAAGGAGAAGCTGTGGGAAACATGAATTGTTTCTCAGACTGAAGTTGATTCACTAAAGGCCGTATATTGAGGGTGTCAGAACAACCTGGACCCTCTAAGGGATTTTCCTGAATTTGTCTGACTTCTCAGGCAATGCTCAGCTCACTCAGGAACAGTGGACACTAAGTTGACTGAAAGCACTTCATATACATATAGTTATATCTTAAAAAAAAATAAAAGCAGGAACCGCCCCCCCCCCATTTTTCTAAGGAGTGTTTCCATATTCCGGCTATCTGAAGTAGCAGCAGGCTCACCCCTCCTGATTACAGGTCTGGGTAAGAGGACAAATGGAGGCCCCAGGTACCTAAACATAGAACTCAAGAGGGAGCACATTAAATAAAATGTCTTAGCCATCTGCTTTGACAAATGCACCTAGATAAGAAACCAGAAGGCCAGGTTTGAATTTAAACTTAGTCTCCTTGGAGTTCCCAGCTGGCGAGTGACAGGGTTGGGAGAGGTGGCCCAGGCTGTGCCCAGCCTCCACTCTGAGCCCGAAACCTGTCCAGCTTCTCTTTCCACCGCCCGCTCCATCCCAAATCTCAAGGTGTCTCATGAGTTCACATGTGTGCACCTCACCCTCTGGTCCACACTCCATCCACACTCTCTGCAAACAGTGGTGCCATGACCAATATACAGACCCAAGGGGCACACTTGTGACTTAGGTGGGACCCCCGAGAGATAAAATCTGTGGAGAGGCCAGCCCAGCCTCTTCCAGGGCTTTCCCTCGCAGCCACATGGACAACGAATCCAAGGCCATGATCTAGACAGTGAGGGAGGGGCCTCAGGGGGAGCCTGACTGCAGGAGGCCAGCACAGGGCCCTTGTGAGAAGGACTCCCTGTCCCCTGGGTCTGTGAGGTCATTGAACGGCTACGCTTGAGTACACGTCAGGGACCCCGGCCACCATCAAAACTCCTCCCTTCAGTTGTATCAAGGACTGTGCCAAATCCCGCAGACTCAGAGATGAGCAGGTTACCATCCTGGGATGAATTATCTCCTTCTGAAAAGGCCCCTGTAAAATGCAAACATTTCCACAGGCAAAGAAGGGAGTTCCTTCCCCTCCCAGAACTGCGGTAATGTGAATTTGTCTCTCAAATGGGCTGATTGTTCCCAGTTGAGGGTGGCACAGAAAGCTAGACCGTGGTCATCACAGCCACTGATTCATATTTTCTAAGAGACGGCCGAGCTCCAGTAAACAGCTCCCCACCTAGTTGCTGTCTCAATCTCGGCTTAGCGCCTGCTCCCCACCCTCTTTTCTCTGACTGCAATTTCCTAATCACAAGCTCTGAACAGGGACAGTCCCCTGCCAGCCGGCGCCCAGACGAATCCATCTGGGACTTACAGGCTCCTCTGCACCCTGACCTGCCGGAAGTGTCCCTGAGCATCAGCTGGATGCAGAGTGCTCTCTCCCGAGCTAGACCAGGACTTGGGGGGTGGCATCTGGGTCCCCGTTCTCCCGCCTCCCACCTTCCACTATATTATCTGCATAACCAGACAAATCTGTAGGACATACTCCGCAGGACTATTGCCTCTGTTTCTTCAACAAGTTAAGTTATAATAAAAAGATGTGCTTGATTAGAGGAGAATTATGGGACCCAATATCCAGATGGAATGAATCTTCCGGTATGAGATCCTGCTTTGAACAAAAGTATTTTAGGGACAATTGGGTAAATTTGAATGTTTTCTCAGTATTTATCAAAACAGAAAGATGGAGAGCATCATGTTGTTGACTGGGAAGGATAAAAGCAAGATGGCAAAAAAATAATACCAATATGCACAGAAATATGCATAGAAAGATTTGACTAGGAATTTATAGTGGAGATCACTGGATAGCAGCAATGTGAAGTTTTTATTCTAATTATCTACAATGTTTACAGGCTTCTTATATAATAAAAGTATTATTTTCTTAAAAAAATTAGAGGATGTGATAGTATATTTCTGTTTGTTTAGAAAGGTACTATACACCCTATACCGCTCAGCCTGTATTTCTAAACTAGCTAGGCCTGGGGAGGACCCAGTAGCAAACTGTGATATAAAAATCAGGAGTTCCAGAGGTATTTCAGACAGAAGCAAATTTTACTCATATAACTTCACTGAGTTGAAGTTTAATGTTATGCTTTCAGCTTTCACAAAGATTTAAATGGAAACATCCATTTGAAGAATGATTTACAAAATTACAACAGAAGTGATTTTCTTAGCTGGGCATGGTGACACATACTTGTGGTCCTAGCTACTCAGGAGTCAGAGGCAGGAGGATCACGTGAGCCCACAAGAGAGTTTGAGGTTGCCGTGAGCTAGGCTGATGCCACTCTAGCCAGAGTGAAAGAGTGAGATGCTATCTTAAGAAAATAGAAAAAGGAAAAAAGAAAAAAAAAAAAGAAGTAATTCTTAATTCACGTGGTTTCTATTCAGTAAGTACCTAATTTATGGATTCTTTCTTGAGTTCAGTGCCTAGAAAAAAATTGTCTTTTCTTTTATTCGGTCTTCCTTTTCTGGACAAGAAAGCTCCACAATCTATCAGGTTTCCCATTATCTTGGCTACTGGGGAACTCAAATGCAAATGAAGCACATAATTGGTTTCACAAACTTATTACCTAGGAGCTAAAAAGAGGAATTTCTTTCTCTCTACACTTCTTATTATTTAGTAAAAAATCTAATTTAAAAGCAGGGATTCTAATCGCTCCTTTCTGCAATATGATCATTTTCTCCACCACTTTACATTCATTTCAAAAGAATGAAGAGTATAAATAAATAATAAGGCTGCCCTGTAAAACTCCGTGAAGTCCTGCCAGCAATTTAACAAGTTGATAGTTTCAATGTCTGCCCTACCCTCAGCTCTTCTCACTTTCTCTGACTGGAGAAGTACATGGGGTTGACCGTCCCTCTGTCCAACCACAATTGGTGAGTAGGGTCAGGTGGACAAAGAACCAAATCCAGGTGTGAGAGTCTCTATTCAGGGCATTTGGAATTGATAAAGCAACTCTCTGTGGTCTTAACTGGTAACTTAGGACAGCAGCATAAATAAGCCAACAATGAAAACAACCAGTATGTAGTAGTCTCATTGTATGTTTGGAAAAGAAATTCGCCTTTGGGTGGCACCTGTGGCTCAAAGGAGTAGGGCACCGGCCCCATATACTGGAGGTGGTAGGTTCAAACCCAGCCCTGGCCAAAAACTGCAAAAGAAAGAAAGAAAGAAAGACAGAAAGACAGACAGACAGACAGACAGAAAGAAAGAAAGAAAGAAATTTGTCTTAAAACAAACCTGCTGAATCATCCTATTTTGCTTGTTTTCTCAAAAAGACATATATTGAAAATAAAAGAATATTCTAAGTTCTGGAACCAAAGAGAAAAATCTTTGCACAGTAGTACAAATAGCCATTCTGCAGAATTGAGTGAAGCAGCCCCAGTGAGGTAGTAGAGTAGAGAGAGGTGACCATCATCGTCCCCTGGGGAGTTCTGACTCAAGCACATTTCACTCCTCTCTCCCCTCCTAACCTGTAGAGGAAACAGGCTTCACAAAGATGTGTATTTTTAAGCCCATAGATCAGGTGTCCTCAAACTATGGCCCACAGGCCACAGGTGGCCCACCTAGGACATTTATCCAGCCCACTGGGTATGTTTGCTGCTGCTGCCTGTTCTGCTTAGCAGCCAACTCGTCCTAGGGCCCGCAGTCTGGCCCTCCAATGATCTGAGGACAGTGAACTGGCCCCCTGTTTAAAAAGTTTGAGGACCCCTGCCATAGATAATCCTGAAACCTCCTTGTTGCCCTACCTCCTTGAAGAATGAATAAAGGATCGTGTTCTTTTCAAGAATGATTATTTTGTTGAACATCATTGTGAAGACAGTGATGTAGACATGGTAAAGTCCTTGCCAAGAAAGTCTCCTTATTTTCCTACACATGATTAGCCTTTAAAAATCAACTCCATCGGCCAGGTGTGGTGGCTTATACCTGTAATCACCTCCCAATCACTTTGGGAGGCTGAGACAGATGGATTGACTGAGTTCAGAAGTTTGAGACTAGCCTGAGCAAGAGTGATACCCTGTCTCTATTAAACATAGAAAAACTAGTTGGGAATTGTGGCTGATGTCTGTAGTCCCGGCTACTCGGGAGGTTGAGGCAAGAGAATGGCTTGAGCCCAAGAGTTTAAGGTTGCTGTGAGCTATGATGCCACAGAACTCTACTGAGGGTGACAAAGTGAGACTTTGTCTCAAAAAAAAAAAAAATCAACTCCATTTTTGTCATTTTGTACGTACTTTTTGTTATTGCTGGCATACTATGTGGCATTTAATGTGCTGTTTTCCAGCTTTACGCTCACTATGATCCTTGGAGCCCCAAGAAACTAATGAGTTACATTAAATTCATGTTCTATGTCCTTTTCCTAGCCTCTCTAAGTGACTTGGAATAAGAATTCCTTTTCTCCCAAGCAGAACTGATAAGGTGAACCTTCAATAAATGGTTCCTGGTTTTAATTGAATTAAAATATTAAGACCATACTATTTTAGAGGTGGGAAATAGTAACTTATTAAGTAAGTTTCCTCTGATTTGGAAGATTCAATGAGTTCTCAGATGGAAAAGGCCTGGAGTCCTTATAATTAAACTGCCCTCAATGGGACAGTGAGAGGTGGCTGGGGGTGGCTAAAGCTCTACAGGTCAAGGATCTGTAAATTCACGACCCTCCTCGCTCCCACTCCCAACACAGTCTCTGATTCTCTGCACAGATTTCTAATCTCTAAATTTTCTGATTTGTACATGTCTATTTAAAAAAAACATTAAAATAGTCTCAAAATAGAAACAGATGTGAGATCTAACTTCTTACTGGAAAAGGCAAAACATATAAGGATTTGGCAAAATGTGTATCTCACACATATCAAGATTTCAAAAATAGCCATGGAACAAATAAAAGAAGATCCAGATAGCAGGGTGCAGGGGAATCTTTCTCTGGTTTCTGTGTTCCATTTTATAAGATCGTCATGATGGTCTATTGTCAATAAAATACAGAATATATAGGAATGTCCTATAGATAATGAAAAACATATAATTATGTATTTTCAAAAATAATTATGGGCTCGGCGCCTATAGCTCAACCGGCTAAGGCGCCAGCCACGTACACCTAAGGTGGCGGGTTCGAATCCCCAGCCCGGACCCG